>NW_023276806.1:189313632-189688632 GCF_003668045.3 Cricetulus griseus
TTTCTTATTTAATAATTTATTCATACTGTATTTCCATAATTGAAACGTCTTTTGAATCTGATACACTGAAATCTGCTCTACTATACGATGTTGTCCTGTGTCTGGTTGTGAACTTCCTTATAGTTCCTTAGTCCTGGGCAGTGTCCTGTTGAAAAACACAGCAGTTGCTGGGTAGACCCTTGTACCTGCTCAGTGGGGAAGGTGAGTTTCTGTAGAGGGGATGAGCTTGCTTCTTTATTCCCTAATTTCCTACGCAGAAGGTTTTGTTAGATTCAAGTTGGCTGGAATGCACCAGTGCTGGTTTTGTAGTTTTGCTCTGAGATGACCCTCTGTTGGCAATGATACGGTTGTGCTATATTCCACTCTCATAAGCAATACACTGAAGCACTGCCTTCCTAGAGCTGCCTGCCGCTCACACTGTCTGATGCTAAACTTTTGGAGCTTTGCTGGTAGTGAGATGTAACACTTCAATCTCCCTCCCACCCTCCCTCCCTTCCTTTCTTTTCCCGAGATAGGGTTTCTCACTTCATAGACCAGGCTGGCCTGAACTCACAGAGATCCCCCTGCCTCTGCCTCGGGTGTGAGCCACACTGCCTCGCTCAATTTACATTTGTTTTGTCATAAATAAGATTGAATACATTTTTCACATATTTAACTGGCATTTTGTATTTGTTTTGTATAAACTATGTTCTGAACTTTACACGTTTTCTCAATATTTTATTGAGCTTTTCTTTATTTCTAATAGTTCTTTATATATTGCTTTTAAGTGAGTTGTAAACTTTTTTTTCCTAATTGGTCATGACATTTAGCTGGGAAATCTCTTTACTTTATTGTAACCAAATGTATCTCTTTAAAAATGGCTTGTATTTTGAGTTAGAGTTAGACTTTTTCCTGTGTCTTGTTTTAAGTTCCTTTTGGGTATTATTGAAATCTGATTTTTTTCCCCATTTATATGTTGGTTTATTTGGTTTTTAAGCTAGGATGGTATATGTCCTGAGGTTGGAATGTGGCTTTATGTTTTCCCAGTACTCAGTTGTCCCATCACCATTGTTTAAAACTTTGTACTTTTTTGCCATGGCATCATAATGTCATAGCATGTTCTGTAAGTTTGGGGTTCTGCTTTTGGACTCTGTGTTTCCACTGGCTGGTGATTATTGAAGCCTGTGGTTTTCAATGTCTGGAAAGACTCATTCTCTTTCATTGTGCTTCCTCTTCAGAGTATCTCTGGCTCCTCTCTATGTGTGTTTTTCCATTAAAACTTTAGAGTCAACATAACTTTATCCCAGGAATAAGTAACCTTTCCATTGGGATCAGATTAAATTTCTAAAGTACTTAGGAGGGACCAATGTCTTTCTGAAGTTGGGTCTCCCTAGGTAATGTCATTTCCTCATGTGTTCTTTCTCGTATACTTTAGTAATTTTAAGAGTTTTATTTTTATGCCCTATGTAACTTTCAATCTCCTTTTTACAAATAATGACTTTCTTACTCTAATTGGTCATTTGCATCACTAGGCTGTTGATCTCTGTGTGTGTTTTTAACAGCTTTACTGAGATTCACACAGTTAACCTATACACAGAATATATATATATATATATATATATATATATATATATATATATTCCCATATATATATGCACAGAATTGTATGTCCACAACTACTTTGTAATTTTACATTTTTCTTATCCCCAAAAGAAACCTGTACTCATTAGCAGTCATTCTCCAGTCTCACCCCCATCCTTCTCCTGGAAACCACTAATCTGCTTGGTATTCTAGACATTTCTTATAAATGTAATCATAAAGTATGTGGTCTCTTGCAGCTGGCTCTTTTCACTTAGCATAATGTTTTTGGGCATCACCCATGTTGTAGCATGTGTTTGCATTTTCGGTTAGCTATTCTTGTGTGTAATGATATCTCATTGTACGTAGCTGTTTCCCCCCTGATTCTCTATATATTAGTTCTCACTTGTAATTCACATTGGTGATATTTCATAAGGGCAGAAAACAGGCTTTCAATTTTAAAACCAAAAGGCTGATACAGTGCCTGGCAAATATTTGGTATTTAATAAATGCTTATCGAGCCAGTGATTGGATTTATGTTTCTAGGCCACCTCTGCTTTTTAAATTTAAAATATGTTTTAGCACATATGAATTAATTTCTGTTTTTCCCCAGGCAAAAACATAATTAGAGGGAGGGTTGTTTTTCTCCTCTGGGAAAGTCATGTGTTATATTCAACAGCCTGGCAAAAGTAATTTTGTATGATGTATGGTTTGTGATAATCAACATTACTTTTCTTACATTGAAACAAATGACTGTGAGCTGCTGACATATATGTCCAAGAGTCTCATTATCTTTTCAGGAGGATGATTTTTACCACTAGACTGTGGGTACTGAACAAGTTGCTAGCAAATAAAAAACCAAAGTGAGAAACTAGATGAAGGCGTTGTTCTGGGTTAGGAATAGGGAGTGTTGAATGAGCTTAGCCAGCTTATATGCATTTCAGAAGAAGTCCTAGGTTTCCCAGGAGCTCTGTTCCAAAACTGTTTTCTACATTTTCCTCCTAAATTTATTTGGTAAGGTGGTTATGGAAAAAAAGTGATGCCGGTTAAGATTTGGGTGTCAAGCTAGTCTTAAAAACATACAAGAGGGTTCAAGCTGTGGCTCAGGGGTTAAGAGGGGTGGCTGCTCTTCCAGAGTGCCTGGGTTCTGGTTCCAGCAGCCTTCTGGCAGCTCACAACCACCTGTAGCTTCAGACCCAGGGGACCTGATGCCCTCTTCTGGCTGGCTTACACATGAAATAACAATAAAAACTAAAGGACATAACAGAGAGTATAGTTGATGCACAGGTTGGGTAGGGGGCATACTGGAATTCCATTTATCTTTCACTCACATCTTGAAGAGATAATAGCTGAAACATATATATATATATATATATATATATATATATATAATAAGTAAAGGGAAATAATCAAATGTCAGAAAAATCATACATTTAAAGAATATATTTCAAGGAAGATGTTTTGATTAGGTAAGATTATATGTATGCAGAAGTTGGCAGAGACTTTTGAACATGGTCCAAAGATTTAGAGATACACAATATTAGATTCTTATGTAAGAATCTATTTTGTTTCAAAATAATATGACTGTAAACATGATTATTACTCATTAGGCGTGTTTGCATTGGGTTAGGAAAAGAGAGGGAAAGAGGAGAGAAGGGAAGGAGGAAGAGAGAAAGATTGATTAATTGATCATTTATTCATTTATTAACTGAGACAAATTGATTTCCCTGAAGTGTCTTGGCCTGAGAGTTGGGAAAAGTAAAACACAGTTCATGCATTTACTGTAAGAACATACTTGTCTGAAAGCAACAAGGACAGAAGTAATATTTGAAGGTCAGATAGATAAAAGCATTAGCTGAGGGTCTAAGTTGAACCAAGGGTTTGAAAGCCGTAGGAAGCAGATCTCATCAGACCGGAACTGGAGCCTCAGCTGAAATCTCTTAGCAGCAGCCCTGACGACAAAGGTTTTTTTGGTCCTGGAGGTGTTCAAGATGAATGAGCACCTTTGGATGCATAAAGTAGCTGGTGGAGTAGGTGACCTTTACAGACAGGCTCCAAACATTTCACCACAAGGAAGACAGAAAGAAGTTAGAAAAGAGTCATGATTCCCTTGTTGGTTAGGCATATCTGTGAACAGTGAACAGTGGTGAGGTAGAAAGCTGTTGTTCTGTTTGGGGTTTGTATACTGTGCATTAGAATGTTGGTTGGGGTGCTTTTAGCTTTAAGGGACAGAACTAAACTCAGAGTCTTAACATAAAGGAAAGCTCACTGTCCCACTGCCAAGAAGTTCTGCTGTGGTCAATTCTGGAGTTGGTTATAAAGAACTAATATGGGCTGGCAAGATGTCTCAGTAGGTAAAAGCACTTACAAACTTACAAACTTACAGTCCCTGGAACTCACACACAGGAGAGAACCAACTCCGCAGAATTCTCTTCTGATCTCCACACCGTGACTTTTGTCTGTCTTTATACATATTTGACACATGCACACAAAATAGTAATTGATGATGATGATGATGATAATGTTTGTTGTTTGAGACATCTTACTATGTACTGTGTAGCCCTGGCCGGCCTGGAACTCACTACGTGGACCAGACCAGGCTCAAATTCACAGAGTTCTGTCTGCTCTGCCTCCCTAGTGCTAGTATTAAAAACATGGACCACCACATCTGGCCATAGCACTAAAAATTTTTATAAAGAACAAACAATTCAGTTGCAGAGAGGGAGGAGTGATGAAGGGTCAAGACCAGGCTGGAGAAACCCACAGAAACAGCTGACCTGAGCAAGGGGGAGCTCATGGGAAACCAGCATAGGACTGTTCCAGACTGCCTGAACATGGGTGTCAGTGAGGAGGCCTGGGCTCCTGGTAGTGGATCAGTATTTATCCCTAGTACACAAATGGACTTTGGGAACCTACTGCACACAAAGAGATACTCTCTCAGCCTAGACACATGGGGGAGGGTCTAGGCCCTGCTCCAAATGATGTGACAGACTTTGAAGATTCCCCTCATGGAAGGCCTCACCCTCCCCGGGGAGCAGAAAGGGGATGGGATGGGGGCTCGGTGGGGGTAGGGGAGGAGGGGAGGGAGAGGGAACTGGGATTGACATGTAAAACAAGCTTGTTTCTAATTTAAATTTTTTAAAAAGGGGAGAAAAAAAAAGAACATACAAACAAAAATCACCAAAACTCTTTCCAATCTGCTCCACTATCCAAGATGTGTTTGGAATATTGCTGCTGCCATTTCAGGTGTCCCACCCAAGCTCAATGTCTGTAGGAGAGACAGAATAATTCCTTCTAGTTAGGCCTTTTGCCAGCAAGAACACCTTTTCTAGACACTCCCTGCAGGTGCCTTCACATCTCCTGGCCAGGATGTTACTCCAGATCAGTCCCTAAGCAAAGAGATTGGGTTCAAACCAATCAGGCACCATATCCTCTCCGCTGGGAGCACCTGTCTGATCCGAGTGATTCCCAAGGCCAGCTGCTTTTGCACTGTTAGGGATGTCTCTGTGCTTTGATTATATCACCCATGTGCACCATCCATTTCTAGTCAAAGAATCATAGACTTACCATGATCTCAGGAGTCTGTCACCCATGTTTCCTGTCCACCCATGTTTGTTTGTTTGTTTTTTAATTGTCATATGGTCTTGCTCTGTGATTTGGGATGATCTCAAACTGGAGATCCTTCTGTTCAAGTTCCAAGTGGAGGATTATAGATGTGCACTACCATAACTGGCTAATTTCTAGAAAAAGTTAAGTTCCTTGTTTGTTTGTTAGTTTCTTCAGTGCTGGGAATCAAACCTTGGGCCTTGTATGGTAGACAACTCATCTATCACTGAACTTAAGCCCCAGCCCTTAAAATTACCAGGAATCGCTGAGCAGCCGTAGATTTCATTAACATGTACCCTTCCCCATATGTCTGTGCATGTTTGCACTTACACATTCTGTATGTGCATTCCGACCTGAGATTTTGGATGGAGCTGGTTTGCTTGCTCTACACATAGATCTCTTCCCCTCCTTCCCGATAGTGTCAGTCTTGTTGTAAGAGTTTGTGTCTGAAGTGCGCAGATGTAGCCCTTTCCTCAGTACCTTCACTCTGTGGTCTGGACATACCCCGCTATGCTCTTCACTACACTACCACAGAATGGTTCCTGAGATACTTGCTGATCATCCACCATTTGCGCACCTTCTGTCGTGGGAGACTTAGACAAAATAACTAACATTCCTCAAATGGTTCTGTAGTTAAGGGGCAAGGGCCTAAAGAACAGTTTTTCCTTTTTCTTTGCCTTTAGGTCTGACTGTTTAGCAATATGCATTCCCTATTCCCCTTTCTAAGGGTGTCTCTTGGGAAAACCTGGATTTGAGGTAACTAGGACTATCCTGAATTAACCCAGAGAGCATTCCCCTGACTTCTCCGTTTCCATGTCTGGCTCCTGCCTTTGAAGTCAGGTGGAAGCCCAACAGGTTAGGCTGTCCCGTCCCTCTTCTCTTTGGTTATTCAGTGCAACCTTTAGTCTAGGAAAAGTGCCAGTCTTCATTTCCAAGAATCATATCTCCCTAAATGGGCCAATCTGCTTTAAATGCCTTTTCCGCTGGCGCCTTCCCCATCTCACAATTGGCATAGTTAAAGAGACAGGTGCACTTTTATTTTTTTAAACGATTGTAGTGTACTAGGTTGGGGTAGGTAGCCCAGTGCCTATTGGGGTATGCATACATGTTACACATGTGCACAAATAATCAGTTCTCCACACTACAAAGTCATTCAACTAGCATGACAGAGTCGATAGGTCTCCAGAAGCTTTACTCCTGCATGTCCAACATACTTCATTTCCTACCCCCCATCTCTCACTCCACCCATTTGTCCGTCCATTTGTCTGTCTCTCTGGGCAAGTGGGCTATGACGATTCATAAAGCTTTATCTACCTTGTTGGAGAAACTTACATGCTGTATTGAAATCTCTTCTCTCTTTATGGTCCCAGGTGGGGATTTTCTCTATTACACGTGACATTGGGTATCTTTCCACATCACTGTTTCTCCCTCCTCTGGCACTCAGTGCTGTGGGTATGTGGCATGTTACTTTCGTCCCTAGAGTTGGTGCTGCCCTCAGTGAACAACAGGACATGTAAGCAGTCTCCAGTGAAGACTGTCCTCCCTGAATGCAGTGTGCCAGCCGCCTGGCCAGCCCCTTCCATTGAGCTCTTTGGGAACCTGGCTTTTCATTACCCATCACTCAGCTTCAGGCAGTCTTTTTCGAGGGCATTCTGGTACCTCTGCTGCCCTCTGCTCCACAGAGGCAGCTAGCTTCTGTTACTTCACTTTTAGGAGCCAGCCTCTGAACTGCATTGAGGCGCACTGTGTGTGGATTCCTGTGCTCGTTGTCCAGCTGAGAATAAACTAATGAACCCCTGGTGCCCTCCCGAGTCACTTTAAAGAAGAAACTTGGGACAGATGCTCACCTGTGCATTCCAAGCCGAGAGACTGCCCTATGGTGGGATCTGCCCTTGGTAGTGAGGACAACTTGGGCTTGTTTCTGTCCTGTCTGTCACCTAAGTCCACTATGAGATGAGTTCTGATGTATATAGTTTCAGCTGATAGCAGTTCATTGGACAGGAGTGGCTAGTTTAGGAATGAAACTGGAAATTTTGCAGCAGGACAGGTGCTTCAGCATAGTGTGTTGATTTGATTGTCTTCTGCTGCCTGTGATAAAGTGGGCAGGAAGTGGGATATGCTTCCCGGAAGCAGACAATGGTGAATACGGCCTCAAAGGAGAAGTCTTCAGTCCTGAGCACCGAGGGAGCAGTAGGTGCAATGAGCCCAACCCCAAGAAAGACACTTTACTGCTTTCAGGAAGAGTTTGGTTTTGGTTTCTTAGAAGGATGTGGGCATGACTTGGTGCAGAAGGGAGAGAACTGGGTGGGGAAGTTCCAAGTAGACATCTCCAGTAATGAGTAGGCATGAGCTAGAGGCGGTACAGATGCGGGAGGGCTGCAGAGTCCAGCAGCTGGGGGTGACTAGACTATTAAAGTGCATTATTTTATTCACCATGAACAAGGGAGTTTGAAGGAGAACTCTATGCTATGCCACAGCTGTGATTTATCTATTTACTTTTTGGATGTCTAGGTGGATATTCTCTAGGTAGCAAGAGGAAGGTAGACATACAGGGGTGGTGCCTGGCTTCTGGCGTGCTGTGGCAGCAGGGACATGAAATACAGGCAGCTTGGAGCTGAGCTGTTGTTCAGCCACAGGCACATCTGTACATGTGTGCACATGGGCCTAGGGTGTCTCGTTAGGAAGAAAGGCTGCCAGGCCTTGTGACACATGCTCTTTTGGTTTTTCGAGACAGGGTTTCTCTGGGCTTTGGAGGCTGTCCTGGAACTAGCTCTTGTAACCAGGTTGGTCTAGAACTCACAGAGATCCACCTGCCTCTGCCTCCAGAGTGCCGGGATTAAAGGAGTGCGCCACCACCGCCTGGCCCTTTTTGAATCCTTTTATAGAAGAGCAAGAGCTTTCTGCATGCCATGCTTATCAGAGATGAACTTTTTAGGTTCCCATCTCCGTGATTCTGGGTTGAACCTGCAGAAAAGCATCTCTGAGGCGCCTTTTGAGGAGAGTTCCAGCTCCTGCAGCTTCCACCTTCTCTAGCCTCTGTTGCTCCTCATCCTTCTCTCTCAAAGTGTAGCTTTGTAGCAGCACCTAGTGATGGAACAGACTGGTATACATGAGTTGATTCAACATTTCTATGCTCATCTGTCCATCTACCCAATCATCAAATAAGAAAACCCTCATGAAGGCTCTACCTATTCTTGTCTCCTTACAGGGTAGGCTTGGGCCTCATGCCCAGCCTGGATCAGTTATTCATGAACGTACATAAGGATTTGTTTAAGCTAACCAGGATTGGCTTTGCAGTTACAGAAAGGGATATGGCAGCTATTGGGAGAGGGGCATCAGGGGCAAGTCAGAGTTCTGCCAGATAAAGAGGGCATGACTGGCGAATAGGCACCTCTGAGCATCTGCTTTAACATGCTAATTTGTTTGTTTGTTTGTTTTGTTTTTTGAGACAAGATTTCTCTGTGAAACAGTCCTGGCTGTCCTGGAGCTCACTCTGTAGACCAGGCCCACCTTGAACTCACAAAGATCCACCTGCCTCTACCTCCCCAGTGCTGGGATTAAAGGCGTGCACCACCACTGCCTGGCAACATGCTAATTTTTAGTAGTTTTCTTTGGCTATGAAATGCTTAGCTATAGCATTCTCTAAATTTGGCCTTGTTTACTATGGTGATTATTTTGATTGAGTCTAGTCAATTAATTATACCATACCGTTTCCAGTAAGTTTTGACTTGTTTTAAAATGTGTCCCCCTGTGCTGTTATATACAATTTAGGAAAAGGATCAGAATAAATACAAATAATTATAGTAGTTTAAAGTCAGGAGGGAAAGAGTCCCAGACATGAAACTATAAGGAGTTTCACGTTGTCTCTGAGCTTCATGGCATTAGAGATAGAAGGCCAATGCGGTCAGTGCTGTCAATTTCACATTTTTTTTTCTATTTTTTTTTTTTAAATTTTAGAAGCACTCTTATTTACATATCAATCCCCCCATTCCCTTACCCTCCCATCTTCCCAATGCTCCCCACCGACACCCCCCCTCCCAAAGATAGTGAGGCCCTCCATGGGGGGGCTGTCAAAGTCTGTCATATCATTTGGGGGAAGGCCTAGGCCCTCCTTCCTGTATCTGGGCAGCAATAGTATCCCTCTATAGGGAATGGGCTCCCAAAGTCCATTTGTGCTCTAGGGATAAAGACTGGCTCCGCTGTTAGAGGACCCATAGATTGTCTTGGCCTCCTAGCTAGCACCCACATTCAAAGGGCATTGGTTCGGTTCAATGCTGTTTCTCCAGCTTTACAACTAGGGTCTCCGTGCTCTCACTAGGTCAGGTCAACTGTTTCTGCTGGTTTCTCCAGAATAGTCTTGGCTCCTTTGCTCATCCCTCCTCCCTCTGCAACCGGATTCCAGGAGTATGGCTCAGTGTTTAGCTGTGGGTGCCTGCTTCTGCTTTGATCAGCTACTGGATGAAGGCTCTAGGAATGGTAGCCAAGGTAGTCAGCAATCTCATTTTAGGGGAAGGACATCAAAGGCAGCCTCTCCACCACTGCCTAGATTCTTAGTTGGGTCCATCCCCGTGGATCCCCTAACTACTTTTAAAGACATACCAACCATTCAAGAAAAGGGAGAGTCTGGAGAGATAACTCAGCAATTAAGAACCCTGGTTCCAAATGGCCTAGGTTCAGTTGCCAGCACCCACATGACAGCTCACAACTTCCTGTAACTTCAGTTTCAAGGGATCTGGTGCCCTCTTCTGGCCTCTGAGGGTAGTGTATTCACATGGTGCACATACATCCGTACAGACAAAACAAAAAACACACAAAATAAAAATAATTTTTTTTAAAAAAAGAAAGAAAAGCAAGGATTTCTTTAGCTATTTTTTCCATTGGATTTTACATGTGAACCTTAATTTAGGAAGCAGTAAATGCAGCATTGAAAAAGGTGTTCCGTGTTCTCCTAGCAAATGAAAACCTGAGATGTCTCTCTTTCATAGTGTTTTTATTGGAAATTCAAGATAGAATACCAAAATGTACCTCAGCAAATCTCATGCTCTGGAACTTGAAAATAACCAGTCTGAATCCTTGTCCTTGGTCTTCTACTGGTGGTGGTCCATGCACTAGGACCCCATTTAATCTGTAAGATTGCCTCATGTCTGTCACACAGTCTTCACTAGAACTAGAGAACAGGTGTCTGTGCACAGGTATAATAGATTTCTAATACGCTAGACGAATATTGAGAATGATGTCCCATTGCCCACTGTGCTCCTTACTAGCTCACTGATAGGAGTCTAGGAATCGACCTGGTAAGGTTGACATCTGTAGGAATTAAGGCCTCTATTTGAAACACTCACAGAGGAGAGTTCTATTTTTGTAAATAGGATAATTGGGTGGAAAACTGTGCTAATGTCTATCTTTAACCACTCCTGGGGACAGAGTCTAACTGTTAAAACCATGGAGCCATAACTAAGATGCCGAGTGTCATCTCTGTACAGGCCAAGTGTTTAAAAGGAGTACAGAAGTCAAAAGCCAGACTGTTGGGTTGAGCAGAGGGTTAGCAAGGATGGGAATGAATAGGGAGACAAAGGCAAGTCAGTCAGGGGGCAGCAGGGCTTCTGGCTGCTCTGAATGTTGCTAGGAAAGAGGCATGGGAGAGGGTTTCAGCTGATGTCAGAGGAAACTGACAGAGAACTTGCTTAATCTAATGAGGTTTTGATGATCTGTCCTTGTGAGAGTTTTGGGATGGCCCGTGCTGGCAGGGCTTGGACCATGATACAGCACAGATAGAAGAGGGAGTGGTAGGATTAGTGGGAAGGGGCGTTTATAGACTCACTGCTGTGCCCAGGCACCATCCCTCTACTGACCTTTGAGAATGTCAGGAAATGGCTAGGACTGTGGCGTTGCAGTCAGAGACTTGGTTCTAGGCTCTAAGCCTCTTTCCTCATTCAAAACATTGAACAAAATGTTTGCCCAGTGTCTTTCTTCTGGTAAGTGTCAAACAGGATTGAAACTAGGCTTTTTTTTTTTTTTTTTTTTTACCACCTAAAGCCCATTGGTCTTCCCTGTTACCTGCCAACATCGTTCTTTATTCCTTATGATACATGTGTGCCTTGCTCCAAAACACCTCTGTAAGAGGTGCTGTCAGAGAAGACATACAGGATTTCAAGAAAAGCAAGCATTCCTTTATTCCTTCGCTGCTGAAGTTTGCATATGGGCCTTAATCTAGGAAGCAGTGATTTGGACAGCCAACAGGGTTTCAACATCCCCACAGCAGACGAAAACCTACAGTCAACAGCTCGTTCTTATAGTGCCCTCCTTGGAAGCTTACTGCATGAGTAGCACCTGGTGCTCATTGTACGGTGGCTGACTTTGTGTCTTTGTGATCCCATTGGATGAGCTTAGGCAGTGATTTACATGAGGACTGTGGCAAGCTCCATGTGCCTCAGGAGAGACGGTTCCCACTTGTGTTTCATTTACCTGCTTAGAGAATATCCCTGACCCATGAGGAGAGGAACATGGAAGGACTCACCAGCACTGTGACTGTGACTGTTGTGACAGTTTCTCTTTCACTTTTATCCAAGTCCAGATTTTGGTTTTGGTTTTTGGACCTTGTTAAATCTAGTATAATAGGCTTGAGTTTGCTTGATGTATAATGGAAATAGCCTTGTGTGGCATCAGCCTCTGCCTGAGGTCACCACCTGCTCCTACAAAGCTGAGTAGCCAATAATTTTGTACAGTTTTTTCATATTAATAGAATAAAGGAAGGCAGATGGTGTGCTAGGAGGAATGCTTTTTCCTTTAGGCTCTGAGGGCCTGTTGTGGGGCAAATGGCACCCCTCCCCCAACTCATATGCTGAAACCCGGCCTCTCTGCTCTTCAGAGCATGGCCTCATTTGGAAATATGGTTGTTGCAGGTGCAATTGTGTTAAGATGAGGTCACACTAAAGTAGGGTAGGCCCCCAATCCAGTAAGACTGCTGTTCTCATAAAGGGAGAAAATTGGGCACAGACACACCCACATGAAAAATGTCACATGAACATTGGGGCAATAAGTCTGTTCACCAAGGAACACCAAATATTGTCATCAGACACTGGGAGAGAGGCCTAGCACAGTATCCCTGACAGCCCGGAAGGAACAGTCCTGCCAACACCTTGATCTTGAACTTTTACCCTCCACATCTGTGAGGCAGTAAACTTGTTGCTCAAGACACTGAGTTCTTAGTAATGTTTGCTGCAGTCTTTGCAGACTAATACCAGATCCCTGGAGAAACAGTAATTTGCAAACTCCAGAAGAGAAAAGAGAGCCCCTGATGTGCCCTGATTAAAGTTTCCGCTGCAGCATGGGAGTTTGGATGTAGGACTGAGGGTTCAGGAAGTAGAAAGGAGTAACCCAGACTAACAGACCAGCTTCTGAAGAATGCAAGTGCTTGTTATGTGAGGACATTGCTCTGGGGTGACCTTTTACCTCATGACAGAAAGCAGTATTGTCCATTAGAGATGGTAATATATTTTCTTCAAGACCACAAAGAACCAGAGGTTTTTAAGTGAGCAAATGAATGAGTGAAAGCATAGACAGGCTCTTTGTAGCCTTGGCTGGCTTTTGAATTTGAGATCTCCTCCCTGCCTCAGCTTCTAGGATTACAGGTGTTTGCTACCACACCTGGCTGGCTTTGTTTTGTTTTTTAATTGGCCACATATAGTTTAAATGTTACCATCTGGAACACTAGCATCTAACAGAACTTTCTGCAGTGATGATAGACTTCTGGATCTACACTTGCTAATACAGTAGCCACTTTACCACCAAAGTGCTTAGACATAATGTAGCTAGTGGAACCAAGGAACTAAATGTTTTATTTTGTTTAATTTAAGAATAGCCACTGATGGGTAATGGCTACTTATTGTCTTAGGTGTTGCAAATCTAAAACATAGGAATAGCTAAGGACAAGGACAAGGTGAACTCCCAGGGTGCCTGGATCCTTTGTGGGGCTCTTGGGAAGGTCACCTAGGCTCTCCCTTGCCTGGCATGTGTGCAGAATTGTGCTCAGGTGCAGGAGATGGTGGGAGTGAAGGGAGACCACTCAAGCAAATTTTCTCAATGCTTTACTAAAACGGTGTTTAACATGGAGTTTTGCTGTCCCTTCTCCAAGTCCAAATTGTCTTAGGTCAGTTTAGTACTTCACAGAGAGGAAGCAAAGTGGCAGGCGGACTGCAGAAGTGAGGGGGCTAAGCGTGTGGTGCAGGGAGACAGACATTTCTTTACGGGTTTTGTATTCCAGCTCCTGATGTGCTGTGAGGGGTCTCTGGTGTCCGCATTAGGAAGGTAGGGATGTTCAGTTGGACCACTTCTCAGGAGGTCGGAGGCTTCCTGTGGTATCTGTCTGTGCTACTGGACTTGCTGTGACCTGAGCTGAAGCTGAAGCTGAGCTGAAGCTGCTGGGGCTCCCTTTCTCTCTGCTGTGTACCCCATCCCCACCCCATAAGCTCAGGGTGCTGCTGCATGGACTGCATGTGGGATGTTTCAGAGCCTAAAATGGATACCCCAACTGGGCATCCCTAGATGCAGCTTCACACTGAAGAAGAATGAGTCCTTGTGACTGTTGTGGCCATCCTGGACAAATGACTGCTGTCATTGTGTCACTGCTGGCATTGGCTCAGTGCCCAGGGTAATTTAAAAATTACTTCTTTTCCCAGCTCTACATAGTTACCATTCTGATCCCGAGAGGAACAAGTAACTCCTGAAATCTTACATTTTCCCTGAACCCTGAGACCAGCTGGAGTGTCATTTGGGAATGTTGTGTATCGGAAAGGAACCTGCTCTCCTTGGGCCCTACCCCCTCTGGCCGACTGGACTCCAGGCAGTTGAGGAGATGGTTTGGAAGGAACACTGGAGGAGATGATACTCAGCCAGAACCACTGGGTTTGGGGTGGAACAGAAGTTCTAGAAGAGGTCAGGAAGGGAGAAACAAGTGAAGAAAAGCTGCTTTCAGATTTATCAGCTTTGGTCCTGGGTGCTCATGCTTGGGGGACCTGGGAGACATTAATACATAACAATAGCTGAGAGTAGCTAGTGCTTATCTGGTTAATGCTTGCAGTGTGCCAGGAGGGTTCCAAGCATACTGCTTTACATACATTAGTCTACTTAAGTACAAACTCTCTCTTCTCCAAGAATTTATCAACTCATTGCAGACAGATTAAACAAAGCAACAAAAGACTTGAAGTGATGCCAAGTAACATACAGTGAGTACCATTAGAGAGACACAAAGAGAAAGCGCTGAGGTCCTAAATGTGCAGGGCATGCTCTGAAAGATGGCTTTGGTTTGAACAGTGGAGCCCACGTTTGCCTCAAATTGTCATAGGACAGTAAGTATCCCGCCTGTCATGACTGGAGCAAGTTTTCCGTCACAGGTTTCTCACTTGAATGTAGTTATTTGCCTGAAGTAGTCATCACAGATGGAGAATTCAAAGGGACCACACAGAAATAATGAATAATTTGCAGGTGCAGTTGGCAGCCCTGTGTGTCCCCATGTGCCTTTCTGTCCCATCAGGATCCACACCGAGAGCGGCCCTCAACCCCATCTGCTCTGTGCTCCCGGGCTTGAGCCGAGCTTTAATAACTTTCCTGTCACCTGCTTCCACGAGGTCATCCATCTCTTCTGTGTTTAAGTACTTCTGGCTATGACTTGCAGGGTCATGCTTGATTGTCAGCAGGATTGACTTCTGGGAGGAATGAACATTTCTTGGGTCTACAGGACTCTGCCTGCAGGGAACAGATACTGGGATAGGTAGGGTCTAGGTATCAAAGGGCCTCAGACTTGCATGGGGACTTTGTGCTCGATTCGGAACATTAGAAGTTTGAGATGTGGCATCCCCAAGGTGACAATAAGCAGATAGTAAAAATAACCTTCAGCTTAGAGTCCTCCAGTTTTCCCTTCTCAGTCCATCTTAAGTGATCCCCAACAAATCTCAAGTCCTATTAGTCTGGAGGGAGGGACATAACTTCCTTTGTCTCCCTGGCCTTTGTCATTACACTTGAATACCAAATCTAAAACCCCTGTTTCTGCTAAATAGTTAAAAGGCTCTTGAGGGATCCTTGGAACAGTTGCACCCTGGTGGGGCTTTTCAGAGCACTCCTGGGTTGGGAGAGGAATTTCTGGGTAACTACAGAACAGCACAGCAGTAAGCAGCTTGAGTGATCTTCTGGGGGTAGGGGGTGGGGGCTGGAGACAAGGCTAACCCATTTGAAGGCTAGGAATGCCTGCTGAGTAGTGTACACCATCCAGTGAACTCTAGTTACCTTTAATTTTTTGTTTGTTTGTTTGTTTTGTTTTTCAAGACAGGGTTTCTCTGTGTTGCTTTGGAGCCTATCCTGGCACTCGCTCTGGAGACCAGGCTGGCCTCGAACTCACAGAGATCCGCCTGCTTCTGCTTTCCGAGCTCTGGGATTAAAGGTGAGCGCCACCAATGCCCAGCTAATTCTTAACTAACTGCAGAGAGCAGTGCAGCTGCCCGTCTCGTGTGACACGTGAGAGCGGGTATGCCTACTGCTCTTTCTACTTTGGCTGGGCCGGTCAGTCAGTGCAGTGCTGTCTTTACTTATTTATCTGGAAAATGAAGGAATTTGGCAAGAATGTCCTTTAATGTGACTTCTAACACTAGCATTTTATATCACTTAGTCATCTTTTGTTTAGGGAGTGATCTTTTTTTCCAGAAATCCATCCCATAGTTGCTGGTTAGCTTATTATCTTGGCAAGAAGCAGCATGGTAGGATAAATGGAATGTGGCCTCAGGAGTTGGCAAAGCCAGTTTAAATTTACCCTGTCTGTCTGTCTGTCTGTCTGTCTGTCCATCTGTCCATAATGTGGCTCCACTGTGGCCCTTGGCAATTAGCTGTTCCTCATCAATTCTCAAGTTTCCTCATGTGTAAAATGAGGGGTGACCTGAATTTCAGGATCACTGGAGATCATGTGTACCAGGCATTGTAGCAATTTCCTCTTATCCACAGAGGACCCAGGATTCCAAGACTAACAGAAGCCTGTAACTGCAGACAGCTCTGAATCTTACACATGATGGCGCTTTTCCTACATGCATACTGTAATAATGATGAGAGTTCATCAGTGATGAGAAAATAATTCTCTTCTCTCAAAATATCACCGTGTCATATTCACATCTTCATAATGTGAGACCATCTGATGCAGAAACGACTGACCCTTCAGTGAGGCACAGTCCACTCCCGGAGAGGCAGCGTGGCATAAGCACAGTCATGTTGGCGGAAATGCTCACCATGTGACATACAGACACACACACACACACACACACACACACACACACACACACACACACACACACACACAGTGTGAACACTGGGCAAAGAACTGGAGCCACCCTGACAACTCAAGCTTTTGTCATGTTCAAAATAATGTTTCTTTCTGGAATTTTATATTTAATATTTTCAGGTCTTGGTACGATATAGAGAACTGAAGTTATGGAAGCAGAACAGTGGATTGGGAGGGCTGTTATACTTGTGGCCTACTTCTTAAAACAGCTTTATTGAGTTTTAATTCATACATCATGAAGTTCACCCTTTTGAACTATACAACTAACTTACTGGTTATTATACCATTTCACATAGTTGTACATCACTGCTGTCTTAACTCCAGAACATTGTCATCACCATCCCCATCATCATCGATCTTGTCCTCATTAACGGTTACTTCCGTTAGCTTCTCCTAGTCCCTGGTAACCACCACGCTACTTTGTGTCTGTTTGGAATTTTGCCTGTAAATGGAAAATACTGCACAATATTGTCAACCCCCCCCCACATTAGAGTCTATATCAGTGCTTTTTTGCATTTCCATTGCCAAATAATATTTTGTACCATATCTGTTTCACATTTTGTTTGTCAATGAATAGATGAGTTGTTTCTACTTTGGAAATGTTATGCATAATTCTGCCTTAAACATTTTTGTGTACAAGTTTTTGTGTGGACATACATTTTCAAATTTCTTGGCATCTTATTATGTTTGGCTTATATTTACCTAATGACCAATGATAGTGTATATGTGTTTATTAGTCATTTTCATGTATTCTTTGTAGAGATATATAATACATTCTTGTTTTGTTTTTCAAGACGGATTTTTTTTTCTATGTAGCCCTGGCTGTCCTGGCACTTGCTCTATAGACCAGGCTGGCCTCGAACTTACAGAGATCCACCTGCTTCTGCCTCCTGAGTGCTGGGATTAAAGGTATGCGCCTCCACCACCTGGTTGTCTTACATTCTTTGCTCACTAAAAACATGTGGGTATTTGTCTTTTTGTTGTTGAGTTATAACAGTTCTGTGTATGCTGTGGATAGTATGCCTGGGTTTTGTATGCAACAGGCCCTCAGTCTGTGTTTGCCCTCATTTTCAGGTTTCTCACAGAAATCTGTAAACTTCTAGGTGACCTCTAGGACTAATTTTCCTGACACTGAATCATCTTAAGCCTTCACCTTCTCTTCTTAGCTCAGAAGGCTCTTCTTAGCTCAGAGCCTGAGCCACTCTGGTCCTGGAGTGGGCTCTGGAATTCATAGCAGCAGGATAGCTGGAGTCTAGAGATGCTGATTGGCTGAATCCATTTAGGACTGCTGCTAGGCTTCAGTGTCTAGATGGAGGTGCTATAGCAATTGTACAGCTTTCTCCTGTTGTTGCAGCTGTGCCAGAATCTTCCATCCTGTGCTGTGGGCACCTAGATAACAGGGATAGGAATTACAAAGGATTGTGTATTTGGGGAAGATGACTTTTTTCCACGGTGTCCCTACAGATGTGAGTAATGTGATTTCTGAGAGTGATCTGGCAATTTTAATAAGTTGAATACAGAAACAGCTCAAGGAAAATCATGTGTTTTATTGAAGAGAGTTGTATGGGCAGGCCTCAAAAGTGCTGACACTGAATCCGTGTCCCAGTGTGTACTCTCTGCCTTGTGCCCTACTGGTTTTCGTCATCTCATCAGCTTCTCTTTCCACTCCCCATCTCTAACAGGCTCACCTTCCCCTTTTTGCCAGTGTGGATGTGGCTGTCTTTCCATATCCAGATGGGTCTCGCATTCTCCTGGGAATGCAATTCCCTTGACTCGTGTGACTAGAACTCTTCAGAGCTGCCAGGGGAAGGCGGCTGTGGTGACACAAAGGTCTGGCAAGTCCTCCTGGGCTGTGTTCCTGAGAGCCATCTCTCCTGCTTTGAGAAGGTGTGTCCCAAACTAAACACTTGGGCTTTCCTTAGTCACAGACTTGATTGGGTGTAGACAGATGTTGACGTCTCCTCCCAGTTCTTCTTAGTGCCTAGGAGATGTGTGTTGGAGGACAAGGCCAGCCCGGCTGGTGGGGAAGGACCTATGACTGCACAAGGCCATTGCAGCAATGGCTACCTTGGCATCTCTGAACATTTTGACCTGCTTCTACTTAGCTGATGTCCTAGAAAAACCTTCAGAATATTGCTTACTAATTAGAACTCTAAGTTGTAAACTTACTATTTTATAACTAGAAGATGGCCTCAGGATATCCAATCCATTATTTTCCAATCTTTTCTCCTGATTAAACATATTAAATATTTGGATATAGTTTAAAAGTTTGTCTTTGATAAACAAATTTGGGCCGTGGGGTATATTTGCATGACTCTTGGTGATCCACAGTGAGCACAGCCATATTAGCAGCTCCATGAAGTTCTACAGTAAAGACAGTAGCTTAATTTTATTTAACCTGGCATTTCATAAACTATTTGACTCCAGTTCCTTTTTCCCCCCCTAAGTGTCAGTACCCTGCAGGATACTAAGCACACTTAGGAAACCATATCTCCTTTACACACAAGGAAACTATGTTATATTTGGAAATATTAAGTGACTTGTTTAAAATCAAACTTGAAACTACATTTCTTAACTCCTACCCTTGATTATTCTATAGATTATTGTCATCATGTTTGAATATATAGCCATTATGTATGAATAAGGGAATAGGTTTTGTTTGTTATGTTTCTAGATAGTGTCTCATGTAGCCCAGGCTGGTCTTGAACTCCTGATCCTCACATATTAGTCTGGTAAGTGCTCGGATCTCAGTATGAGCCAGCTGAATTGTTTTTTTAAAAACTATTTTCTTTTGTATTGTTAATAACACACACAGGCATCAGAGTCAGACTGTGAAACATTGGAAGCCTGCCCCTGTCCTTTTGCCAGTTTACGACCTTGGGCAGCTAGGCCTGCTGGTATCCCTGAATATGCTTCTTCTGTGGAGAGACTGGTGACAAGGACACCCTCACGGGGTGCTGTGAGGATTAGATGAGACAATCTATAAAGATCGTAACTGCATTCTGTGTGTCCTCTGACTTTTTTCATCACATCAGTGGCTGAGCTCAGTAACCTGGTACTTTAAAAGCTGAGCATACTCCAGATGCTAAAAGCTGATCATGATAATTGTAGTGGGTGTGCACGGAATGTTCAGTACTGAAAGAATGAATGCACATGAGATGGTATGACTGCCTATGGAAGTGCAGAGCTGTCCTAGACTGCCAGCTACTCGTGGGATTGGAGGTCAGAGCAGATTAGCGGGGGCCAGGGAACAGCGGTGTGTGGCTCACAAGCCACATTCCTTTTCCTCTACCGCCACAGGTAAAAACGTGCTTGAGGTTTCAGAGTGCCTTTGTAATACAATTTAAAAGCAGGCATGCTAATAAAGTCTGTCCTGAGGAGAGTGGGTTGAAGGACAAACGGAGCATTACAGAAGAACAGCCCAGTGAGGGCACAGGAATGGGGCCCCAGGTACAGTGACTGTGACTGCGCTGAAGTCAAGTGTTTCTAGGTAGATTCTTGAAAGGTTCTTGCTGATGCACAGCTCCTCGCTCTCCCTGTTGCTGTTGCTGTCTGTCTCTGTGTCTCTGTCTGTCTCTCTCTCCTGTTGGAAAGATGTCTTCCTTACCTCAACAGCCTGGCCTACCACAACCTCAAAACTTTCTTGTTTGTCTAGCTGTGGAATTAGTATTTCTGCCTAGAAAGGACATGAAGCCTGGCATTTGCTTACTGCCAACTCAGAGAGGACCCATACCTAGCACCTAATCATCAATTTTACTGGTGGTGGACTTGGCCTCTCTCCTGGTTGCCAGATCATATACGTACAGTTTCTTCATTCACTCTAGAATATACCAGGACTCTAGAGCCCCAGTCTTCCTGACACCTTCCTGCAGAAACGGTTTTCCACTCTAGAACTAACTGGCATGGGGAGGGCCCCTGGTAACTTCTGGGACTTTAGGGTACGAATGCTTGGGAAATAGATTCATAGGCTGCTGGCCATTTCCTTGGAGTTCTTTACCCCCCCCCTTTTTTTTTTTTAAATTTTGTGGAATAAAGGCTGGGAAATAAGACAGAAACGTGTATTCTTTACTCTTTTCTGTATTTCTCTTTTGAATGTATTCTCATACCTATTCCCACTTTTGATTTAGTGATTTTTAGAAAAGAAACTGTTTAGCAAGGTAAGGGGCACTGAAGAAATCAGCCAGACTTCTGTATGAACCATATCATTTGAGCCAGGACAGAAAAGGGAAAGGGTTTCTTCAGGAAGAGTAGGAATGGAGCCTGTAACTTAATTTGTACCTAAGTAAAACAGAATGGAAGGGCTTGGCTAACAGGCCCAGGACCTCGGAGCAAGCTTGTGAGAACCACTTGGGCATAGCACAAGACAGCATTGATATTTCAGCTTGCCTTGAAGGAGTCAACTTCGTGTATTTTGCTCCTGATGTCCACCATCAGTTGGAATATAGACTCATACTCATATGTATTTCTTTATATTATGGGCAGCAGAGGCACCCTGTAGGATTTGAGTTTCTGTGTGTTTTCCCTCCAGGATCGTGACAACCCCCCCTCCCCCCCCATTAAGTCCCATCCCTCCCTAGGGACTTGGTGTTTATGTCTCTTTGTGGTGTCCCTCAGCTTTGACTGAGAACATGGTCATTGGAACTCCTGGGGCCAGGGTGAGAGCTGATTTAGTTTCCAGTCAGCTTTGGCCTTGGAAAATGAGGGCAGGCTGGATGAAAGATTGGCCAGAAGTATGTGTCTTTGGCATTCTGCTGCCAGTGTTCCCTCAGGGATGTACCTCAGTTAACCGGACACTGCTATACCTCATCTCTCTGTGGTGGCAGAGTAGAGTGCCTTTGTTCAGCTGGGCACCTGAACTCCAGGGCAAGCCCTGCCCTCTTCTTCTAGCTCCTTTGTCTGAAGTAGTCATGTGAGCCTGGATCTTCTCCAGATTGCTGTCTTCTGCGATCAGTCTCAAGGCTTTAGATCGGTCCTCACTCTTCTGTCTCTGGCTAGGCCTTCCCCTTCCCCTTGCATCTCTTTCTTTTTAAAATATGTGTATGGGTGGTTTACCTACATGTATGTGTGTGCATACCTGCTGCCTGTAGTCAGAAGAAGGCATCAGAACCCCGTTGGAACTGCCACTGTGAGCTGTCATACCAGTGCTGCTAATCAACCCCAGGTCCTCTGAAAAACAACCAGTGCTTCTAACTGTTGAGCCATCTCCATCCCCAGCACCATCTTTCATGCAGGCTCCTATTACCTCACACACAGACACCTCCACAGTGGGCTTCTGGCTGTGATGCTAACAGCGGTCAAGTTTTAGCTATATGTCCCTATGTCTCATTCTAGATCCCACTCACTTCTCCACTGTTTCCTTTATGCCTCCAGGATAGATCAAAACCAGGTGCTAAATACCCATCTCACTCAGACACCAGTCTATCTCTCCAAATCCATCTGCTGTTGTCCTGACAAGAGTTCAGCTATGGTCAGCATCTACATCCTCCCCTGTGTTCCCTGCAATTTGGTCCTGCTTCAGCTCATCTCAGGATTGTACTTCAAACCATCTCTGGTCCTGTGGGAGATAGGTAACTCATAAATCTTAAATAAAAATAGATCCAGTCTGTTCCCTCACCCCAAGGTGAGGTCCCTTGCCCTGATATTTCAGCCCCCCTTGGGCCTCTCTCCTGTATAAAGATCACATCCACCACTGGGAGTGCCTTTCCCTGAGTCGGTGACATTTGATTGGTGGGGTCACAGCTGCCTTCTGTGAGCAGTTAGCTTTTCTGGCCTTGCCCCATGGCACGCTGGTGTTTTCAAAAACAAGCAGTAGTTAGTTCTGTATTGCGTGTTCATCTTAGGCATTCATCAGATAGTTCTGGCTATTTACCATGGCCTATAGAATCCTTAGTTTAGCAGATTTGACCAGAAATTCTAGGATTATTTTATCAAGCTAATTAGGTTTCTAAAAGGCTGGTTAGTTGTTCATCCTGGATCATTTATAGGAAGATGATCCTAGCATCCAGCCAAGAGGGCACCCTCCATGGTCCAAGCCCTTTCCTGGGATCTCAACAGAACAGAAGGTACTCACTCAGTGAGCACAAAGTTAACCAAAAGACATCGATATGTCCAAGCACAACATCTGCTGTAGAGGAAATTTTTGTCTTTAAAGAACCTGACTTCCAAAACCCAGAATCCTCAACTCCTTTATCGGTGGTAAATCAGAATCTTATTTCTAGATGTCATCATGACCACTGTCAATTATCCTTATAAGGCCTTTATTTTGGTATGTTTCCTATATCAAGGTTGCAAATTTTGGATATTCTCATTAATTATACTTTAGGTTGGTAATTTTGGAGTCAGAAATCAGATGATTTGTTAAAATCCAAATCTGTAGATTTTTAAGGTTTCTTTTCCTTAAGATCTGTAAGTCTCTACAACATAATACTCCTACTTGGGCAATGGGAAATGACTAGGTCTCAAAATCAAGATTCTGTTTAATTAAATAATTAATTAATTAATTAATTTTGGTCTTTCGAGACAAGGTTTCTCTGTGTAGCTTTGGAGCCTATCCTGGCACTCGCTCTGGAGACCAGGCTGGCCTCGAACTCACAGAGATCCGCCTGCCTCTGCCTCCCGAGTGCTGGGATTAAAGGCGTGTGCCACCAACGCCCGGCTTTAGTTTTTTCTTTTTTTCTTTCTTTTTTTTTCTGTTTAATTTAGGAGTCCAGAGTAGTATTTGTTCAGTTATTAATGAATCAGTGGTACTCTGGGTGTGTAAGCAATGCTATTTTTAAACCTATTGCTGACTTCAGTGATAAAGAGGGTACAGAATGTGCCTTGCTGGACTTGAGAGCATACCATGAGTAATATCCATTACTACTATGATGTCAGAACTTGAATATTCTTTACCAAAAGATAACCATTGCATCATGGAGCTGAGGAATGCAACTGCAGCAGGATGAGAAAGGCTCATTCCTCTCATAAGGAACACCAGTACAGGATAAAAACAGATAATCCCCAGGGAACTCAGGCCTGTGATCAGCAGTGTCCAATCCCCGTGACCAGTTCGAAAGACAGCTTCTTCTTTTAGTCACCGGAAGGTGATTGCTTCAAAGTTTCCAGGAAAAACTGAAGGCATTTTATATACATAATCCTGTACCTTCCACTTGTTCAGAAAACCTACTAGGTGGTCATTGGTGTGTGTATACTTGAAGTCACTACCATTTGTAATGACCACTGCTATTCCATTATTTATACCTTAACCTCATTGAAGCATTCCTACATTAAAATAAGGAAAAAGGGGATTGAAGTACTTAGAAGTTTTAAAGTCATCCTTACAAAGGTGTGCTCTGGTTTTGATGGGTAAGCATCTGGTGCATCAAGACATAATCACATTCACACCATGCTGTGTCTTGGGCTACTGAGGTCTTTGCTTCCTTCAACACACCTTCAGTTCCCCAGGCCAAAAGCCCGTCCGCCCTTACAAAGGGAAAGAGGACAAATTGTCACACTGGTTTCAAAGTTCTGGGCCAGAAGCAACATCTGTGTTGGAGACTCAAAAGTGATTTAAAACAAGCCCTTGGAGCCCAGAGCACAGACAAATTGGAGTTTACTGATCTTACCAGAGGCCGTTCCATCCGCCACATCAGTACACGTGACCACCACCAGACATCTCCGCCATGACCTGAGAGGAAGACCCCAATTGCAGGGACCCGAGTGAGAATAGGCACCTCTGACAGGAAATGCAGAAGTGGCTTAGCAAATGGAGCTTCTGAGTAACAACATCAGGGGGCAGGTTCAGTGACAGTGACTCCTAGTATAGTAATGTCCTTGCTAAAGACCACAGAACATGGACTGTCGGACGTATGGCCAAGGGATCCCAGCTGACTTCCATACACACACACACACACACACACACACACACACACACACACACACACACACACACAATCACATATTGCATTATTGTACTTAATAGCTCCAAAATGCCATGGCAATGTTTCCAGTTATTCTGAATGTGTTCCTGATGTGGGGCTTTTTTGTTTGTTTGCTTTTTGAGGCACAGGTTGAACTCACAGATCCTCCTGCCTCTGCCTCCCGAGTGCTGAGATTAAAGGCGTGAGCCACCACCACCCAGCTGATATGGGGCTTCTTATTTTCTCACCTTCTTTTCTGTTTTTCTCCTTCCCTAACTTTCCCTCTATCCTCTCATTGCTCCTGCTCATCCTCCTTTCAGTCATAGCACAGAGCTGACTTCCTCGGCTTCTCCAAAGCAACCTCTAACTCAGTTTAGTTGAAAGCAGCTGAGGAGAATGGCAGAGCTCTCCAGAGAATAACAACTGGAAGGTAGAGCTGCTGTAGCAAACAGGCTTGTCACATAAGGCAGTGGTGGCGGGGGGGGGGGGGGGGGGAGGGGATTGTCACACTCTCAGAGGGAAGGTAAAATGAACCTTGCCTTGAGAGATGACTCAGGGGAAGAGGTCCTGTGTGTTTCCCATCGTCTGCTTCACTGTGCCTAAGAACACCCTTCACAAAGTTCTGTGAGCACTGAGCTGGCAGCATCTGAGAAAGTGTTCAGGTGCGAGTAAAGGTGAGGACAAGAGGCAGTAAGCTGGTGTGGCACTGACAGCAGATCCTGTGTTCTGGTCCCTTTTCCACTACAGCAAGGTTCAGAAAGGCAAGGTGGTAGTCTTGATGTCTATGCTCTTGGTATCCCCAGTGAGGACAAAGTGAAGTTTGATGTGGCTTGGTGTTGTTCTGAAGGCAGCCTCAGTCATGATACATGAGAGTATTTGCATCCAGGAGGAGCTGTTCATCATCCTGGTAGGATGGGAGTCGCCATGTGGGAGGAAAGCTGTGGGTGCCTCTGAAGCTCTTCAGTCTACAGGTGACAAATAGGCTGTGAGGCCATGAGGACAATTGTCCTTTGGCCTAAGTGACTTTGCCATAGCTAAAAATACTTTGTCATAGTTTGAGTGTAGACGTGTTTGTTTTCAGTGAAATACCTCCTGGATTGTAGTATGGAGTGTATTTGTTTCCTAGGGCTACTGTAACAAAGTAGCACACATCAGGTGGCTGAGAACCACAGAAACTTCTTAAGCTTCTGCAACTCTGAAGCCAGAGGTGGAAAATAAAGGTGTCAACAAGTAGAATTCCTTTTCTTCTCTTCCTAGGGTCTGGTGGGCCCTGTGGCCTTTGGTGCATCTTGGTTTGCAGCTTCATTCAGTTTCTGCCTGTGTCATCATGTGGGATTTCCTCCTCTTATAAAGGACTCACCCTGATGACCTCATCTTAATTTGATTACACCTGTAAATACCCTGTTTCCAAAGAAGGCCACATTCATAAATAGCTGCTGGGGGCTAGGAGTTCAACACACCCTTTTGATGAAAAGGTCATAATGGAAAGAATTTACCACAGTGCAAGACCCTACAGTCTGTTTCTAAGTGTCAGATTATCTGTATAAGCTTAAAAAGACAACTCAGTAGTGGGTTGGGCATGGAATAAGCAAACATTTGGGGATATCTGAATTTCTTCATGGGGAAATAAGAGCCCACTAGCTTATGAGTCTCAGTTGATGCTTTATAAGATACTTCTAAGGGATAGCATAATTCTTGTGAGGTTGACTCACCAGGCAACTACTCAGCCTCCTCGGTGATTGCTAAAGTCCGGCTTGTTGAGGTGGTCACTAAGGACTGAGAGGTGGTGGCACACAGAGGACGACGATACGCCTGCCAGTGGCAAGGAGGGGCTGAAGGGGTCAGGGAGGAAACTTATAAAGATAGGTGACTAAACACCTGAAACTAGCCTGCTGCAAGGCTGCTCATTCTAACTTAGAAAATATTCTGGAGCCAAAGCTGTATGGAGTTTGGGGGCCAGTACTTAGATTTCATCTGTTTTGAGGTCAGAATTGTAGCAGCTATTGTTTTTACAGTTTGTGGGTATTTGCTGCTTTTTGTTTGATTGATAGGTTATCTTTTTGAGATCTTTCCTTAGAAACAAATACAAGGCTTGAAAGAAAATTACTAGCCTTTGAACAAAAAGGACAATTTAGGTAACAGGTGAGAATTCACTAACAGAGGCTCATTGTCATTAACACCAAAGTGGGCATGAGGAGGGAGGGGCTCTCCCAGCCTGCATCCATTCCCACCCAGCTATTACAGCTGTCCATGCAGACTTGTTCCACACACTCAGGCAGAACGCAAAACCTCATGTTGGCGTTATCAACCTTCCACTTGCAGATACCCAGGTGGCGCAGGTGTTCTTCATGTGCACAGATACATCCCTGTATGGCCTCTGCTGGAAGCACAATGGCGAACTTCGCAGAACTTAGTTTAATGTAACTACTTTGCTTCTGCTTGTTTCCGTATGTGTGATGAAAATACACTTGAAGGTTATTTAAGGTAGGATTTAGGGAAAGCACCAAATGAAGCATCTTACCTTGAAGGAGAAAAAGCAAGGGGGGGGGTATCTTTTTTTAATGTCATGACATCCTGACAAATTATACTTTATTAAAATGTTTCTGGCCTTCTTAAACTTACTGTTACAGTATGAATTATGTGCCCCCAAATTGGTATGTAGAATTCCTGACCCTTAGAACCTCAGAATATGACCTTGTTTAGAGATGGAACTTTACAGAGATTATCAAATTGCAGTGACTTCATTACGGTGCATGGTAATCAAGGATGACAGGCGCCTTTATCAAAGGGGAAATGTAGCTAGACACAGATACACACAGGGAAGACAGCTGAAGAGACACAGGGAGAAGATGGCTGTCTAAAAGCCAAGGAAAGAGGCTCAGAACACCTCATTTCCTCCAGCTCTCAGAAGGGCCTTGATTGTGGCCTTCTGGCGCCTAGAACTGTGAGATGACTTTTTGTCATCAGTCATCCACCAGCCTACCGCGCTTCGTTAAAGATCTGTTGCAGACGGAGTTGCCCTTGTTTAGCAGTCACTGGCTTTCTGTTTGTTGGCCAGGCTTAGTGATCCATGCCTATAATTCTAGGATACTGACAAAAGGGAAATGCAAGTTTTAGGTTATCCTGGGCTACATAGTGAGACCCCGTGTCAAGCATTATTCTTGGGTTTTATTTGCTTTTTAAATAAGTTTCCATTGTTGCAACTCTAGTTTTAGAAGGAGTTTTGGAGGTTTTGTTTTTGTTTTTGTTTTTTCCAGCTTTCTTTCTTTCTTTCTTTCTTTCTTTCTTTCTTTCTTTCTTTCTTTTTTTTAACTTGTTTTCCTTGTTGCTGCCTATTATTGTAAAGACTGAAAAACATGTGTATCTTATCAGCAATAATTCTTTACTTCACCAGCATCAGATACTTCTGGGAATGTATCATTACTATTTGCTATGTTGGACATGGAATCCAGGTCTTGCACAGGGTAGGGCATTGCTCTGACTCTGAGCTACCGTCCTAGGCCTTGCCAAGTTAAGAGTACTCAGATTACTTGCAAACACCAACACTGTAGAGATACACTAGACTACAGGTAACTCAACCACTGCATGGAAGTGCTGACTTGGCATGACATTGGCTTTATGCAAGGCCAATATAGGGTGTCACAAAAGGCCACTTGGAGTTGTGAGCAAGGTTGACAACTTTCAGAAAAAGAAGAGTGTGTGAGCACTGAGAAGGGCTGATTTTGACAAATAACGAACCAGTAGGTAGGTAAATGTATAAGGAATTTGCACATAGCAGGGGAAAAATGTTTTCTGAATGAAACACAGGTTCTGGTAAAGTTTGAGGAAACACAGTTTATGACAGATGATACAAAGGCTTTGAAAGTCTTTACAAGAATTGCATTTCTTGGGAAAGCAAGGGGGCATGTGTGGTGTGTCTGTTTCTCTTCCCAGGAGGATACGCCTCCTTTTTCCTCTGACCTCTGGGGGAAAGGAGAGCTACTGGCACATTCCCAGCCAGACTTAGCCACTCCTCCTCTTTTTTGACTCTCCTAAATCAATCCCTTAATTGTGCTTATTGTCACTTCAAACTTGGCTTTCCCCCATGAGTCGTGAGTCCTCCTCACACTGTTTGACAGACTATCTGTACCCTCCAAAGATTACTTTATTTGCCATCTGTTCAACTTTCTACTTTGGTTCTCCTGGGAAACAGCTTAACTCCCATGAATTCCATCTTCATAAAGGTGTCAACCTCTTGTGCGTTCTCTCACCTGGCTTTTGTCCTGATACATACAGCATAGTCTTTTTCTTGTCAACGACACCTAACAAGAACCTTCTCTGAGCAGAGTTCCTAGTTGGGCTGGGCTCTCACAGTCAGTAGTAACTCTCGGGTGTCTTTGGCACAAGAGCCTTTTTTGCAGTCTTTGTCCTTCAGAAGTCTGTCTACATTCTGTCCTTCAGTATCTTGGACCTAGCCCATTGTTTTGGGTTCATCCGTGAATAAGGTTAGGGCCACCATGTCCTCTTGTCTTTCTGGTTAACCCTGTGCAGGCTTCGCCCATCCTATCAGTTTCAGTTCTCTTTTCAAAATGGTTTATCTTCATTTAAGAGTCAACCTGGGACTGGAGATGACTTAGTTGGTAAAGTGCCTGCTGTATGAGCATGAGGACCTGTGGTCTCTAGTGTCCACATAAGCTGAGCATATGCAAGCTGAGCATATGCATGTACTCCTTCCAGCACTGGGAAAGTGGAGACAGGAGGCTCCCTAAAGCTTGCTGGCCAGCAGGTCTACTTGAATCGGGTATGCCCTGGGTCTAGTGAGAAACCTTGTTCCCCAAAATAAAGAAAGTGGAAAGCAAATTGAGGAAGATACCTTACATCCATCTCTGGATGTATTATACACATATAGACACACCTCCTCTCTACCTAAACACACACATGCACATGTACACACATGCACCCATACATATACTAACACCAAAGTTTGCACAAAGGTACTAGATACTGCTTGTCAAATACTACAGCTCCCCTGACACTAACTTCAGATAAATCAAGCAATTACCTTTTTCTGTGTATCAGTAGGAATCAGTGACTGGACAGGACAGTCCAATGTAGATATCCTATCACTGTTTGTTGAAAACTCATTGTCTCCTCTTGTCACCAAGAAGAGTGTTTGACACTACGGCCCATCTCCCCTGCGGAGCCGTCTTTGCATCTCTCAAATGTATTTGATTCCTCTCCATCCTTCGCTCGCTCATATGCTCTGAAACCTGTCGCAGGCTTACTTTTTTTTTTCCTCTGTGAAGCCCTATATTTTTGCTCCTTTTCTGTTTTCTCAGACAGTTGCTTACCCTCCTACCCTCACCTCTGGCTGTTGTGACAGCCTTCCTGTTTGCCATGTGACCTATCCAGGTCACTCAGTCTAAGTTTCTCAATCAAGACCAGTGTTTCTGGCCACTGTTCCATTGTACATTTAAAAAGAGATGACTGCCTCTTAAAAGAGATAAATGTATTTTTTAAAATAATTTTAATAAGTTTCTCAGATGGCACCCTGACCAGAGGAGACAGAAATGATAGACACCATGGTCATTGCTGTGGGTATCTGTCATGGTTGATGTAGTCAGCTCTGTCCTGTACTTTAGATCATATGCATGTACTCCTTCCAGCACTGGGAAAGTGGAGACTTTTTGGCTTTTATCTGCCCATGGTTGCTACTCTGCGTGACCTCATGTTTGATGCTTCTAATCTAAGAACCTAACAAATGAAGCAGAAGCTTGAGTAATGACATAAATTTGAGACTCAGGCAGACCTCAGTTCCCAACTCAACCCTGCTAGTAGCAAAGTGACTTTGGGCAGCTTATGTCATCTCCCTAAGCATGTCTGTCCATTTGTACAGTGAGGGAACTGTGCCTTCCCTCACAGTCCTGAGGAGTGAGCACCTGGAGTCCAGGAAAGGGCAAGGGAGATCATGAGAGTCTCTGAAAACTTTGTTAGTTACATAACAAAAAGAGTGACTGCCAGAGGTGGGTCAGGGGAGAGCTAGGGCATCACACCAGCTTCAAATGACTAGAGCTATTTCTAGGGTATTGGAGCTACTAGAATTAGGTAAGCAAGCAGTTGGTATGCACATGTCTACTAGAGGTTGGCTATTGCCTTAGTGTTTGCTAATGTGTTACTGACATGCAGATGTGCTTCAGCTAGTTCCAGTCAAGGCAAAAGCTTCCTAAGGACAGAGACAACAATGCTGGTGCTCCCCATTGTGAGACCGATGGAATTACACCTTCCTAGTAGGATCTGGAACACCAGCCTCATCTTTCAAAAGGTTATATAATATATATATATATTATATATATAATATATATTTTTTTTGTTTTTTTTTTTGGTTTTTCGAGACAGGGTTTCTCTGTGGCTTTGGAGGCTGTCCTGGAACTAGCTCTTGTAGACCAGGCTGGTCTCGAACTCACAGAGATCCACCTGCCTCTGCCTCCCGAGTGCTAGGATTAAAGGCATGCGCCACCAACGCCCGGCTGGTCATCCATCTTTTTAATCACAGCTCTATCTTGTAAAGTCTTGCCTGACTATAACCTGAGTGATTCCTGCTCTGAACTGTGCTGTTTACTTTCACAGTCATTTATGTTGTTTATAGTTGCCAGTTGTCCTTTTAAATTGGCTTAGGACTTGATGATGCTATGAGATTTTATGCTCCTTTAGGACAATGGTGATTGATACCCCTTCACACACATGGGATCATACTTTGTACCTGTCTCCACTTCATAGAGATGGGCCTATCTCTGCCTCAGGCATGTGCTGCCATGCCCAGCTAATGGTGATGCCAAAGATAGCTTTCATTCTAACCCGTACTGGTCTTTTTTATGTAGAAGATCTGTAACACAGAGCTGACGGATGATTTATTCTGTTTTTAAAATGCTCAATGCTGCAACAATAGTATTTCTGCTGTCATTATCAAAAAGATTCTGTAGAGCTTGTGGTTAATTCTACACTACTCTGGTAGAATTATATCGTATATTTAACATTATAAAACTAGTGGATAAACACCCTCTGATTGAAAATGATATAAAAGCCCCAAAGATATTTAGTACACACTGTTTTGAAAACCTGTCATTTAGAAACAGGCTAACCTGAAATTGCCTCATTCTTTTAAAATACAGATTTGACACACAGGATAATGACTACAATTTTATTAATATTCTGTAATCAATGAAGAATTTTTCTAATACTTTTCAACCTTCCAAGGCATGAAGCCATTACAAGTTTACCAAGGGTTATACACGTTTACCCTACTCTACATGCTCGAAAATTTTCATTTAGATGCATATTCCTTTGGTGGGGAGGGTTTGAGATGCAGTTTCTCTGTGTAGCCCTAGCTGGCCTCAAACTTATTCCTTTGGTGGGGAGGGTTTGAGATGCAGTTTCTCTGTGTAGCCCTAGCTGGCCTCAAACTTAGAGATTCCCCTGCCTCTGTCTCCCGAATGCTGGGTTAGATATGTATTTCTACCATTGATTCATGTTAACTTATTCCATAGCTTATGTGCAAAATATGATATAGAAGACAGGGTATTCTGTTGAGTGCAAGCATTCATGCTTTGAGTTCTGTATTGTGGGGAAACAAATTAACACTGTATCTCCCATCAGATGCTCATTATTCAGTCAGTGTAAGCCCAGAAGGTTTGAGGAAGTGAGGAAGTTGGTACCTCTTACGGTGATCTGGACTCTAACTATAACTGGATTCTGACTGTCAGTCTATTTCACATCTGCCAGACCTAAATTAAACCTTAAATACTGATAAAAATGATGCCTATTTTTACTTATGATTCCTTCTCTGGAGCTTTGCTAAATTCAGTGAAATTGAATTCAATGAAAAAAATTAATCATAGTTGAGCCCTCACTTAACCCTGTAGTTTCACCAGAGTCTGATCTCCAGTAGATAATTTGGGTGGTGAAATGGAAAGGAAATGTACTCACATGTGAAGCAACTCTTCGGTTCATCCAATTGTGAAATAAAAAGTTATGAAGAAACTCAGCAAATATTCTAGGAAAAACACACTAAATGACCCAGTCTTTTTTTTTATATATATCTATGCATGTATGCTGATAATTTTTTGATGAGTTTTATCTGCAGTATAAATTCATAAAAATAAGATTGAACTCAGTTTGAATACTTACTGGCAAAATGAATGATGCAATCTTTTAACAAATGTTTTAAAAAATAATGGGTTAAAATCTCAAGATCATGAAGAGTTTTAGCTTTTTGTTTTGTTTTGTTTTTGGTATATGAACAAAGTTAGGTGGGCATGATGACAGATACCTGTAATTCTAGCACTTGAGTTCAAGGCCAGATGAAGTTAGTCTGCACTACATAGCAAGATTCTATCTAAAAGACCCAGAAAAGGTTGTCTGTAACTCTGGAAAAAAGAATTTCTCTTTGAACCTTGAAGGTTAAGAAAGACAGAGTCACCTAGGCTTGAACTTCAGATCACAGTCAGATTTTCAACGTTCTAGGAGCCTACACCCTCGTCTGACTTCATGGTGAGAATGAGCATACCATGATTATCAGGCCGTCTCAGGCAAAGGCTCACTCACCCTACCCCAAAGACACTCCTCCTCTAGCCAGGTGTGTACTTGGTAATTTAAAACCTGGAGAATGGTGCATGGTTTTCAATTGTGGACATACATGGCATCCATATAAAGACTTCAAGGCAAATGCTTTGAAAATATTATTTTGAAACAGACTTACTGTACATATGTTTTGATGTAAAGTGGGCATTTGGGATGAAGGGAAGCCTAAAAAAGAGCAGTTACTCTTCATTGTTTAAACATACAGGCTCTCAAAACCTGGGTGACCTGGATTTGTTTGGCATATGAGGCGGTCTGTCTTCTTTTGTATCAATAAGGAATGGCCTAAAATGATGCACTTTAATTCTTTTGTTAACTGCTTTTAATCAGATTTATAGGCACTACTTTGTGTTGTGCAATGAAGAATTTATTGTGTGATGTAAGTTGGCTTAATTTGTAGTGAGTTTGTAAATCTCTTTTACTGGTGGTTTTTCCATAACCCCTGTAACATGGGAAGAGCTGGTGTTCAGTGCTCATGATTTTGGCCTGCTCGAGAGCCAGGAGCTGGGGGTAAGAACACACCTTTGTAGCTGCTTCATTCTGTGTCTCAGTAATCAATGGGAGCACAACCATTGTGAAGGAGTTAACCATGAGAGGCCACCAAGGCTTTTATAGAAAGGTCTGGATGGGTTACACCTCGAAGGAGCAGGTGTAATTATTGCAGATTTATTGTGTTATTCCCCAGGTCTTTCATATTGCCCTCCAGGGAGTTAAAACCTATCCTTCCACTAAAGAGAGACAAAACCACTTTTTCTTCCAAGAGCCTAAGAGAGGAGGGTCAGAAACTGAAATTTTGAATAGGATCCAACTGAAAATATCTAGTCAACTCCTGCCACTTCTGGGGGTAAATTATTACTGTTAATATTTTGTGTGTTCAGGGGCTCAGTAGTCCTTGAAGAGTGGTCAGACCACAAGGAAATGAGAGGAAACATTTAGCTCTTCCTTTAGCATGGAAAACATACAGGTCTCCCCAACCTCTTCCTTGTCCCTTGCCTTAGGGATCTGAATAAATGAAGTGGCAAAGGTTGTAGGCTTGACTCATAGAGAGCTAAACTAATCAGGAAGGTTTGTTCCAGAAAAACCATCTCAAGGAGATATGTTTGGAAATAAGTTTGATTGTGGCTGTGTGATTATTTTTAAATGAAGCTATAAAACTACCAGTATTTTATTCCTTATAAAATTTTAAGCCTTTAAAAATCATCATTAATGAGTTTCTTTAGCTATATTTTGTTTGATCTTTCTGCTTCCCAGAGGAAAATGGGCTGTGCCATAGAACAAAGATAAAAAGATTATTGGAAACATTAGGTCTGGTTTGTGGAATAGTGGCTGTTGACCTCAGCAGTGACCACAGCAGCCCCAGCCAGAATCTGAGGCACAGTGAAGGGTGCAGGGAGGTTCCAGCCATGCAGATCTCGTGGCTGATCCTGGGCATCTGTCACCCAAAGCAGCCAGTGATGGTTTCCACAGTTTTATGACCCTTGGCTACCATCCCAATAACAAATAAGTCATAAGCTACCCTCTTCCCCTTTGTAAAATTCCACTCTGCAATGTGGCCTTTGCACCAAGAACTTCTGAAACAGTGAGGACCGAGCTTTGTGTATGACCAATTATTTCTCCTTTTACCTCCTCCTCTCTTTCCCCCTGACAGTAATGTGAAGAGTAAGGAACAAGGGACAGTCAAGGGACAGAAGCTGACGCAGATGTTAATGTTGCTCACTCTTTTCCAGGGATCGGTAGCTGAAAGCCAAGGGCTGCTCTTTTCTGTGTTGCTTCAAGGATGTCAAAACTTTTGACACTGTAACAAAATGTCATCTAAAATGTGTTGGGTCACATTCATAGGTGTACTGGAACATATGAGGCCTATGAACCGTAGGCTGGATATGTCTGGTTTATAGCATTTATGACTATATGAATATTTAAGTGATACTAATAAATAAAGAATAGCCACTTCTTACATTTGTAGTATTGGGAAGATGTTGACATAAAAAGCAGGTGAAAATATGATTGTATAACAAACCAAAATAATCATGTCAGCAATAATCATGTCAGACACATACAGGCGTATTAGTCACAGTGCCCAGATCAGGGTTGGAGTCATCTTTCAAACCAGAAGGGAAGTCTGTGGCCCGTGGGTCACAGTAAAGACAGGTTCAGGGTAGGATTTAGGGTGAGACTGGTCAAGGGTGTGGGCGGCAGGAGCACAGCTGTCGACTACCTCAGGATAGGCGCTGACTAGCTCAGGATAGGGTCTGACTAAGCCTCTGCTTTGTATTTTTTGTTTGCTTGTTTGTTTCCTTCCATTTTTAAAGTATTGTTTGTTTGTTTGTTTTGAGTCGGGATCCTGCTGTGTAGCCCAGGATAGCCTCAAATTCTCAATTCTCTTGTCTTAGCCTTCCAAGCACTGGGAGTTTAGTCAGGTACCACCATGCCTCTCTCTTGCTTTTTACAAATCTTTATTTGGGTTGAAAAACACTGGCAGATTTTTCTGTAATTTCAAGCCAGGCCTGCTTCTTTATATATGTGTGACTGGTGACAAAGCAGTTACAGGCTTTCTTCAGTTAGCAGTGGTTACCATGCACTGTAGGCTTGGCCTGCCATGGGAAGACACAAGAGAAGTATGAGGCGAAAACAAAGAGGTGTGAGTTACAGTTGTAGCCCTTGGTGCCAGAATATGGTCCGGTTGTGGAGACATGACTTAAACATGGAAATAGTATAAGAGAGAAACTACTTGACAAACGTGGTGGCTCATACCTGTAATCCTAGCATTGGGGAGATGGAGACAGGAGAATCAAGGTCATCCTTGGCTTCATAGAGAGCTCGAGGCCAGTCTGGACTACATGAGACCTTGTCTCAAAATCTCAGGCTTGGGGCTTTAAACTGGATGGTCTTTAGGCCATCATGCCAGAAGGCAAAATGTACTGGAGAGTGAATGAAGCAAGTAGAGGAGGCATTCTGTTCTGGGAAGATGAGTAGGACCAGTTTTAGAGTTGAGACTTCTGGAAAATCAGTGGTTGAAGATGAAGCTAGCAAGTATTTGGAATCAAGATGTATGTTGTCTCTTCAGCTTTATCTTCTGGATACTAAGGAGTCACTAGAAGCTTTTGGACAGAGAAGCAATTCTGAGAAATTTATGTAATAAGACAAATCTGGTGGCCAGATAGAGGCATGTCAAAGGGTTCTTCAAATAGACCAGGTTCCTATATGTACTTTAGGGTTACTTTTGAGAAGTAATAATTTCAGCTGGGTGATGGTGGAGCATGCCTTTAAACCCAGCACTTGGGAGGCAGGTGAATCTCTGTGAGTTCAAGGACAGCCTGGTTTACAAAGCAGTTCCAGGACAGCCAGGGTTGTTACACAGAGAAACTCTGTCTTGGAGGGGAAAAAAAAGAAAGAAAAGAAAAGTAATAATTTCAACATGGGAGTGGCAAAAAGAACAGAACTAGATAGTTGAATACAAGGGACATATTGCTTCTTTTTGGCTATTTGCATTATATGGTTATTTAAATACTTTTTAATTAAAAAAAAAAGACAAAGGAGAAATCTATCAAGACTGAGTATCTTTTGCCTGTTGAAGTCATCAAGACTCATTGAGGTAAATCCAGTTTGAGAGCCAAGCAACTAGATAAGCACTTTATTAACAGAAATGGAAATGTTAGAATGGAGGATTAGATTGGCTATGTTTTGGAGAAAACACAAAGAGTTCATCTTTGAAAGATCATCTTTGATGCAGCAGGAGACAGAAATTTATTGGTGGAACATTCAAGTGGGAACTTGGTTCATGATAAACACGTAGGAGTTGCCTGCATCGAGATGACTGCTTAAGCTGTCTGAACGAGTGATGTCTTCCAGAGGAAGCAGAATATTGGGAGCACCAGCATTTTAAAGGAGGAAGAAGAACTGCCCCAACCCTGTATCACAGCCACAGGGAGGAGGAAGGCGTTACAGATTCACATTGGCATGGATAAGAGCATCCAGAGGAAAGTGGTGGTCAGAGGGTCAGATGCTGCTGAGAGGTGGAGGAGGGCAGGGCACGAAACTAGGAAGTTTCTGCCTGAAGAACACAGGGCTGCTGTAGTTGACTGTGCCGGGGGAGGGTTAGCAGTGAGCATGGAAGAAAAGAGCATCGGCTTACAGGTTAGACGGAAGGAGTGAAGAGGGAGCTATGACTGTCACTCCTCTTGTCTTGCAAGTTTGTGCATGCACACACACTTAAAGGCAGAAAGGAGAGGTTAGGCCAGTAATTCATTTGGACAACTTTATTCAGTACCAGCTAAAGATGTATGTCCAATAAATCAATAGCCTCAAGGAAAAAGAATGGCGGAAGCAGGATTCCAGAGAAAAATGGGAGACTATGGATTAGGAGACTAGCAGAACCTGAGACTGACCTTGGAATTCTGGGCAAAGTAGGTGGGTATCTGCTGAACAGAGAGAGGATCAGGGGACAAGTGATGGGGTCAAGAGGGAGATGTCAAAGAAACACTCAGAGAGGAACTGAAGCTAGATGGTTTAGTGCCAGTGACGCTTGACAGACTCTCCACTTTCTAACCGCATTTGTAAGAAATGGTGGGGCTGGGAGCTGGCTCATCAGTATGACATGTAAGCACGGGGACTTGAGTTCCATCCTTAGCATTCACCTAGAAAGCCAGGTGGTTGTAACCCAAACTCTGGGGAGGTGGAGACAGGAAGATCTCTGAGGCTTGCTGGCCAGCCAGTCTAGTTGAATTGGTGAGGCACAGATTCACTGAGACTTGTCTCCCAAAATATGGTGCCTGAGGAAGACACCTGTTATCAACTTCTGGTGTCTGTACACACATGCGTGCACATTCAGACATGAGTGTTCATATAAACACACACATACTTGCACAAAATGGTTATCAGAGGCAGCTTAGAAAGTGATTGTTCTTGTACCTTTAAGGGTTTTACCTTTCCTATCACTGTAGTGTTTTTTCATATATATATATAAATTTTTAAATATATATATATTTAAAAAATTTTCCAATATCACCATAATTATAAATTGTATAGCTACTCCAGAAAGACCTTAAATAGTTCCAAGATTATCTAGGTTATAGATATGTCAGTCTGAAATCATAGTTCTTTCTTTCTCTCAACTTCCACTGTATATGTGTGTGTGTGTGTGTGTGTGCGCGCGTGCGTGCGTGCGTGTGTACAGGTACAAGTTGACATCTGTGCCTCCTTTAATATATAAACTTTACATATATATATGCATATATATATATATATATATATATATTGAGATGAGGTCTCTGAGTGAATCTGGAACTCACCAATTAGGCTAGACTGGCTGGCCAATAAACCCCAAAGAATCCAAATCCATGCCCAACTTCTCTCTCTCTCTCTCTCTCTCTCTCTCTCTCTCTCTGTGTGTGTCTGTCTGTCTGTCTGTCTGTCTGTCAATGCTAGAAATCATGTTCAGTCCTTTATGCTGTATTGTGAACACTTTATCTAGAGTGAGCTATCTCCCCAGGTCTAAAATATCAGGACTTTCTAGAAAAATTTATTAATGTATATGAATGGTGCTACTTGGCCCTGTCTGAAAAGTGATGCATGTTTTTAAGCCAGCTAAACACCAAATTATCTATCTGCAGCCCTATAGAATTCAAGAAGACCAGGAGGCCAGGTGGTAGGGAGTATGTCTCATTCAGAACACAGAATATCATGAGAATCCCTGTGATGAGATTTGTGTGGGAACATGGTTCTTAAGAGTAGTAAACCTGGTTATTAGGTTCTATTGAGAAGGCTAAGCTCACTACACAGAGGAGCTAAGTTTGTAATACTTACAAATGTAATACTTACCTGGGTACTTGATAGAGTCTCCAGATTTAGCAAGATACAACCTGAATAGGAATGAAGAATTGGTTTCTGTTACAGGTATAGTTCCAAGAAATAAATGATAGACTAAGTCCCAGTTCTGACTCTCAACTCTATTCCTGAGTTTCCTACCCTCCTAAGGCTGGTAGGTCTAATGGCAGAACATGGGAACCATTAGTCTCTCAAACAAGGAGTCCAGAATGTGCTTCTGAGTGGAATTGACTTGCTTTCTCAAGATGCTGTATTTTTAAGTCATTATGCATGCATGTGTGTGCATGTGTGTGCACATGAAGACCAAGAAACGTGTGGAGACCACAGGACAACACTAGGTGTTAGGCCTTACTTTTGGCCTTGTTTGAGAGATGGTCTCCTGTTCATTGTTGCATATGCCAGATTAGCTAGCCTGTGAGCTTCTGGAAACTTTCCTGTCTATGTCACCTATCTTGGTGTGGGAGTTTTGGGGTCACAGGTACATGTGACTGTGCCCAGCTTTCATGAGTTCTGGGGATCTGAATTCCAGTGCTTATACTTCAGAGCAGTACTTTACCCACTAGTCCATCTCCCTGGTCCTCAAGCTTTTGAAGGGGAAGGACAATCTGGCCAGAGCCTAAATGAATCAGTGGAGTTTATTCATGGAGGGGTAACTCAGATATTTATTTTTCCCTTTCCTTTCCGCATAGGCATGGCCTCACATGTGCAAGTTTTCTCCCCTCACACCCTTCAATCAAGTGCCTTCTGTAGTGTGAAGAAACTTAAAGTAGAGCCAAGTTCCAACTGGGACATGACTGGGTACGGCTCCCACAGCAAAGTGTACAGCCAGAGCAAGAACATAGCACCTTCTCAGCCAGCCTCCACAACCGTCAGCACCTCCTTGCCAGTCCCAAACCCAAGCCTACCTTACGAGCAGACCATCATCTTCCCAGGAAGTACTGGACACATAGTTGTAACATCAGCAAGTAGCGCTTCTGTCGCCGGGCAAGTCCTTGGCGGACCACACAACCTAATGCGTCGAAGCACTGTGAGCCTCCTTGACACCTACCAAAAATGTGGACTCAAGCGAAAGAGTGAGGAGATTGAGAACACTAGCAGTGTGCAGATCATTGAAGAGCATCCACCCATGATTCAGAATAATGCCAGCGGGGCCACTGTAGCCACTGCCACCACATCCACCGCCACCTCCAAAAACAGCGGCTCCAACAGCGAAGGTGACTATCAGCTGGTGCAGCATGAAGTACTGTGCTCCATGACCAACACCTATGAGGTTTTAGAGTTTTTGGGCAGAGGGACATTTGGGCAAGTGGTCAAGTGCTGGAAACGGGGCACCAATGAAATTGTAGCCATTAAGATCCTAAAGAACCACCCTTCCTATGCCCGGCAAGGTCAGATTGAAGTGAGCATCCTAGCCCGGCTGAGCACAGAGAGTGCTGACGACTACAACTTTGTTCGGGCCTATGAATGCTTCCAACACAAGAATCACACATGCTTAGTCTTTGAGATGTTGGAGCAGAACCTCTATGACTTTCTGAAACAGAACAAGTTTAGCCCCTTGCCCCTCAAATACATTCGCCCAGTCCTCCAGCAGGTAGCTACAGCCCTGATGAAACTAAAAAGCCTGGGTCTTATCCATGCTGACCTCAAACCAGAAAACATCATGCTGGTAGATCCATCCAGACAGCCATACCGAGTGAAGGTCATTGACTTTGGTTCAGCCAGTCACGTGTCCAAAGCCGTCTGCTCTACCTACTTGCAATCTAGATACTACAGGTAAGACTTTTTCCATGGAGATGGTCATAGGGTGCAGGAGGTCCAGTGGCATCCCCAGGGATGTAGAGAGTCACTTTGGGGAAGATACCAACATAGCTAGTGGTTGCCGCCAGAAAGAGATCTTAATACGGAGGCTGGAGAGATGGCGTAGTGGCTAAGAGCACTTGCTGCTCATACACAGGACTTTAGTTTGGTTCCCAGCACCCACGTGGCAGCTCACAACTATCAGTAAATCTAGTTCCAGGGGATCCATCACCCTCTTACGGACTTCAGACATTTATATGATATACATACATGCATTCAGGCTATTATGCACAAAAATAAATGTGAGAGACCTTAATGTAGTTGAAAAATTAGAATACATGCAGATGGGAATGACAATGAGAAGCCAGCTAAGGAGCCATCCAAGTAACATTCTTGGTCTGGTATTGGAGTTGAAAAGGATTGTGGGAGCCAGATGGAGAGCATAGTGGAGAAGTCAGGTTCTTTGGGATGGAGAGAATCCAGATAGCTAGAACAGGAAGGATGTGCCAATAATAGACACAGGGTAGCAAAATATAAGACTAGTTTAGGAGATGAGGATGAACTGCCTGGCCAGATCAGAGGATTTGTGAGTAATGCATGGAACAAGTTCTGGAAACTTCGAATGAGCAAGGCTTTGTGGGGGAGGGGAGTGGTATTGGGGGAGGGTGCAATAGGTTGATAGCAGTGTTCTAAGAAGACTATTATGCTCCTGTGGCAAAGGCTGGAGGAAGGGAAGAGCTTTGTCCTGGGGCCAGTTGCTGCCTCCTGTGTTACGTTTATGTCAGGAAACATCTACGCGGAAACATTATAAGGAAATACCTAAGACTGTATAATTTTGTAAAGGAAAAAGGTTTATTTAGCTCAAGTTCTGAAAGTTCAAGGTCATGATGCCATCAACAGCCTTATAGTCGATGGCCTCACAGTGGTGGGAGCGTGCATGGGAGTAAGAGACTCAGGTGAGCTTCAAGCTTTTAAGACAACTTTTACTGAAGAGAACTAACTCAGGGGTTTATAACCTTAATTCCTGCCAAGGACGCACTGATCAGGAGCTTCCACTGGACTGGACCACCTCCCACCATCACTATACTGAGGACCATTCTTTGAACTGATGACCCTTGGTGGGGGGGGCGGGGACGACAAACTACACTCTAGCAAGAAAACTTGCACATTCAGACAGCACACAAGTGTTTGTCTCATTTCTGATGTGGGCCTTGCACAATGCTAGCTGGCTCCAAGGTTGTAAATTGGGCTCTGGACCCCCAGGAGTCCCCAGAAGGCTTTGGCATCACTGGAACCCAGAACTGGGTTGATCCCTACACTCGTTAGCTGTGTGATTTGTGCTCACTGCCTAACTTCTATATATTCTCATTTCCTGACCTATGACTGGAAGCGGGGGCAAGGGGGAACTTTATACCAGTTCTAGGGTGCTGTTGAACCATCACATGTTGTGATATAGCCTGGTGCTGTGTGCTATGTGGGAGACACAGGGCCAGAAGTGGTAGAAATGGAGAGGGGGTTTCAGGGTTGTGGAATGGCAAAGGGCCGTGCTGGAAGTAGTAGTGACCAGTCCCACGGCAGAAAGTGGAAAGAAAAGAAACTCAAAATTCCCATGAAAAAGTAGGAGAATCCCAGGACTTCCTGTCCCACACCCTGATGGAGGATATGCTTTCCCACGCCTTCTTCAAGGACCTAGTGGGAAGACTGGGCAGACTTGAGCTGTGCTAACACCGCTGGCCTACGACCTCTTCTGAGAGCTGACTGCCAGCCTGTCTGCTTGGTCTCCCCTGCCTTGACTTGCTCCTCTTCCTGAGCCCAGTCACTGCTTGCAGCACTGTTGCGTGTCTCCTCCTGTTCTGTCTGTGCTCTCCCACCCTCGGCCCTCAGTCATTCCTTCCTTTCTGCCTTGTTGTGTTTTAATCTGACTCAGAGCGCGGGTCTCGAGTCTTCTCCATTCCTCTTAAGAGGGATTCCTGAGTTCAGATTCCTAGCTCTGGAATCTGAGATGGGACAGTGATGGCTTTCTCTCTGAATTCAGACATACATACTGCCCTCTGCTCTTAAGAGGAGTTCTCACAGGCTTCTACATACTTGTGAGGATAAATCTACCCCTGCTCGATTTCTTTCCCCCATTCAGCCTGGGGGAGCCATGGGCCCACTGCTGGGGCCACCCAGGAAGGTGGAGGCTGGACAGTGGGAAACTACCTTCCTTGGTAAAGAAGGAGGCCAAAAGCCAGTGCTCTCTTGAGAGTGCCTGGCCCTTCCTGGAAAGCCAACTCAGGATGGTTCCATACAGGGAACCTCTTGCCCCAGGGGTGGCTATTGCTGGAGTGCTCTCTAGTTACTGTAAAATGGAGGCTGCTGCCGCCGCTTTGTATTTAAACTTAATGAATTCAGGGTGCCAAAGGCTATTTTTTTCCCAGTTCTTGGCCTGAAGATAGGGAACACTGTGCCAAGTCAAGGGCTGTGTGAAGTTTTATTACTTAGTTAACCTGTATTGCTTTTAGTGAACAGAATCCAGCTTCACTGAAGTTTGCTAAAAATTAAGCATGGAGACTAACTATATTTAATAAGCAATGCATCCTTGTAGCAAAATGTGACTCAAGTTACATTTGGGATTCTGAAACCTTTTCTGTATTGTTGCCCTCTTGTGCCAGCCACTGTCACTCAGCCCACTATCTGCCTCTCAGAAAGGACGTTCTGAGCTAGGATGGCTGTAACATTTCCATGGGAACTGGGGCAGGACTAAATCCTCTACTTGAACTTCATATCCCTCCTCACCAACTTTGAGGCCTAATCAGCCATTTGAGCACCTCATGGGGTGATAAAGCCTGCTTGCTTATTGTCAGGCACTTAGGAGCTCTCGACTGTCATTCCTCAACAGGCACAGTCACCTCTGCTTCCTGCATCCTTACTTCTTTCTGAGATACCTTCTTCCTGGGTGTCTTTCCTTAGGCTTTAAGTGACTAGTATCTAGTACGAGGCAGAATGGTTTCCCTCTCCCCCAGGGTCTCCATGGTCTTGTGTCCTCAAAGGCCAGCTAGCTAGGCAACCTTCAATTAGGGTCAGGGGCACACGGTTCTGGAATGATGCTTGATTTCCAAACTAGTCATGATACTCTACCCACCACAGGCCTCATCTGGGTCCTGGCATGGCCAGTGTACTGCCTCCCAGGTCAGCGGAAGCTTACGAGAAGAGCATCCAGCTTTGACCCTGTTCATCATAGCTGTAGAGGACTGGCAGTATAGACCATACTGACTACTTTTATCTTTTACCTGGGGAGAGGAGACAAGAGAAAGTCTTTGGTTGTTTATCATTAAGACCCTTGTCCTTTTAAAAGAGCATACTTTCAGGGACATTTTGAGAGAACGGGGGCAGGGGGAATGCTTTCTGGATGCCTGGACAGAGAGGTCATTGCAAGCTACAGATCTGTCATTCCCAGGGCCTGCCACATGGACCTTTTGTCCTGTCCTTCACCATGTTAAACACTATATATATTAAGTGCCACTCTCATGACCCCATCAGGTATGATAAAAAATAGTGTGATACAAAGCAAATTTCCTGTTTTCACCCCAAGGGACCTAGAAAGGAAGGTGGTGGCCTGAAAACCACCTATTTCCCCAGCAGCTAGGTATGTGTTTGGCTCTGCCCCAGCACTGCCTCCCAGAGCCCCAGGAGCTCCCTTGCCTCTCAGTGGTCCACTCACCTAAGCTGGATCCTCAGCAACGCCACAGAAAAGAGCTTTGTCAAGGGCCAGGATGAAGCAAAGTTAGGGAGTTTATTAAGTATTTAGGTAGATATAGAACAGGGATGATGTATACTCAATACAGAGAAGGCTTCTCAAAGTCACAGTTGGCTACAAATAATTAGTGTGCATTACTCAAAGGTTGTAACTGACCAGGTTTAAAGAGTAAGCAAAGCTTAAAATTTAAGTAAAGTTTCAAAAACAAGTAAAAACACATGAGTAGGCTTACTTATTTCTCTTACATTAAAGGTTTTCCTTTTGTAAATGAAATAGTGAGGATTTTTTATGAGGTACATAATTTAGATTTAAGAGAGAGGTGTGTATTAAAAGGTAAAGCTCAAAAGTCTCAAACATTCTGGCCCTAAGTGGACCTAGTTCATTTGTTTGTAACATCCTTATTTGAAGTATCCTTAGAAAAACATGATTATTTCTGTGGGCACTTTTGGCTTTGTTAGTTATTTTGAACTTTCCTGACACTCTTCCTACGCCGCCTTAATCATGCTCTCTTTATTTCTAGCCTGCCACAGAACTACTGTTTCCATTCTATGAGGACAGCCCAATATATAGCTTTAAGAAAACAGGGTGACCTTTTCAGGTCTTTGTAAGTCTAATGGTGAGTTGGAGGGTGCCTTCCAACTTGACCTATGTCCTGAAGGTCAGCCGTGAGGGGAATGTCAGCAGGGCTGGTTCTCAAGCTCTTCTTGCACCTAAGAATCTGGAAAGCTTATATGGGAGAATTATTTTAGATCCCACCCAGGAGCTACTGTGCCCTCTGTGGGGAAGAGGTCCCTGATCCATGGACGTCTCCATCCTCTGCCCCACCCCAGAGACTCTTGAGAAGCTCTGTTCTGGCTGAGAGCAGGCTTCCTCCAAGGTGCCACCTTTCAGGTGCTCATGCCCAGAAGAGCACAGCGGCAGGGCACCCTGTCTACTTGTATCACCTCACTAAAGAAGTCCCTACCAGGTCATTATTTAACTACATTGGTACCAAGGTTTTGGTTTTTTTGAGTAAGCAATTAATTGATGCTGGGTTATTTCTGCTGTCAGTATGACCAGTAAATTAAAAACAAGACCAAATATTAAACTCTGAAACACACACACACACACACACACACACACACACACACACACACACACCTACTGTTGCGGGGGGAGGGGGGTTGGAGGGATGGCTCAGAGGTTAAGAGCACTGACTGTTCTTCCAGAGGTCTTGAGTTCAATTCCCAGCAACCACATGGTGGCTCACAACCATCTATAATGAGATCTGGTGCCTTCTTCTGGCATGCAGGCATACATGCAGGCAGAATAGTGTATACATAATAAATAAATAAATAAATCTTAAAAAACAAAACAAAACTGTTGGACAAAAGATAGTCGAAGGTGACAATGTGTGTAATTTTGTTTCTGCTCTGGACTATTCAAAAATATTTTGTATATATATTTTTGAGAGCCTTAAGACCATTGCTAAGAACCCAAAAAGTAAACATAAAAAACAGGACATAGGGGCTGGTGAGATGACTCAGGGGATAAAGGTGCTTGCTCCCAATCCTGGTAACTTTAGAGTTAGGTTCTGGGTAGACTTTGGGGAGCCCCTTTTGAGGGCCTTACCCTGCCTGGGGAGTGGAGGAGGGATGGCTAGGGGCAGGTGGGATGTAGGGGGGTAGGGGAGGGAGAGGGAGAAGGAATTGACATCTGAAGCAAGCTTGTTCCTAATTTGAACTAACAAAATAAAATTAAAATTAAAAAAAATATGGAGAGAGTTAGGTTCTGAAGACCCATGTGGTGGAAGGAGAGAACTGACCTCTGTCCTCTGACCTCGACATACATTCCAGAGCACAGAGTGTGTCCATATACACATACCACACACAATACATAACTAGATACATAGGTAGACAGATAGGAAAGATATAAAAATCCTAGGACAATGTAAATGCATGTAATTTTTTTACTACTCTTTTTCATTTGATTCTTTTGGGTGCAGAGGTGCAGATGATTCTGAAATGGTTTTTAGGTAAAGATGGAAATTTGAATTCTATTCATTATGTCATATACTGATTCAGTAGCTCTGAATATCTACATATTCGAGGGAATAGCAAGTAAGGTATGCTCTCAAATTTTGAGTTAATTGCATCTTTCAGATTAAAAAATTCCTAGAAATATAATTCTGATATTTGGCATTCCAAGTGTGTGACTATTCAACAGATGCTTCTCACAAACTATTGTATGCCAGATTGAAGTGGGCAGTAGAAGGGACTAAAACAGCCCACAAAGTTCAGTGAAGGGATTTTGCAAGATGGGCTGGGTACAGAGAGAGCTGTGGTGAAGGGATCTTGAGGCAGATATTCAAGGACGCATGAGATGGTAGAGGCTGAGAAGTCTGGGGCCATGGAGGTTGCAATAGGAAGGAAGATGGGAGGGGTCTGGGGACACGCAAGCGGCCCAAGGCCGGGGCTGGGGCACAGTGGTGGAGATGGGAGGTCTGACGGTGGGGAGTTTTGAACCCAGCATAAGGGGCTGCAGTGTAGTCAGAGTAACGTGTTGGAAGCTTCTGTAAATTCTTGAAGAAGCAGTGATAATCTGATGATGTTAGTGATGGTGCAATCAGTCGGAAAAAAAGGCAAAATAGACCATCACTTGGTGGGAGACACAAAGGCCAGCAAACAGCTGTATTTAGGAATGGGAACAGAGGTTACCCACCTCATACTCGGACTGTGGACCCTTGAGTGCATTCGACTTGTCTGACAGTTGATCACAGAGCTGACTTAGCAGAGCAGAGAACAGTTTGGTGTTTGTTTTGTTGTTTTGTTTGGTGACTTTGCACTCTCTGAGGCTGGATTCCAGTGTTCCTGTCTGCTAGGACCTAGTTTTAAATCCACCACCACTACAAAGTAATAGTCTCTGGAATGGTCCTGCCCCCAACACCTGTTTCCCTGACTCATCGAAGAGATTGTTAGCTGTGAGCCACCCACACTGTTCCATCTGGAGTCTGTTGTGACCAGGACTTGTGCTCATCAGACTGTGGGTCAGAGTTGGGGGTTCTGGTTGTGGGTAGAAAGTCTTTCCCCTGTGGGTGACTCTGGTGTCATTAACCCCCACAGGGGACCCTCCTTCATTTCCCATGAACACAAACAGAGCATACTCCACAATACTAGACTGTAGGCTGAAGTTGTAAATCACTCCAATAAATGGTGTTGCCACAAACAAATTCTAAAAATAATATAACTTACACAGATCATAATATATAAAAAGTGACTGGCCCATTTTGAAAAAAGAGCAGCAAGCAGTTCTGTATGGCAAACATTAGCTCTTAAACTTGTCTTCTGTTATTAATAGAGACAGCAGGAAAGGTATGTGCTGGCTCACATTGGAGGGGTAATATGTAAAAACTGTCCAGCTCACTGACAGTCTTGTTGGCCAACTTACACACACGTGAAATCAAGCAGAGACACTGTTCTGTTTCTATGATCAATAAGTTACCTGGACTGGTTAGATGCCTTCAAATCTCCATTGTCTCTGGGACCTTCAGTTACTAGTATACATTCTGAAATTAGTCATTCGTGTTCATAACTATCTGGTAATTGTTAATAAATACAAAATAATTTTCAGTGTCATAGTCTGTCATGTACTTATGTATCTCTCTGCCGAAACCTTGCTATACACGCAAGGGCTTGTGCCTGCTCATAAATACTGACTTAGGACCCATGGTGAAGCCCATACATGACATGCAGGCATGGGTATGCTTCTGAGAAAGGGTGACATTAGTACTCCATGCAGGGGTGCTGACGTGCATAGAGACAGAAAGGAGACAGTGCACATGAAAGGAAAGACAAGCGCAGATGTTCAAAACAGGAGATGAACCTGCGCTCAGACAACAGAAGCCTCTCAAGTGTCCCTGGAGCCTGAGGACCCAGATGCAGAAGTGGTGTCAGTGCTTTGGAAACTCAGCTCAGCTTTCTGTCTTGTAGGACTGCCAGCTGCATGTCTCTAAGCCTAAAGATGGGAGGGCTGGAACCACCCTTGGGCTCAAGGTTTAGGCCAGTTGTTTTCAAAGTGAGCTCTAGGGACCCTGCAACCCCAGAGTCTCCCATGGTGCTTGTTAGAAATTGGAGATATCTACCATGCTAAGCTAATTTAATAGGCAGGTATACAGGGAGTGAGCCAGAAACAAGTATTGGCCAAGTTTCACAACAAATACTTTCCTCCTCCTCTTCCTCCTCCTCCTCCTCCTCCTCCTCCCTCTCTCCCTCCCTCCCTCCCTTACTCTTCCTTTTCCCCCTGGTACTAGGGATTGGACATGACAGCAAGTGCCGTACTCCTCAGCTACATCTCCTGCCACAGCCACCCCCTTCCTAAATTTGTTTATTTCATGATAGTGTCTCACTAAGTTGCTCAGGTTGGCCTTGAATTCTGTTACTCTAGGTTAATCTTAAACTTACAATTCTCCTGCCTCAGCCTCCTGAGTAGCTGGAATTACAGGTCTGTGCCATTGTGCCTGGCTCCTCTTCCTCCTCCTCCTCCTCCTCCCCCTCCCCTCCTTGTTTGTTTGTTTGTTTTTGTTTTGTTTTGTTTTTTTTTTGAGACAGGGTTTCTCTGTGGCTTTGGAGGCTATCCTGGAACTAGTTCTTATAGTAGAGCACAGAGACTGCTTTTCTTCTTAACGCACTTTTAATGAGGAATTTATATTCAGAAAGCTGTTGACTGTAGAGTTTGTAGATAAAGACACACCAGTGAACCCCAATCTATTCACACACATCCCCATCGCTTCTAAAGTTTCCTGCCACCTTCTTGGTTGCTGTGCTCATTGTCATTCTTAGAGAATGTGCTGTGGGTGGTATGGGCTTCATAGTCTCCTCTCAGTGTGTAGTGTACCTTGTCAAGGGGATACTGGTGCCAGCCTGGCCTTGAGCCGTTGATCTTTCTTCTGAGTGATAGGTAGCTCCTCTGAAGGCCCATTTGTTAAATGTCTTGTGGTTGTGCTCCTCAATCTCAGTGGTGGGGATGTGGAAATACAAAAATAGAGAGTGTGATAGGAAAGGCCATGAGGGTTGGCAAACTGAAGGAGTGGGTGACTAAGAGGAGTGTGTCTTACCATGGGGTGGGGATATGAAAGCGCCTACCGACACCCCTGCAGCACATGCCCTGCAGCCCCAGCTGTGTGGAGAGCCATAATTCCTATTCAGGCGTCACATAAGCAACCTTTTGAATTCCTAGTATGTGCCAGTCAGTGTTTCGTGCTGAGCTTTCAAGATAGGAGTAGGAGTGACCTTAGCTATGCAAAGGTTGTCTACAGCCTTAAGTGAAGTGAGCTCCCTTGTCTTGGTCCTATCTCTGTCTAAACTGAGGAGGAGTGGCTTGTGTTACCCTCCAGTCACTTTGCCCATTCTCATAGGTGTTTGGGGCCTCTAACTGTTTCACGTCTTCCCCATAGCAGCAGGTCCCTGCTGCCCTTTGTGCCTTCAACTGGCTCCTAGCTCACCACTCTGCCAAATAGGTGCATGACAGCTCTTCTCTTTTCTGTCCTCACATGGAGATGTAAAGGAGGGTGACTGAGATTAAACAAGCCAAGCACAGCTTGGGCCAGATGATGGATCAATGTTTGGAGGGTACACAAATGTATGGCCCTTGATGCTGGAGAGAAGTTGAGAGGGTGACATTAAGGAACCATTGTTTTATGGTTCCCCATAAGCAGATCCCTGAGACAAACAAGGGTTTGAGTTCAGGTGGTCTCTTTGGTAGACGATCCAAAAAAAAAAAAAAACAGGAGTAAGGGCTAGCAGAAAGATACTGACCATCATAGTGCCCTGTGAGCAGCTGCTGGAGGCCATAGGACTCCATTCCCCTGTGAGGAGTATGCAGGCCTTCTGGAGCAAGGCATAAGAAGAGCAGGGGTCTCTGGAATCAGGGTTGCCTTTGTCTCTTTAATTTACTGCACCCGTTGGAGCTGGGTGTGCGTAAAGACTGAATGGGCTTCAGCATTGCTGAGGATTGCTCCAACCTTCCCATGTGAGCTGCAGCACTGGGTCTGAGCTATGGCTGCTGTTTCTGCACTTGTGTGGTATTTGTGAGTGGAAAAGGATGTCAAGGAAAATGCTTCTGTAGACAGATTTAAGAATTGTAGGCTAAGAATGCAAAGCTGAGTTCTGTGCTGTGTTGTAGAGGATGTAGGGACCTGTACTCACTCACCTGAGTGAGTCTCATCTCCACTTGAACCCCTGTCGCTTCCCTCCTGGGGTGGTGTGGGGCTGGGCTCTGAGAAGGTCTGCAGAGGTGCTGAGGGTAGGTAGGCCCAAAGGTAGAGCACAGGGCAGTCAAGGAAATGGCACAGGCAGAGGCGAGGTCAGCCACTTTATTTCCACACTCTTCATTCATTATGCAGGTTGGAGCTACCACTGCCTGACAGTCATTTGTGGAGAAGGATGGCTACAGGAGATGGGTAGTGGGTGATGACAGTAGTTTCCCTTGTGTCATAATACAACTCTGTCATGTCCCAGACACCTCAGCATGCCAAGCTCTGTGTTATTCCTCAGGCAAATCCTTTACTTGTTGAAAAGTCTTGAGTCCATGTCATTGCTTCTCTGAGCCCTAGATCATCGGGACCAAACTCCAGCCTCTTGGGGATCTCTCTCTCTCTCTCTCTCTCTCTCTCTCTCTCTCTCTCTCTCTCACACACACACACACACACACACACACACAATGTGTATTGCCAGCATATCTCTATGCTAGTCAGACTGTGGTCCTAACTAACCTTTAACCAGCCAGTTCACCAAAGTCAGCAAGTATCTGCTTGGTCCTGTTTAGAAAGATAGCAAGGACTACCCCAGGGGTGACAGGCAAAGCCTGACCATTTGCACTATGGGAGCTGGAGATGGTACCCTGGGCCCCATGACCTCTTGCTTCTTTCCTGGTTTTGAGGATTTTGGATGTGATATGCAGGCATGCTCTAACTTTGTCTTCATACTAGAGAGCTGAGTGAACAAAGACTTCCTGAAGAAAAGAGAGCTCATCATAAGCTGCTCTGCATGGGCCTGGGACAGAGGAAGTACTCACAAATGCTAGCTGCTATTTTCATCTGCGATTGTTAGCTCTGTAGTCATCACTTTTATCCTCGTTACTATATGTAGCCGACAGACCTGGGTTTGAATTCCAGATCTGCTACTTTATGGCTGTGTGACTTCAGGCAAGTTTCCAAACCTTTCTGAAGCTTCATTTCTTTTAAGACAGGAAACTGAGTGATTCATGATGTTGTCATATGAAACAAACAAGACAACTCCATGGGTTCAGTTCGGCACCAGTGGAGCAGCTGGGTCATAGCATCCATTGTCTGTGCCAGGGTCCCGAAGACTACTTGCCATAGAATGGGTGTGTGTGTCGGACCTAGCATGGTTAGCGGTTTACACATTGCCCCATCCCGCAAGCATCAAACATCACTTCCCTTCCATCTCCAGCACTGTAAGTCACTCTCAGGAGTTGCTCCAGGAGCAAGCCTGCAGTCAGGGACGCGGCTCATGCCTTCTCTCCCATGTCAGGAAGGGAGTAGCATATAGAGAGAATAACAAGGGTGTGGGTAGAGGTGTGAACCCTGGTTGGTGGGAAGTAAGGGGTTGATGCACCAATCTAGGTTGAAAGTTTGGCTCAGTGCCACGCTGCTGCTACACCCCTACTAATGTCCTGTGGCCTGTGACTAGGTGCAGGGACTGGAGGAGAGTAACAGAAAGGGAGACACAATTACATTTGATACCTGATGAACCTTCCTGTCTCAATCCCATTATCCCAAAGGTCAGAGAGCCAAGAGGGATGCTGAAGATGTCCCCTCAAAGACAGCACTGTGGAGTGTGTGGGCTAGCTGTGCTGTGTATGTGTGTCTATTGTTCCATGTATGGTAACTGACTTTTGAGATGCACATCTCCAGGGGCAGCAAGTAGACTGGTCCAGCATCCCTGTATCCTGAGTTCCGTGCCTGAGGAACAGCCTTCATGGCATCCTTGCTGGCACAGATGCTGACAATGGAGATAAGGGCTCTGTCATGAGAACAAACAGCTGTCGTCTCTTTCTTTTCATACACCCACCTCCAGAAGAGGCATTCAACCCTTCTTGTTTTCATAACTTAGAACTCATATAGGCAAATATAAAAGCATCAAATGTGAACCCTAGAATATGAATGGATCGTGCATGCAGAGAGTCAGACATCCACCCTGGTCAGCAGCGAGAGTCAGAGGATAGTGGAGCCGTGTGCGCTCTGAGTAGAGGAGCAGTTGCCTGATCTGCGCATGCTCCACAGCTAAACAAAACAGTGTTTAACTTTAAGATGTTCTCAAAATTAAAAATTTAAATATTTTCTCTTAAAGAAAAACTTCTAAAACACTTGATAATTTTAAGTCGAAAACTTTAGTGTGCCTGATTTCTCTTCCTGTTTTTGTTTTGCCCTGTGGCATTTGGGTAAAAGATGTCTTGTTTATCCTGTCACAGAAGGGTCAGAAAGAGGGGAACAGTCATTTCTGGAAATGACTGAGTGGGGCGAGGGAGGAACCTATAAAAACATTTTGAAATAAACAGCTGCTGATGACGGAAGCACTGAGCACAAGCAGCTTCGCCCAGCGCTGTTCCACGAGAAGGTCACAGGCTGGTGCTCCCAGGGCTAAGGGTAGTGATCACTATGGCGAGAGGTAATGAGCTGGCTTCTGAGATAGATGCCTAGACGCTGGGGTTCCCAAAATGAGGTCAAGGACTAGTGGGTTCTGTCCGTCTGGGTTCCTTGTACTTGCACTCCTCCTTCAGTGTCATGCTTTGGCCTAGACACCATCCTGTGAGTGACAATGTGATTTTCCCCCAAGCAAGCCTTTCCCTCCCATTTTCAGGCATTTTCATACCCAGTACAAAAAGGAGACAATTTTGCATGAAAGGCCATTTGCCCCACTGGAGTAAGAGTACCTGCTGGCTGTCCTAGATGTAAGGTGATCTTGTCCAAATCGTAGTTGCAGGGTCTTGGAGGATGACTTGGCAGCTCTTACTGGGCCACACACACACAGCTACTCGGCAGCTCAAGGCCAACCATGAGCATAATCTCCTTCCTGTCCTTCCATATTTGCAGGAGCTTTCACTTGTTTCCTTGGAAGAAACAAGGTCATTAAAATGTGAATATTTCTTGGCATCCCTGGTGGCTTAGTTTAAGTTGACAGGGAACGTTTCTTGTGTTTGCTGAGCAGAGCTCTTGCTCACTGTTTGCTGGGCTACTTCTGCCATGTATGGAGCACTCTGGCTGCACCACGTTAGTCTGAGCATTGTTAAGGTCACTCTTCCACGACCCCACTGTCTTTCTCTCACCTGGAATCCTCACTTGAAGCTTGCTCCTCCGTTCTCTGTCAGTGCCCCCCATCTTGGTCTATCCTCTACCCCCTAGCCTGTGATTCCAAGTCTTGGTGGTTCTGTCCCTCTGCAGCCCACCCTATCACTCACTAGCCACCTCTGTCCTCAACTGTTACCCTTCATCTTGCATACTCAGTTTTCACCCATCAGGCCCCAGACCTAGCCTTCCCCACTCCCTTCACAAAACTCACCACAACCCAAAGAGAGTTTGTAGACACTATGAGGGACTATGTTAGTTTGCTTTATATTCCTGTGTTAAAATGTTGACTTTGAGGCACTCAGGAGGAGGCAGAGGCAGGCGGATCTCTGAGTTTGAGGCCAGCCTGGTCTGCAGGACAGCCAGGGCTACACAGAGAAACTATATCTCCAGAGAAAAAAACAAAAACAAAAAAGTATTGGCCAAAAACAACTTGGGAAGGAAAAGATTTATTTATTTGGCTTACATATCCCCATCACAGTCCATTGTTGAGAGAAGCCAGGGCAGGAGCTCAAGAAAGGTAGGAACCTAGAGACAGGAACTGAAGCAAAGACTCTGGAGGAATACTGCTTATTATTGGCTTATACAGCCTGCTTCCTTGTACCACCCAGCACCACCTGCCCAGAGGTGGTACTGCCCACAGTGGGCTGGGCCCTGTCGTATCAATCATGAGTCAAGAAAGTGCTGTTCAGATTGCCCATAGGGAATCTGATGGAGGCATTTTCCCAGTTGAGGTTCCTCTTCCCAGATGGCTTTAACTTGTGTCAAGTTGATTTAAAAAAAAAAAAAAAATCCAATCCAACTAGGTCAGGGACCCAAGACCAATGGTATCCACTAATTTTAAAGATACTGTAAACAACTTGCCTCCATTGGATGAGTGTAGGAAAGAAATTAGTGAGAGACAAAAGCTCAGCACCCTGCCAGCTTGTAGCTTGGGCCTAGTGTCTCCAGGTCTCTGATACATTGTCTCTGCAGCTCACTGAGTAAGAGAGGTTGTTACCCATGAGGTCTGGGGAGCTGTGAGACCCATGTGAATTAAGCACTGCTTGGCTGACAGCTCCTTTGTGTTTGCATGGAGCAGAAACTGTAAATACTTCTAACCCCAGCCTCCCTGTTCCTGGCCTTTCCTTTTTGCTCCCCGGTGCCTGTCTGTGCTAAGGCCAATGGTGGACAGTTAAAGTGATCGTGATCAGCGTGTCTCTGTTGGCTGAGTATAGGGAAGATAATTGTCCCAAACAAACCCAGGTAGACACATCTTCAGTGGATCTGCCTGCCAGACTTGGATGCTGGGGACACAGTGAGGAGAAATCAGCTTCCAGGATGCTGCCACCTAACTGCTTTACTGTTGGATATCAGGACTCCTGTAAGGAGTGTCTCTATGTGTTTCTCAGTTTCAGGTTAGCTAATCCAAATTAGGCATTGCTGACACTGACCAGAACAGTGAGATTGAAGGTAGAAATGTTCCATCTTTTACTTGTCCCAGGCTTTTCTGTTTCTGTCTCTGCCTCGTTGCTTTGCTTTATAAGCCTTCTTCAGCAAGTGACTGTGCATTCCCACTTAGTGTTTGCTTGGCTCTACCGGTAGGGATACAAAGCTAGGCTTCTTCAGAGCAACAGCATCTCTTCTGAACACATCTTACTTAACAAGAGCTTCAGGGCCTTTCAGAGCCACCCCCTTCCCAACCAAGACCACCAAGCCTGGATCCAAAGCCAGCCATACATGCTGCCTTGGGGAACCCACTGGAGAATTCTGTAGAAATCTTGGCAAAAGTCAAGAAAGAAGACAGGTTTCCTTAGGCTGACTGGAAGGCTTACTGCATGCAGATTCAGGGAATTCAGTAGTATGCACAGGAAGTAGCCATTTATGAAACTGGGTGCCTGGCAAACTATACATAGTTTGAATTTGACCAGTCCTTAGTCATATTGGTGACTCAAGTCTGTGTGTGTTTCCAGGAACAAGGCTCTGTGTGATCCCTGCAGTAGCTCTAAGGGTAGCTCAGGAACTTTATGTCGTCACCCCATGAGGGACAGAGCCTAGCCCTGGGTTACCCTAGAAAGTAAGGACTTGAGACTCTCTGGCCATCAGCTGAGGTGTGAGAGGGCTTCTAACCCTTTGACAACAGCCTGAACACTCAGAGCCTCAAAAATGCATTTAAGCAGCTTCCTTGCTCGTCCCCTGCTCTAAACAACTGGCAATTGTCCTCTAGAGAATGCCATCAGTATTTGTTTTCTTGTCACGTGAGAAGCTTGTGCTTGGTCTGCGTGGACATCGTGTGACTCTGAGAATTATTATTCAGTTCTGTCTGTGCCCATGATGATAATGTTGATACCATTGGACAGAGCAACACAAGTGTGTGTGTGTGTGTGTGTGTGTGTGTGTGTGTGTGTGTGTGTGTGTGTGTGTGTGTGTGTGTGTGTACGTACATGTACACCCTGGCTGAAATTCAAATTCAGTGTCAGAGTCTGAAGCTGGCAGGGTATGCAAACATTGTGAGCCTGTCTGTTTTCCTGCGTATGCTTGCACAATGCCCAGCTGTGCATCCATTTGCCTGTATGTCCTCAGGAGAGCACAGACAAGCTTGCCACTATGATGGACTCATATCTGAAGCAGCCTCACCCTAGACACTTGAGCTTCAGTTTGCTGGACTTCGGCAATGGGAATAATTGCCTGGTGCTTAGTACATAGGGACTCATCCCAGCTCACATTCCCCAGTTACAACCCTCTCAGTCTTCTGAATGGGTGAGCTCACGGTACTCACACCAACCTGTTCTTTGGTGGCTATTCTCTCTGGACAGAATTTCATGTCCTGCTGTAGTTCTGGTCTCCAAGTAATAAAGAAGCAGGGAAGAAGCGTGTATGTATTCATTCCATTCCTCTTTCCATCCAGCAAGCAAGACTCATCACACATAAATACTTTCAATTCTGTTTGCCCAGCATGAGAATTGCTATGTTTGTTTTACTACTGAAATCGAACACTTCTAAAGAAATATGATGGCATCATCTTTCCTGGCAGGTAGGGGGGAGTTCTGCAGGAGATATGCTCCCCACGGCCCTTTGGAAATGAGACACTACTTCTCAGTACTGGTAGGAAGATAAAGGGTCTCATTCTTCAGTGGCTCCCTCTCTGGGTTCTTGGTTCTCTAGGGTTCAAGCTCTAGAGATGAAGAGAGTTGGCTAAGTTCCTGCAGAAGGCAGGTCATGGGCATCTCCAGAGACGTGGTCCTCAGAGCTGCACATGGCTACTGGGTCTCTGTTCTTTTCTATTTACACAGGTGTCAGTTCTCTACTCACCTTCCTGTGGCCACTCTGCCTTCTAAGCATCTATTCCTTTTCTGCTGTAAATTCTTACTTCCTTAAAAATCTGTATTAGACATCACTGCATCTGATGGAACTTGCAGACAGACATTTGTTTGCTAATTGTGTCTGGGTGTTAGTTCTGGGCAGCCAGCTGGTTGGGAGACATTTCTGGGTGTCTGCTCTCTTCTGGTAATTACCATATTGTCTGTATTTGATGGGGAATGGGGCTGGAGATTAGAGATTTTGCAAGACCTATTGAAGAAAAATTCTCCAAGAAATCCCTAAGACTTCATGGAGCATAGGGGTCAGCATTAATGAAAATTACTTTGGGAAATTTTTTCATAAATTATGTTTGAAGTAATTTTCTCTACTCTTTCTTGCTGTTGGAAATGTGAAAATGGCACAACCATTGTGGAAAACAGCTTGGCAGTTACTAAAAACATTAAACACAGAATTGCCATATGATCCCTAGAATTCCATTCTCAGGGTTATATCCTAAAGGACTGAAAACAGCTTCTTGAATAGTTGTATGTGCATGCTCTTATAACATTATTCATACAAGCCAAAAGGTAGATCATCCCAAATGTATTTCTGTGGTTGACTGTATAAGCAAATTGTTATAAACCACTATAACACAATTTTATTTGTCAAACCAACAGTAGCAAGGAAAAAAGGAATGATATGTTGATAGCTGCCACAAGAAAAGGCTACATATCAGAAACTGCTTGCTTAGGAAAGAAGGCAGACCCAAAAGGTCATATTACATGAAATCTACAGTACATTAACTCAGCAGAGTGCAGGCATGTTTGCCAGGGGCCAGTGAAAGGGACAATGGAAGAAACTACTTTGTGGATAAGGGGTTTTTTCCTCCAAGCAAGGAAAGCATTTGGGAACTAGATGTTGGTGGGGACTTGTACAACACTATGAATATAGTAAATATTCACCTTATAATGCTGATTTTATAGTTTGTAAATTTGACCTCAGTGAGCCATTTTTTAAGCAAAAAAAAAAAAAAAAATGGGGGGGGATTATTTTTCAGGCCAAGAAGTTGAAATGGGATGGGTTTCACTGGATAATGAAATTTAAGCACTTTGAGTTTAACTTTTTAAGTAAACCTTAAATTGTTAGAAATGCCGGCTAGAACATGAGTGTTTGCGGGATACTGCTAGGTTAGTATTTTGCGCTGTGTTGATCTGAGTAACAAAGGGACAGCTTCATTCAGGCTCTCTTTGTGCCTCTGTGTACCTCACATGCAAAGGAGGGTTCAGGTGACGGGAGAGACAGCGGGCCTCTCCTGAGGGCACATGCCAGACTCAGCTTGCCAGGAATCCCAGTGCTGCCTCCTGTGTTGCCCTCTCTGCATTAGATAGGCTGATAAGGGGAGGGATTTTGTTTATATTTCAGTATTCCTAAAGTGTAGTGTGTGCGTGCATGCATGCGGGTGTGTAAGGTTTTAGAGTTGGCAGACTTAAACCCCTTAACCTTCCTGTCCTTATATTGGGGACACCACTCTATCTATTTGTGTCTCTTTCTTTGTACTGGGGTTTAGAGGATATAGGAAGTACTTGGGTTCTATTTGTTTTTACATTAGCTTCTATCGTCAGCAAAGACTGTTTTTCCTACCCTGCATTGCCACATAGGTAAGTATATTTATCCTTATGGCCTTTAAATGAGAAAGAAGACGGAGACCTCAGTTGAGTATTTATACATTGGCTGTTTTTCCCGTCATCAATAAGCCAAGTTCAGTACTGGCCACTCTCGTCTGTGAACCTCTGTTGGCCTGAATCCATGGCTAGGCAGTTTGTGCCTGCTGCCCCTTTCACCAGGACTGTCAAGTCTCACATACTCAGAACACGACTTGCTCTTCCCTATATTCTAGCATTACTTTTCTTTCTTCACTAACCAGGGACCATTTATTAGACATCTATTATAAGCAAGGCCCTGTGTCACACAATGTCATGACTAGGCTTGTCCTTCAAAGAGCATCCCGTGAGGGAGATAGGATGAAAATCACTGTGGGAAAAGTTGACCAAGTTTTGCTGAAATAGCCATTTCATTCCCCAGTTATGCCTCCTTCATAATTTTGAGGAATTTGTCTGGAACATTTTTCAGGGCATATTTTATAATTATAACTCTCCTTTATCTGTGTTTTCTTCCTTGATGCATTTGTGTGTGTATGCGAGTGCTTATGTGTGCACTCGCACACGCAGCTGCTGGCTGTCCGTGCTGAATGTCCTCCTCAGTTACTTTCCACTGTATTGTTTTGAGACAGGCTTTCTCTCTGAACCTGTAGACTACCAGTTTGGCAAAACTAATCAGCAAATGAGCTCCAAGGATCCTCCTGCCTCTGCCTTCCCAGTGCTAGGATTATAGGTCAGCAGTAACCATGCCCAGCTTTTTACGTGGGTGCTGGGGATCCAAATTCTGGTCCTTATGTATTCTCGAGAATCACTTACTCAATGAGCCATCTTCCCCAGGCCTTTGAGGACATATTCTTTCTCAAGGAAGTCTGTATTGGTTGTTGTTTGGTTGTGTTTAATAGACTTTTTGTCCTGTAAGGCATTCATCCCATAGCCTAGCTCTGATTTGCTTTGATTCTTGGTTTTTTCCTCTGCCCTCTTAAGAACCATTTTTCTTTCCTAAAGTCCAGATATAGCCATTTATATATCATGACTGTGGAACATTTTCCCCACAGAGTGCTGATGTCAGGTAATTGGGTTGGCATTCTCAGTCCGATTCTTAATTGTGTGACCACAGGAGATGGTGTGTGAACCCCCTAAGGCTGCCCAGCCAGCTCTTGATAAAAGGTGGCTCTGGCCCACCTAATGGCCATGCAGTTTTATTGAGGGCTTCCCCTCTGTCTGGGCTGCCCACTGTGGTGATCACTTTGATGACGAAGACTGCAGCTCACTGAGATACAGGCCGCATACAGCCTTCTCACCTAATGATAGAACACACTGGCTGCTGGCAGTGGGAGACGCTATGAATATTAATGAACTGTATTTCACTTTTACTACGTTTTCATTAGGTTTTCGTGGAGATGGTGTTTGTGAGTGAAGTGTCTGAGCTATAGGTGGGTGTTTGTTTTCCTGACAAAATGGCAAACTTCGTAGCCAGAAACCAAGGCAGGAGAAGCAGCTAGCCAGTAAAATGCTGATGAACACTAGCAGGCCATGAAACAGAAGGCCTGTGAGTTCCCACGTTTCCCTGCAGTCTCAGAAGATTCATGCCATGGTCCCTGAAGTTTTACAGTTATCTCTTGTGTGACAGAGAGAAATTTTTATTTTAGTATCAGTTGCAAATGTTAGTATGACAGCTGCCTGTCCTTCCTATAAGTGGCTCCGGTCCTGGAGTTTACATGCCAAGCTTGAGCCTCCTACCCACTCACTCTGTACCCCTCAGTCCTCATCTGCTGTCTAATGTCTTTCTACCAAGCCAAAGCAGACACTACTTACAGTTTGTCACATTTTGACATCTGTGTGTTTTTGTGGGTACAAAGCTCGACATACTGGAATGATGGGACCACCAGGTAATGGGAGGCTTGTCCACAGTCCTAAACAATATAGGGAAGGGATGCTTTGAGACACAGATTGACAAGCAAGGGATGCCCACATGGCTCTAGGACCAGAGTGGCTCTGAGCTGGCCACAAGTGACTCCTCAGCATAGGAGTGCCTATGTCTGTGACCTGCCTTGCCTTGGGCAGAGACGTCTGTTGGAGCTCTAAGCCATGAGCTGCTGGGATGAGGATTCTAAGTTACATGGGTGGGATGATGGTGGGTAGCCATCACTGGGCTAGGTGGCAGAACCATCTGGCTCCTGTCTTTTGAAGAATCTGAGAACATGCATGTCTTTGTCAGGGTGGAGCATGACAAATTGAGAGTTGGAGTGGGGTATATTGAACTGATTGTCACACTTACTTCACGAGCCACAAAGGTGAAAAGGGGTTTTGCTAAGTTAGTGTGCCTGTTTGTGCAGGTCAGATAGAGAGCCCTGGCAAACCGTGAGTACTGAAAGACGCAGCCCACTCAAACTGAGCCATTCTTGATTGTTTATTGATTGTGGGGGTGTGCTTTCCTGCTTTTCCAACTCCAAGGTTTTTTCTCAGTTTAGAATCAGTTACTTCAAGGAAAGACTCTATGTTTGTAAAAAGTGGCTTATTTTTAGAGTTGGATTATCATTCCTTTCGTATATTGAACTTTGGATAGTGTTTTCGTGCCCACTGTATGTGGGGTGCACGTATTGACATGAGTCACACGCGATTAGAGAATAAAGGTACTGCATGTGGACAAATGTCCAGTTGCCTGACACATACTATCTCAGTGTCAGGATGTAAATAATCTTACTTCTTCTATACAGATACTTAAGACAGCACCAATAGCACCCTGGGCTTCTGCTACAGTGCAGAGGATGAAAGACAGGGCCATTCAGTAAGCACCTGCTAAAGACAGGGATCATTCCTGTCTTGTAGATGAGAAAAGGTGTTGCTAGCATGCCGCACCCCTGGGATCCAGGGCAGATCTGTCTGTCTCTCCTGCCAGAGGGTATGTTCCTTGAGTTGAATTTTTTTCCTTATCCTCAGCATTGTCATTATGAGTTCTATGAAATGTGCTCAAACACACAGATGCATGTATATATTATATTGGCTTCCCCTTACTTTAAAGCTAAAGGGCTCCAGCCATACAAATACATTCAGCCTGCATATAGTGTTCTAACTAGAGTTACTGTGTGCTCAGTGCCTGTTTTGTACCAGAAATGTTACATATACTATCTGTTCTTGGGACTCTTGTAGGTAAGTAATATCATTTTATAGATAAAGAAATAAGTTCAAATGGGTTCAGTAAAATTGTCAGTGACTCCAAAGCCACTAAGTGATACGGAGCCTGCCTTCCTGGTCTGTTCTGCCAGAATGGTTGGTCTCTGATCCACACACGCCCCTGCTCACCATTGTCTGAATCAATTCTCCCCTTCGTTTACTTTTAATGTCATGTACTCATCTCTTTATGTTTCTAGTACCAAGTCACCAAACTTGTTGGAAAACATTTTATGTAAGAGCCTAAGGACCCAGATGGGTCTGTCCTTGAGCAATGTCCTTGACTCCTAGAATAGAGAACTATGAGCCCCTAGCCCTTGCTTCTCTCCCTCCTGGCATCTATCACACAGAAGTGAGAATCTGGATATGCTCTATCTACATAATATCTTGGCAACTTACACTAAATGTATACACACATGACTTTTATTTTTATTTTATAATGCCTGTAGGTGTTATTGTGATAATTATTACTCACCTACTAGGGCTTTGGCATTTCAAACGTTCTCAAGTGGAAGATAGTAAAACCTAGTTACTACCACAAGAATCTAAGCCCTCCCCATCCACCCCCACACCCCACACATGAGGACAGGGTTCCAGGTCCCCTAAGTCTACATCACAGGAAAAGCACTTTTAACAGGATTACTGCATGATCCAAGGACTTGAAATCAAGATGAGTGATACACAGAGCTAGGTCCTGAGCTTTGTCCTTGTAAGGTGGTAGTGACATTCAACAGGCTTCTGGTACCCACTCTGCAGCCAGCCTGCATGAGCTAGGCCTGTGGACTTTTTTCCTTTCCTTTTTTTTCCTTTTTTTTGGGGGGGAGAGGTGAGTCAAAGAAATCTTTGCGTTTATTATGTACAGATTATGTATTTTGTCCTAAGCAGTCATATATACCAAATAAAAAATAGTTCTAAACATTATTAAATGTGTTTCCTTTTAATGAGAATGTTTGAGATATGTCATAATGAGAACTTTCTGGTAGGTTGATTATTTCTTTGAGCACTTAGACACTGGCTCAGCTTAAAGGAAACTACCGCCTGCTTATACACAGTACTGGTATACTTAGTGCTGTATTAGAAACTTCTTCCTTAAGCTTCCCTATGCTTGTTTCTAATACATACACTTTTAAAAATCATCTTTATATATTCTGACTTGGACTGATTAAACTTTCCTTAGAAGGAGAGACGATAGTGCCACATATATCCCTGCAAGTACTTTTTCCTCTTAGAAAACAATTCTTAATTTATTAATTCATTATCTATTTTTAAAGTATAATTTTGCCTGCCATGTATACTATTTCACGTGCTCATCAGAGCAGCTCTGTTTCATCCCCATCTGCACATGTGGAAATTGAGAACCTGATTTGTCCTAGGACCCTGAGCCAGGAAGGAGTAGAGCCAGCTGGTCCTCAGTCATGGCCAGCTCACAGCCTGCTCCACTTGGTCCTTCAGGGTTTGAAAGTTGCTGAGGTTAAGGACTAAGCTTTCATTTTGACCCTGACAGTTTCTCACACTGATTGTACTATGTACAGGGCCAGGTTAAATGGTTCTAAGCGACAGTTAACAGCTGAGGGGCGATGTGAACAATCTCGGAAAAACAAGCATTAACCATACTACATATGGGGTATACAATGTCACCTTAGGTAAAAAGAAGGCAGAAGTTTGTTGTCATTCTCCACTGGTGTTGAGCACTCCATTAATGGTAATGGTGGAGGGCTCATCAGAGGGCTAAGTAACCAACCACTGCCATGTCATTTTTGACACACCACTTTCTCAGCAATAGTATGAGATGTTTGCACAATGGAAACCATGGAATTACAGGGATGTATTAACCAGCTCTGCAGATAGCCATAGGTATGGGCAATACCAGGCTAAAGAGAAAAAGTTCCCACAGAATCCTGCCACTGGGGTCCCTAAAGAGATCTTGGCAATTAGATAACCCTCTTCCTCATCAAGAGATTCCTATTCAGCTAATGATCATCAAATTCCTACTAGGTCCAAGGCAATCCACCAGAGCTTCAGGTAACAGTTTGCAGATGTGTGAACCAGGTATCAGCTGGAAGGAGACCTAGCTCCATGAAGGGGCAGCTCTGAGTCTCTGCTCTGGGTCCTTCTTTGTTGCTTGACTCTTGCTTGATGCTCATGCCACTAATTGATGGCAGATGTTCTCTGGAAGCAGATTTTAATGTAAATATGGTCACTGATGAACTGTTATAGTCCAGTAGTGTGGTCTAGAGTTCTCTTGGACCCAGTTTGTCTCTGGAGTATTTTGCCTGCTATCCTTTTAAACTTGTGCTGTCAGCTGTTTCCTAGGCCCAAGGGCCAAGGCTCTCCTAGCCTCACAGTGTCCTCTACATAAGCTCTTACTCAGTAAGGAGGATGACCATGGACTCCCTGTCAGCATAGAAAACTACCTGAAAGCCTTTATCCCTGGCCCCTGTTGCAGAAGCTCTGTGTTTCCCATGCGTATTTACTCACTCCTTGTGTACTCCTTTCTTCCTCTTTCTCATTCTCTAATTGTGGAGTTGGAAATCTCTAGGCCCCAGTTAGTCCTGACTCTTCTCTAACAAAGTATAAGCCATGACTTTGGAGTTCCGAGCCACAGGGTTACACTTGAGGTGACTCATTGCTCTCAGAGCAGAGGTAGTTGTGTCTTCAGGACAAGTGTCAGGGACAAAAGTCCAACTGGAGCTCCTGGATCAGAACCATCCCAGCCCTTTCCCTGGGGCAGGCCAGGAATAGAGCCCATCACTAACACACGGTAATCAGGGCAGGATGAGTCTACCTCCAAGGAGCTTACTGTTTAGCTGATAATAAATGATGTTGGGTGAAGAGAATTCTGGACTGTTAAACAAGAAATATTTATTTTCATTCCAAATTGGATAGCAAACTGATTCCTTTTCATAAGAGACCATGTAACAAAATAACTTGAGGATGACACACTTTATACCAGCTATACCTCAGTCCCAAGCACTCCATGAACTTCACTGTGCTGACTGAATTAGACAGCCCCATTACCTGTGCTTTTCCCACAGCACAGCAGGCCACCCTGCCAAAGGTCCATTTGTCTCCTCTTGGGGAGGACACTGTTGAGTTCTAGCTGCATTGGCACCCCAGCCTTTGTGATGCTAGGTAGGTCCCCACAAGAGTAATCTTTAGCTTTGACTCTGAATCTTGGGGCTGACAATTAGGAGAGGTTCATTTTGAGTGTCTCTCAGTTGACTTGTTTTGTCAGGGCCAGAGTTGTAGTGACAACATAAGGCCTGAGCTTTAATAAGACTAGAATGGGTTTATAATATATTTTGATATGTATCAGCTCCTAAAGGTACCCCAAAGTCTTATAAGTTCCTGTCCAGTCCTGGAGATATTATGTATACATGTGGGAGAATTCTCCTTTAGTGGACAGCATTTTTAAGTTTGCTGACTGGATGTTAGTTAGGTGGGAGGTAAGAAGAAGGAAAATGATTTTACCCAGGAACTCATCTCTAGTGTTCAAAATAGGCAAGGGAATCATATGATTGATTCTCAGATGCTGTCCTAAGCCACGTTACTCTGGGAGGGTTTGATGTTAACGTAGGATGTGGATGAAAACTAGGAGCAGCTAGTCCTCTGACGCTCCCCTGGGATCACACCCCGACAGCAGCCGCCTTGGCTTCTACCTTCTGGCCTTGACCTTTTCCCCAGACTCCAGAGGTGAGGGGGTAAGAAGGCAGTTCTTTCAGACCTTCCCCTCTATCTTCAGTCAGCTGCTCTCAACTACGTCAGCTATTCCAAGGCCAAGGTATCATTTGCTAGTAGTCTTTTCCAGTACAGGAAAGAGCTGGAACTGAAAATTGTAGAGAAGTAGGTGGAGATAGGGCTGGCAGGGCCAAGACAATGCAGAGACGGCCCATCTCTCAGTAAATGAGTCGCTAGCTGTATCTACATCTGCTTGGTCAGGACCTCAGCAGGATGGAAAAGGGACAGGATGTTGTGTGGGTTGGCCCTGTGGTATGTGACTTCAGGCCCAGTGGGCCATCTGTTTGCCATCCTTGGCAGCGTCCTACAGTGGGTCGAGGGTGACAAAAATATGTGTTGCTTAAGAACAGATGTATACTTTGGCTATGTTCACATCCATAGCTTTGTAGACATACTGTAGAATCTAGTGGTTTCTAGTGGTTTTTGCCCTTCTCTGGGAAATCCATTTTGTATCTGGATTCTTCTCCCACCCAATCATGTGTGCACCCGACTAAAAACTGCCTCAGAGTATCAGTAAACACAAGTATAAATAGTTTGGACCAGAGTTTTGTTTAATTTGGGGCAAGAGGAGTTGGTTACTAGTCCAGTCCTATATTGCTTAGGATTCTCATGAGTTATCCAGGAAATAGTATCTCCTCCAGGGATTTTCAGTGTTGATCCTGGTGAGAGGTGCCTGGTAGAAGACTTTAGACATGGGTTGGGTAGACTGAAGAACACAGATTGAGGTGGCAACACTTCCTACCTTTTATTAAAACCCAAATTTCTAAGTAGTACCAAATGTTCTATGTTCATTATACGTGTCTGTTTTCTTCAGCAGTGTATCCTGAATCTCAAGCCTCTAATCATGCCTGGCACATAACAGATACTTGCCATGTGTGTTAGTGAATGTTATAATTAATTTCCAAACTGATAGGCATTTAGAGTTTTGAATTACTTATGAAACTTTACAATAACCCACAGCTTGATTCATCTCTAGATGGGTAGGATGCTATGTATGAACCCCTGTCTCCTAGGGTCTGGCCAAGGCAGACAGGTCTGTATTCATGTGCTCTTTCTGTAGGTATCCTTAGCTTTGACTGAGGTTGAGTGATTCACCTCATTCAGGGTAACTTTAGGCTTATATTGGTAGACTTTTACATAGGTAGTGGGGATCTGAATTCAGGTTTGATGGTTACCAACTGAGCCATCTCCCCAGGCCCCACAGTACATCTGGAATAGAGTAAACCTGCATTTCTCTGTAGCCATTATCAACCATCACTGAGCTTCTAGACCCTAACCTGAACCAAACCAAGGACTGCCTAGCCAGCAGGGAAGGAAAGTCTCCATCCTTCAACTCACTCACTCATGTTAACATGTTCAAAATACATTGCTGTTCATATATTTTTAGAATACTTGAATACAGTGCTCATAGCAGCATCATTCACATCAGCAAAAGTCAAGTATGCAACAACAGAAGATGAAGGAAAGCACGCAGCACACACATCATAGACGACATGCACATACTAGACACTGCCCCACTGTGAAAAGGAAGGAAATGGGGCTGCTGTAGTATAGAAAATGCAAGGCTCTGGGTTTGATACCTAGTAAAACACCCGCGCGCGCGCGCGCGCGCGCACACACACACACACACACACACACACACACACACACACACACACACACACACACACACACACACACCCCACACACACACCAGAAGGGAGGTGGGAGAGGGTTCTGATATACTACAACATGGATGAACCTTGAGGACATTCTGCTAAGTGAAATAAACAAGACACACACACACACACACAAAGACAAAAGAATAGTATGATTCTTTTTCTATGAGATTCCAAGAGACAGAGAGTAGAACAGTGGTTACCAGAGGTTGAAGGTATAGTTGTTAATTGCTTAATAAATACGTATAGTTTCCATTTTAGAATTAGATGAAAGCATAGTAAAATGAATGGATGGATGTTTTCTCACTTAAGAAAGTTGTGGAGATATATATAATACATAAATGTTATATATAGGATCTCCCTCTGAAAATTCCAAGCTCCTTTTTAATGTATTGGTAGCACTATCTGTTGAAAAATTCTGTTGGTGAATCTGTAATATAGGATTATGAATCTACCTACCTTTCTATTTGTCTGTCTGACCTTGGAAAGGGAATAACCAACCACGGTGGAGATATCTGAATGTCATTACTAGAGTGTGCCGATGGTTGCCAGCTCCCAAGGTAACCTCCAGTGGTCCTTACCACATAGTATTCAGGGTTGATTTGTGGGATTGGTGGGGCCTGGCAGGAATGATGGCATGTCACTTCAAGATTAGATTATAGATGATAAGTTGGCTTCTGCCTTGGCGTCTGTCTGTTCCTTGTCTCCCTTTGTGAACAGCAGCCCTGTAGAGACCCACATACAGAAAAACAGAGAGCATCAGCCAACAGCTGTGTTAGTGAACTTGGAAACTGATCGTTTTGATTCCAGCTTCTTGACAGACACTGAACTATATCACCCAGCTAGGGCACTGGTGAATCTGTAACTCACAGAACTACTATTTTAAGCTTTTGTGGTAATTGGTCATGTGGCTGTAGATAACGCAGATCTTATAGTATTTTTATTTATTTATTTATTTATTTATTTATTTATTTATTTATTTATTTTGTATACAATGTTCTGCCTGCATGTAGGCCTGCAGGCCAGAAGAGGGCACCAGATCTCATTACAGATGGTTGTGAGCCACCATGTGGTAGCTGGGAATTGAACTCAGGACCTCTGGAAGAACAGCCAGTGCTCTTAACCTCTGAGCCATCTCTCAAGCCCCCATCTTATAGTATTTTCATCCTCATACATGCAACATTATGTGTGTCAGAAGACCATAAAGACGGTCAAAGGCTAGACTCAATCTGAAACTGCAACCCTTTGGGAAATGCTAAATATTGTCTAGCCAAGTTTTAGTCACTAACTAGTGCAGTTGTTGGAATGGAAATGCCTCGTGTCTAAAGTGAAAGTACATTCTCCTTCCCCACGTGGAAGCTTATGTTGTGTGCTGCCTTGATGCTTCATCAAAAGGGTGGGACTGTTTTGGCATGCCTTCCTCCTTTGTGACTCTGTGATGCTGGTGAGGGATGGAGAGGGCACAGCTTGTGTGCGACTGGGCAGGCGCAGTATTCAGCTCCCGCTGGGTCTTGTAGGTCTTTAGAGGAAATGGGGGATGGGCTTTCAGTGCAACACTCACAGAAGTCTGCTGCGCCTGTGATTCACCGTTGAGTGCTTTTGGAACAATAAACATGTGAGAGCACCCACTGCATGCCAAAGCCGATGTTGGTGCAGCAGGAGCATGTGTGAGGGGGAAGTGGCAGGTTCTGTGTGAAAGAACAGATTCTTGTGGAGGCAAATGCATGCTCCTGTTCACCACAGAGAACTGCATACAGGCTGGAGCAGACGCAACTGGGGTGATGAGGGAAAGCTTACACAGAAGTAGCATCCCAGCTAGGCCCCTTAGGAGGCAGAATTGGAGTGTCTATCCTGTGACCCAGCAGAGCCCCCATTTCCAACATCTGCTCACAACACGTCTGTGATTATCTATTTCTGTTCAAATACAAGTTTCTTGAGCCTGGGTATGGGTCTTATGCAGTGCCCTGGCACCAGGACACTGCTCATGGTAGGTCCTTGGGAGAAGATCTGAGTAAGTGAACCAGTGAGGGGGGGGGGGCGGAGGGTGTGCGATGGGTGATGATAACACTCAAGACATCACTTAGGACCAAGCTATCAAGGGTCTCCACTCTGCAACAAGCAAACGCCGAATCTGAGGTAGTAGCCATGTAGTACCTGACCGTGAGAACCGGCACCTCCCTGTGCCCAAAATCACATCAGATAGGGTCTGGGACAGGAGAGTCCAGGGCAGGGGAGCATCTCCAAGAGAAGCTCCTAGAAGCAGCCGCAGCGCAGAACGAAGGCGAGATGCCGGGAGATGACACTCCGGGAACTCTGTCCCCTCCCCCTAAAAGCAGAGCTTGGCACACAGGCACCCCAGCTACATTCCATATTCTTCTTAGAAAGTCGGGAATTTTCTGAAGTTTAAGAGCTTTAAGGGGATGGAGCGATGTCTCAGTGGTTAAGAACACCGGCTGTTCTTCCAGAGGACATGAGTTCCATTCCCAGCACCTACGTGGTTATTTGACACCCTCACATAGACATACATGTGGGTAAAATACCAATGCATATAAAATAAAAATAAATAAATCTTTTTAAAGGAGCTTGTATTGTAGGGATCTTTAAATATGTTCCCTAGCAGTAGCTACCACATCCTTAATTTTCATGTAAAGCAAACAAGTTAAATTTGAATTCCCATAAACAAACACTTCCTTCATGTGGTGTTCAGCACGCAGTAGAGATGTCTTCCTGTCCTTCCTTGATTGCATACACTGGAAGGAAACAAATAGGGATGCACCATTGGGGCTTACCATGTTAATGTACCAATACATTTTTTAGCTTCAAAATCCAGACATCTTTTGTCTTTGGAAGTGGATTTGTGCTTCAGTTTCATTGTGGGAGTGCCCAGCATTCTGAAAATGCATCACAAATTTTCAAACTCAGCTAATAAAGCCATTTGGAGGGCCCAGAAAAGCAGGGCCACTTCCTCCCTCCTTCCCACACCTCTGTCAAGCCTGCCCTCAGCTTTGATCCAGGATTACGGCACACTTCTGTCATCAAAATTGGCCCAAAACAGAAAACTCTGAGAGTTTAAAGTTTTAAGTGGTCAAATAATGCAGCAAGACTGACCCACTTGAAACTCACAGGCTGTCAGAGCTGTGTTTATATCGGGAAAGGTGTGTTACCAGCTCCTTGTGCAAAATGCACCTAAAATAGAGATGGAGATTGGCTGTGTCATGCTGTGACTCAGCGTGCCTTTATCCTACAGTGAGTTAGTGCCAACAAAAAGAAGGAAATAACGCAGTATGACCTTGCTCTTTACAGGAAATTGGTGGGGCAGGAAAACCTGGACAGGGCTCCTGTGTAACTTAGTGACCCCCTGATTCCCTCACTAAGTACCTGGCTACAAGATGGCCTGGTGACAGTCCTATTATTGAACTGGGCATTCTGCAGAGCCTCATTTGGTATGAGAACTACCTGCAGGGTGAGCCTTGTTCCAGATGGGGACATAGGAAGCTCATGTGAATATGCACATGCTGTAAATGAGACAGGATTCTGTCTTCTGAAGAATTCTAGCCCATCTTAACCTGAAGGGTTTTTTTTTTTTTTTTTTTTATCACTTGCTATATTTAAGCCATTTTGCAAAGCCATTTTGGTTACCACTGCTGATCACTCTTGTTCCTGGGGACATTGAATGCTCACATCTGCCAAGCTCTGTAGTTTTCAGAACACCTCCAGCAGCCCCTTATAAAGTGGCATCCCTTTAGAACTCAATAAGGAAGGGATCAAAGTCAGAACAAGAAAATCAGTGATGGGCCCAGGAGTGTTGGATAGCTCTCCCTATTGAGATCTATGCCTCGCTTGGGCTGTGTGGGTAATACTGGGACTTGGGTGGAAACCAGGATCCGTGTGTGAAGCAGCCATGGGGGTGGGGTGGGGCGGGGCGGGGCAGGGCAAAAGAGACATTGCCTGGGACTGCAGTCCTGAGAGCTTTCAAAATGCAAAACCTACACAAAATTCAGATTGATGGCTTTTGGAGGGAGGAGCATTTCTTGAGATTGGTTTGCCTTTGAAAATTCTAGATTCATCTTTGCTTTCAATCTACTTTTCCAGTAGACTTTGTTCCCTGGGGTTCTAATGTCCATGTCAAAATGATTCTTGATAAAAGCTCCAGAGATGTTAAATATTTATTTTAAGTTAACCGTTCTGCTTCTGAGAGGGTAAAACACAAATGTGTTTTCATGCAGAGCCTTTCACTAGTCAGCTTAAGCTTCCCTGAGCTTTTTTTTTTTTTTTTTTTTTTGGCACTGCAGCAGCCAGCTAACAAACTGCATTCCTGAGATGAGCTGACAAGGGTGCAGAAATGAAGAAATAAACAAAAAGCCATGTTAATTTCAAGCTTCACTAAGAATACAAAAAGTAATATTAACAGTTGCTGAATGACAAATAATGAAATGGCTGGAAATTTTTAATGCTTCTAGCAAGCTTTTCTAATCTTTGATGGAATTTTCTCCCTGTCAGGTATAGCACATTTATAGCCAGCAGTGTGTTTATACAGGTAGTTTGGTAGGTGGTTAATTTAAAGATGGATACATCCGAGGGTGGTGTTGTGTCTGTACCACAGTTCTGTATCCCCATTCACATGTCCTCTGTATGTCAGAAATAACCCTGTCTTCATAACCTAAAATCTTCATAATTGTGATGGTCACAATGTTGCCATGTTGTTGTTACTATTGATTAATCAATATATATTAAAGCATATATATGTGCTCATCTGCCCTTAAATCCTAATGTAGTAATTTAAACATTATGAAACAGTAAGGTCCTGGGCCGGGCGTTGGTGGCGCACGCCTTTAATCCCAGCACTCGGGAGGCAGAGGCAGGCGGATCTCTGAGTTTGAGGCCAGCCTGGTCTACAGAGTGAGTGCCAGGACAGGCTCCAGAACTACACAGAGAAACCCTGTCTCGAAAAACCAACCAACCAAACAAACAAACAAAAAGAAATATTAAGGTTCTGAAATGTATACTATTACATTACATGTATCAATTAATAGGGCATGGCTAATTTAAATTTAATTCAGTTCAGTGTAGCACATGTATTTAGAGTATGCAATGTACAAGGAATTATGGGAGGTATTTTCTGGCACTTCACTACTCATAAGGGCCCTTTCTTTCTAGTGTTTGTAGAGAGAAGGAACAGTGGTTCCCCTAAAAGGAAGGGAAACTTAGCTTCAGATACTGAACCAAACAGCATTTCTTCTTCTTTTTGGTCACTCTGCCTCTGTTATAATGCCTACACAAAAAAAGGTCTGTCATCCACGCTACAGACCCACATTAGTAAGCACTTAGCATGCAGTAGTCCCTTGATAGGTATCTGCTGAAGGGCAATTGGGCAAAGGGATGTGAAGGTCTGATGAGAGTCAGTAATGATAATGAAGACTGCTCATGCTGGCAAAGCAGGGGGTGGGATGGGCTCCATGCTAGGGTATGGGAAGTAAAGTATAGCCTGTTTAATGGTCATAGCCATTCCTTTACTGTCTCTGGTGCCTGTTTTGGTGGTGATGGGGTAGGGTTGGCCATGCTGGCCTCAGATTTACAGTCCTCCTCCTAGGCTTCTTAAGACCTTTGTGCTCTGTAGGCAGAGATGAATAGTTGGCCACAGAAAGGAGCTGCAGCATATACAGCCTGCTTAGCTGAACTTTTTATTACTTTCCAGAGTTTACTAGATCCTGTTATAGGGAAATAGAGCAAAGACTAATGCAGTTAGTTACCTTAGGGCCATGTTCTAAAGCAACCGAGCCTATTCAGTGCTCTTTTGACCAGGGGCTGGCCTCATGGGAAGTATATTTGATTTGGGAAAGTCAGTATGGGAGTATTGGCTAGGATGGGGCTTTGGGGAAGGGCCTGGATACAGGAAACCTCTGGAAAGGCTATTTCAGTCATCAGTTGAACACAGAACACCCTTTGAATCTTATATTGTGTCAGCTCACAGTGGCCCCGTTCATGTCTCCACTTAGGAGTCTGCTTGAAAGATCTTTCTCACACCCTTGTGGTCTCTGCACAGTCAGGCTTAACTCAATGTAACATCAGCTTTGTAACCATTCTTGGACCCCAGGTGGCAGTGCCTGAAGCCCTCCCTTGCAATTCTTCTCCTGTCATTTGTATGTAGATGTGTGGTCTGTCTCCCTCCCACAAGTACCCTGAAGGGTAGGGGCTGCGCTCACACCTCTGTATTATCAGGGAGTTTTCATATGGCTGGTCCTTTCTGAATGTTGGGTGATGACGCAGACACCGAACAGTGTAGGAGAAGACATACCCTATCTCGTTCTGTAAATTAGTCAGGATACATCAGGCTAATAATGGTGAGAGTGAGCATCTGTCAATCTGATGCACCAACATCTATCAGTCATTGTGATACAGTAAAACTAAAATTAGACACAGGGTAAATACACTCAAGATGAGAACATTTATCCCAGTGTTGGTTTCAAGACTGCTAGAAGCAGATGCTGACACATCGTGGCGCTGAGATCTGATCAGTAGACAGCTGTTTCAGTGGAAAGCCAGTCTAGGTGGCAGGAAGCAGAGGGCTGGAACCCTGAGGCCATTTCTTAGCGTGTGGAATCTACAAGTTTGGTAATGCAAATAGGATCTTGTTTAGTGATATTCTTTAATGCTCTAAATCAAGGAAGAATCTACTCCTTAATGAAGTAGTTTAATTAGCTCTGGAAATTGAAGCTGAAATCAGAAGACTAATTGATTAATATGATCGCTGTGTTCATTTTTCTTCATTTTGTCCAAAGGAACCAATATTTGGTCCATACCAAGTTTATTGCTTCTTGAGGCTAAGTTGGAATCATTTTGCCTAGAGTCCATTTTTTTATCTTCTTGTAGCTTGTCCAGTTTTTGTCTCTGAAACCCTCCTGCAATGCTTTCTCTAAGCTCTTGCTTTCCCAGGCTCATTCTGCCCCAGGACTATTCCAGGTCTGAGGTTGCTCTCCTCCCTTGCCTTTGCCTAGTCAGCACCATGCAAGGTTTAGCTTTTCTTACTGCTTTGTATGTGGGGTAAGTTAAAGAAGTTCAGTGGGCACAGTGCTTGCCACACAAGTCTAGATAACCAGCACCCATAGAAAAGCCAGGAGAAGCAGGACTTATCTGTAACCCTAGCACTAGGGATTACAGACAGGTGAATCCCTAGAGCTTTCTGGCCAGCTGGGTCGGCTGTACCATTGAGCTCCAGGTTCACTGAAGAGATCCTGTCCTAGAAAATAAGGTAGGAAGTTATAGAGGAAGGCAGGCACCCAGTGTAAACCTCCAGTTCCTGCATGCACGCTTGCTTACATGCATGTACCCCATGCCCTAAGAATAAAAGGTTAAAAAAAAAAAAAAGGCAAAAATCAGGCATCTGGTTTCCTGCATTAGTTGTTTGAAATCTGACCTCAGTGGGCCAGTGAAAGAAGTTCTACAACAGGTCTGAGTATCCAAAGACCTAAAGCAGAGAAAGACCTAATAAAACTATAAATTGCCTCCTAAATTTAGTCATTGGCATCATTATTATTATCTGTAAGATCCTTGGATAAATATAATCTGTTATGATAAATCTTTCCGCCAAAAGTCGCCGAGCCCCACCCACGTGTGTGCTCTACGCCAGCCACCCGCCCGCCCGAGTTAGGGCCCAAATTAATACACAGAAACTTGTATTAGGTTCAAATGCTGCTTGGCCAATGACTAGGATTCTCATCTGTTAGCTCAGTCTACATTATCATAAATCTATATATTTTATAAGACTTATCGGATGCCTTTCGCTGGCGCCCTCTCTTGCCTGTGGCTCACATCCTGCCGCTGGAGGAGGCAAAGGGGAAAAGGGACACTTCCAGCTTCTCCTTGCTTAAATATGAGTCTCCTTGCTATGTCACTTCCTGCCTGGATCACCACTTCTCTACTACATTTTCCAGAATCCTCTTTGACTCCTAGTCCTGTCTAACTTGCTGTCTCATTGGCCAAGCAAGTACTTTATTCAATAATCAATAAGATGAACATACACAGTACATTCCCCATCAATAATCTTAACTTCTCTACTGCATTTATGCTGAAGATCACCAAGCCAAAAGTCGGCATGTTTTCTAATGTTGGCCTGGCAGCTTGCTGGAAACAGCAGCAGAAATAAGAAAAAGTCAGACTTCCTAAACTCCCTACCACATTGGAGGCCCCACACGTGGAAGGTCCCACACGAAGCAGACTCACTTAGTAACAGATAAACCCAGCCACAGGGACCCTCACACAGGTAGCCTGTGCCAGACCTCAGCCTCCAGGAGCTTCCTCAAGCCTCATTCTTTCTCCACTTAGTCTCACAAAAGAAGTGCAAGGTGACGGAGAAGCTGGGGAGCAGGGGTGGCCACATGTCAGAAGTGCTGGTGGCCCACTGACTTTTCCCAGGAAACCAGGCCCACTCTAAGGGAGAGGAAATGAGCAGAGTGTGAATGCCATCCAGACATTATTGCCCTTGTCACCCACCTGGCACCATGACCGCTCCCCTTGAGTTTGCAGCCTCCATCTTTCTGTGCAAACTCATTTGCACAGCTGGTGCTCCTTCCCCCGTGGGCTCCAGAGCCTGGTGGGCTGCAGTGTAACTTAGGGGCTTCTTCTCCACCCTCTCTTCTTCAGGATAAAAAAAAAAAAAGTTTTAAACACCACTTTTTAGGTCATCACCATCCTAGCCACTGGACTTAGGTTCTAACAAATAGATTGCTATTCACGTAATTGTTTTAATAACTGGAGCAGTAGTAAACATTACTTGCTTTCAGGCTTTGTTCCAGTACGTTTTGCAAAAATATTGAGTAACTTACAGAACACTTAATCATACCATGACAAAGAACAGTGAAAGTGTAAACTTTTTATAATCTGAGTTAAAAATGGGTGGTCAAGTAGAAGGCAATCCACAATGTTAAGCAAATTGTGGTCATGGTTCATTGATCTCAATCATCAAAGCTAATAAAAATGTTACTTTTAGTATCTTTTGAAATCCTCCCATTCTGAAGTCTGCTAAATTAACTTTTTTTTTCTTTTTTAGAGTAGTTCTTAGTTGATATATTTAGATTTCTCCAGTTTTTTTAAAATTTATTAATTTTTCTACATTCCAATCCCAGTTCCCCCTCCTTCCTGACCTCCTGCTACCCCCCCACTCCCATTCTTCCCCGCAGCCCACCTCCCATTGCTCCTAGGAGAGGGTGAGGCCTCGCCTAGGAAGTCTACTAAGTCTGTCCCATCATCTTGTTGAGGCAGGACCAAAACACCTCTCCACCCCACCCCACCCCCACACACACCTGTATCTAGACTGAACAAGGTATCTCTCCATACAGAATGGACTCCACTTGGTCAGTTTGTGCATTAGAGTTAGATCTCAGGCCCACTGCCAGTCACACTGTTGTCACCTATATTAAGGGAGTCTAGTTCGGTCTTATGCAGGTTTCCCATTTGTCAGACCTGAGTCAGTGATCTCTCGCTAGCTCGGGTCAGCTGATTCTGTGGGTTTCCCCATCATGGTCTTGACTCCTTTGTTCATATTATCTCTCCTCCCTCACTTTGATGGTACTCCGGGAGCTTGGCCCATTGGTTAGTTGTGGATATATTTCTGCATGTGCTTCCATCTGTTTCTGGAAGAGGGTTCTAGCTTCTCTGGGGTTGTGGACTGTAGCTGGATGGTTTGGGCTTTATTTGAGTACATACCGTATTTGTCTTTCTGGTTTTAGGTCATCTCACTCAGGATGGTTTTTTCTAGTTCTGTTCATTTGCCTGTGAATTTAGGATGCCATTGTTTCTTAACTGCTGAGTAGTACTCCACTGTGGAAATATACCACATTTTCTATATCCATTCCATAGTTGAGGTGCATTTAGGTTGTTTCCAAGATCTGACTATTACAAATAATGTTGCTGTGAACATAGCTGAGCAAATGTCCTTGTGATGTGAATGTGCCCCCTTTGTGTATATGCCCAACAGTGGTATTTCTGGGTCTTGAGGTAGGTTGGTCCCTAATTTTCTGAGAAATCACCATACTGATTTCCACAGTGACTGTTCAAATTTGCACTCCCACCAGCAATGGAGGAGAGTTCCCCTTTCTCCTCATTCTCTTCCAGCATAAGCTTTCATAGGTGTTTTTGATCTTAGCCATTCTGATTAGTATAAAATGGAATCTCAGAATGGTTTGATTTGAATTTCCTTAAGTGTCTTTCTGCCATTTGAGATTGTTCTGATGAGAATTTCCTTTTTAGATCTGTACCCCATTTTTAATGGGATTATTTGTTAGTTTGTCTCGTTTCTTGAGTTCTTTGTGTAATTTGGAGATCAGACCTCTGTCAGATGTGGGGTTGGTGAATATCTTTTCCCATTCTGTAGGGAGCCATTTTGTCTTGTTGACTGTGTTCTTTGCTTTACAGAAGCTTCTCAGTTTCAGGAGGTCCATTTATTAGTTGTTGCTCTCAGTGTCTGTGCTACTGGTGTTCTGTTTAGGAAGTGGTCTCCTGTGCCTATGCGTTCAAGTGTATTTCCCACTTTCTCTTCTATGCGGTTCAGTGTGGATGCATTTATATTGAGGTCTTTGATCCATTTGGACTGAGTTTTGTGCAAGGTGATAGATATGGCTCTATTCGCATTCTTCTACTTGTTGTCAGCCAGTTATATCAGCACCATTTGTTGAATATGTTTTCTTTTTTCCATTTTAGATTTTTAGCTTCTTTGTCAAAAATTAGGTGTTCATAGGTTGATATCAGGGTCTTCAGTTGGATTCCATTGCCAATACCAAGCTGTTTTCATTACTGTAGCTACTATAGTAAAGCTTGAAGTCAGGGATGGTGATGCCCCCCAGATGATCCTTTATTGTACGGGATTGTTTTGGCTATACTAGAATTTCTCCAGTTTTTATAATCTTAACAGGTGTTTCATATTCAAGATATTTTATAATTTCTTGCCAACTTAAATAAAAGTATCATTTGATTTTTAAATTAGTAAGCCAGGGATCAAGTCTGTTAATGCTCAAGTGTTACAAAGTGGAATGTAGATTCCATCAGCGTAAAAGATTAGACTCCTTACTCTCTGCGTCATGTCTAACATCTAAATCAGTATATACCACATATCATGTTCACTAGAGAAATCGTGAATGAATGGGTAAACTATAGGAATAAACAGAAAGAAATTAATCCAGGGACCAGTGAGATGGCTCAGTAGGCAAAGACACTTGTTGCCACCCTGGGTCCCCCACAGTGAAAGAAGAGAACTGACATATAAGTTATCTTCTACCCTCCACATTTGTACTGTAGCACGTGTGCATGCACGCATGCACGCGCGCGCGCGCACACACACACACACAAACACACACACACACACACACACACATTATATATATAACCAAAATTTAAGTAAATAAGTAAAATCTAGACCAGTATGTCATAGACTTCAGATGTGTTTTTAAAGCAGAACTGCGAAGACTTCACAAACAGGAGTCACTAACAGTTCTTTGTGTTCCCATCTGAATGATAACATCCCATGCCTAGGTTTTGCTAATGATTATTTCTAATAAATGCTCTGGCCACTTCATTAAAACTTTATTCTCAGCTGCAGTCCTGGAATAGAGTCCAATCTATTCCAATACACAAATCATACAGTTTTTAATCAGCTTTAATTTTCTGATCTACATTCAACAATATTTACAGAGGCTGAAGATCAGTGCAGGGCAATCACCGTTGTTTGAGAAATTGCCATGTTAGCAGTGTTGTTAAAGTAAGTATATAAGTAGAGAATTCATCAGTGATGTTTTCTGTAAATCTGTGGTATAATTACTATTTAAAATTTTCTGATTCTTTATATTCTTATGTTACTGTTTGACATGCCACTTTCTGTTTGCTGAGTTTCTGTCGTAATGCTTTGTCTTCAACTATTATAAAAATATCTTAATTTTCTTTCTATAGCAAATCCCTCTTTCAGTTCTTTGTTTCAAATTGTGGCTTTAAAAGGTTTTGTTTTTCAAGTTGTTCTCAGAACTAGAAGACACTAAAGTCAACTCTGGTTGGCTTTGTTTGTTTATTTTTTGAGACAGGGTTTCTCTATGCAGGCCTAGCTATCCTAGAATTCTCTCTGTAGCCCAGGCTGGCCTCAGTGTCACAGAGGTCAACCTGCCTCCCCTCCTGAGCGCTAGGATTAAAGGTGTGTGCCACCACCACCCAGTGACAACTCTGTTTTGAATATCAAGAATGCCCACATGGCCGCTAGATGCTCCTTGCTGCAGTCCACAGGTATGGTCAGCAATTGCTTGATAGTTCTTGTGCTGGCAGAGCATCCGTGCTCTTTCTTAACTCAGAGTGCAGATTTGGAGGGAATCACAGGTCTCCACCCCTGGGCCAGCAGTGTAAAGCATCCACTTCACAATCAACCTTCTGAGGCTGACATCTCAAGCCAGTGGTGATAGAGGGAAATGCTGAGCCTTTGTTATGTCTGAAAGCAATCTAAGGGCCACTTCAACCAAACCCTCTTGTACACCTAGTGAAGAATAAAGTTAGCCTGTTCATTGTGCTCCACTTTGCTGTCTTGGCGTCCTCATAAATAAAACTTACAGAAGGTGGGTGGTATAGGGAGAAGACAAAACTGTTCCTTTTTAGACCCAGCTGTAGGTCTCTTGTGCTTGGCTCTCCTGTGGACCTCACCGTCGTGATTGTCATCAGTAGCTCTTTATATTTCATCAAGTCCTCTAACACGTTCATGTTTGTAGACTTTTCTTTCTGATAGCTTTGTGTCAGGTGTGTGTCTGTGTGTAAACACATGTTACTCTGCTAGGCTTCAGCTCTCCTTGTTGTGCCACTTTCTTTCCCTGACTGTGACAGCATTATTGTAATGAAACAGTGCTGAGGGACTAGGGATCTCCCTCTGCTTTTATGTGCTCTCCTGGTCACCCCCCCCCCCTTGTTTGCCAGACATCATCCACATAAAAACCATGCTCAACAGATCATTTTTGTTGAACTGATTTCAATCTCATTTTCCCACTCAGAGATGAGTCTAAATTTAAGTTGTTTTTAAAGATTTCTTAGGGTATAGAAGAAAAATGGTCTTACTGGATGTCACCTTCTCTTTAATTACATGAAGTCACAACATGCTTAGTTGCTTGGTTTATCTCCCCTGCCAGAGCACCTCTCAGAGAGAGAGAGCTTCGAGGCTTCTGTTTATGTCATCCTTTAAAATGACTCAAGGGGGCTGCACACAGCAACCCTTTGGCCAAGGGGGTGGAGCTTAGCTTCTGGATAGGAGGAGGGCTCGATGATCTTTCTGGAAAGGTCACTTCCACTGGGAATGAGAAACTGAGATTATAGTTGTTAGCTCAAGAGATTAACTCAGAGGAAGGGATGTTTAAGACCACGTCATTGGTTTTGTTGTTTTTGATAGGAAAATTGAACTGGCCCTTCAGTAAATTGACTGCATTATATAAGGCACAGGTTGAAGTAATCCAGTAACATGAATTCTTCTGTGGTTATTTGATTGTTTTCAAAATACCTTTGACATTTGACAAAGGCCAACCCTGTAAGTGGTTATGTTTAGAGAGGTAAAATAAAATTCCATTCATTGGCCTTTAACCATCTGGATCCAAAGCAGAATTTGGTTTCAAATAAATAGAATAGCCAACATATAGTTTTATCCTTTTAAAAAAGATTTCATTGTGTATGTTTATTGTTCATGGTGCTATATTAAAATATATAGTTTAATATTAGTACCACTGTTATAGAAATTCTGAATAGTATTTATAACTTTTCATCACAAAATGAATGATATTAAACTCTAATAGAATTTATTTCATTTGTTAATTTCTTCTAATCAATCTTAAGGCATTTAACAGTATTTGAGGCATTTAACGGTACTTGAAGTAAAAGATATCTCACGTGATGGGTCAGACTTAGGAGACTTCCTAGAGGAGGCTTTACCCTCTCCAAGGAGCAGATGGGAGGTGGGGGAGGAGTAGGGAGGGAGCAGGAGGAGAGGAGGGAGGAGGAGCTGGGATTGGCATATAAAAAACAACAAAAAAGATGTCTCACTAGACACCCAGTTAAAAGAAAACTAATCCATGACTGTTTTCTACAGCACTTCACATTAACCAAACTTTTTTGATTTGTATAGAGGTTATCTATTGTTGCATGATACTGTTGATTCTAATTAATATATATCATTTGTTTATAATCACTTCACCTAAAAGATGATGCCTAGTAAAATGAAGTATGTCACTGCTTGCTATCAATGAAACTAGGTTGTTCTAGGGTATAAGGAAATTAACCAATATGTTTTCCAAGTCTCAGGAGGCCTAAAATTATGGTGGCTGAGATTAAAGAATAGCCTAACATCCCAGTTCACGTTAAACTAAGGTGGCTGAGATTAAGAATAGCCTAACATCCCAGTTCACGTTAAACTCAGTTTTTTTTTTTATTTTGTTTTGTCCTGTTTCTTTACCATTTACTCATTTTGACCTTTTCCCTGAAGAAAGACGAACTAAAAAATAGAAAATATTGTTCTTCATAGATACCAGTAAATTATTGTAAAAATGTCAATCTACAAAAATATGTTTACCATAACATCTTTTCTTAGATATGTTTTTTATTGTACGTGATTACTAGTCCTTCTAGAAACTGGCTTCTGGCTACCAAGAATCACTGCCCAACTCCAGAGCCTATTGCATAACGCTATACTGAAGCACCATCAGGACAGCTTGTTGTTTTACACACACACACACACACACACACACACACACACACACACACACACACACACACACACACACCACACACACCACACACACACCACACACACCACACACTTTTTACTGATTCTGAAGAGCTTACAATTGGAAACAGAAGACTAAAAAAGTGAAGACCATCTGCAAAGCTCCAGGTGAACACCGTAGACATTCACAGTGAACAAATGACATGCTGAGTGTGTGTGTAACTTCACCAAAACATCATTTGGGTCAGGTTAGCTAAGCAGGTGGCCCAGGAAGAAAGCAAAGTTAACCCCTGGGTACTCATTTGAAAGGGGTGGATTTGAACATGTGAAGAGACTTAAAGAACATTTGCACTTTTGGGTAAGTCAGTACTGGAATCAAAATTTTTAGAAGTAGGTGGGTGGTGTTGACACAAAAACCACATCTCTCATCTTACAGGGAATAAAAGATAGTTTATTCTGGAGCCCTTTTGAGTGACCATGGCCTGGGAACACAGATTTAGGTTACCCCAAATTCCATGGTCCAATGTGGAAGCAGTTTCAGCAAGTTTTAGTTTTATAGAACAAACAAGGTTACATATAAATCAATGCAAGTTTAAAATTCATTGGTGGTTATGGCAAGGTAGAGGAGACTTTTCTGTAGGCCTTGCATGTTAATGGGTGACATTCTTAGACTGTTGGCTTCCACCAATTCAAAAGCTACTAAGTTCACAGATTCCAAAAGGTTTTTGTTAGTCACAAGACATTAGTTTAGACACAGAGGCAAGGAACAGCTGTTCTGGAGGGCTAGAATTAGCCCACGATAAGGTAATTAACCTCTGAACCTGAAACATTCCCCATCTTCCCACAGTCCATCAGTCTCTGCCATTACAACTCCTTTCCAGGAGTTTTTGTTCACAGTGGTTAGGGGATGGATGAGTGGACAGGAGTCTGAAGTGTGAGGACAGCCTGGGGAAATGGGTCAGTACATACATAGCTAAGGCATTAGCTAAGAAAATGGGGAAGATACTGTAAATTCGGATATTTTACATAGAAGAAACCTGCAGGGTTTTGTTTTTAAAAGTTTTAGGCCAAGTATGGTACATACCTGGAATCCCAGTAATCCCAGCATTTAGTAGTCAGAAGGGTCAGGAGTTCAAAGCCAGATACACAAAGAATCAAAGGCTACCCTAAGACTCCTAGGTAGACTCTGTCTGGGGGGAGAGGCAAAGGTTGGAGAGAAAGCACTGAATGTGAGATGAGGAAGATGGGCAATTACTAGGTAGTAGCCAGAGGCATTTTTAAGTCTTTGAAAACCACTGTTAACAATGGTGTTGAAGAAAATCTGTCAACAGGCCAGAAGGGGGGATTCTGAGCACTTAGGTTTGTTACTTTGTGGATATTTATTTGGATACCTATGCATCCTAGAATTAGAGAGCAGGTAGGACTAAAAGTTAAATTTTTTAGTCATTTGTGCTTTGAACAAAGGAAAAAGTGGTCAAAAACAAGGGATACTTAAGCTAATGGTAGAGAGAAACAAAGGCAACAGAAAAATTTAGGACTACTGTATAACTTGAGATTACTGAGCAGAGACCAGCAGAGGGTTAGCTCTTGCGTCCTCTAAAGAAAAGTGTTGTACAGCAGGAAAAATGGAAATCGTGTTGTAATATAAAGGTAGAGTGTTTGCAGGAAAAAGAAAGTGTTACTGGAGGGAGTCGTTGAGAAAGGAAAGTGCAGGTGCGGTGGAAGGGGGCGATGAAAGAAAGCAACACTGCTGAGTCAGCTTCTAGTTAGACATGCTAGCAGGCAGGGAACTCAAGTAAGGTGTTGTGGCTAAGGAGAGGGAGGGGCCTCATGGAACAAGGCTGCTTGGAGCCCAAGTGGCTGTACCCTTTTCCCCACATCAACCTGAGTGAAAAGAAAGCGTGAGCTTGCAGAAGATCTGAACTCTCTCTCAGAGCTCTGAAGGAAGGGGAACTCTGGGGAAGGACTAGGGCTGGGCTTCAGAAGAAGTAGGAGGTGGATTTAGGAACCTCTGGACTGGTTTCTTCTTTCCAGTTCCTTAGTCTGGCTCTGGACTTGAGAGGTGGGGAATGTGGAAGTGTGAATATCTTAGGTTAAATTCCACTCTGAGTCTAACGGAACTTACATATTGTATTTGCTCCTGTGGGGCCCACTTCCCAATATCATGCTATTTAGAATATTTTCTTTTGTTGGTCCATCCCCAGTTATAAATGCCATGTTTACGTTAACCTTGACCCCTCCCCAGCTTAACTGCCTAGGAGCCAACAGTTTTTGTCCTTTCTACATGTCTAAAGAACTTTCAAATCTGAACCGCATGCCAGGTGAGAAAGCCCATAAAGTTAACTAGCTAATAATAGCAGAACTGACCTTCAGACTCAGGCCTGGTCGCTACCTGTCAGCCCTGGGCTGCCTCTTCTATAGCCAGAAAGAGCAGAATTTGGTGATCGTCAATCCAGTTTTTCAAATTGTAAAAACCCATGACTATAAACAGTTAAGTGAACACTGTATAAACTAGGTGAGTCAGGGCCAAAGTGGAGAGTAAAGCTCCATAAGGAGGAGGCTTGGAATGCATTTCTGAGTGTCACTGAGTGTTACTTTGTGTAGAAAGCACAAAGAGCTTCTGTGTAGAATTGGTGTAACTGATAATAGACAGAAGTGGGACTACCAAAAGCAGAGCTACAGGCTTCAGATCGCCATGAACAGGTGGGGTCCCAAAGCAGCCAAAAGATAAGAGGCAGGACTTAGGATGTCAGGAAAGTTGGGAGGAAAGGGCATTGTAAAGGAAGTGGCATTTAGAAAAGTCCGACTAGCATACAGGAGAGAAACTAGGGGCAGCTTCCGTGTGGCAGGACTGGTTCCAAGAAGAGTCTTCAGTGGGGATTGTTATTGGCAACTATAGAAAAATCACAGGGTGCTTGTCCGACCTCACTGAAAAAGGCATGCTATATGAATCCCATTTATTTTCCTCACAGCTTCTCTGGTGATAGGTCTGGCGGGGAAATACTAGGCAAATCCTTGAGGTTATATGTTACTTTCCAGCTATAGGTATACTGTAAATTTCAGTGAGCACCTGACAGGTACTTGAAATCCTATGAGTGACATGTAGAAACGGAGACTGGAACATGGATTAGAGAATTATGTCTTTATGAGTAGCTTGAACAAAAAGTTGTAAAAGGGCTTGTTTTTCAAGTTTGTACCTTTGGAAGAATAAGATCCTGGTTGATAGAGTCAAGGTTGAAAAAGATCTCAATGGGTCAAGAGCAGGAGACAAGCTAACCATATAATATTTGTTTGCAAGTTTTCTTTTTGATGAATTCTGAAGTACATTAGAAGGGGGAGGGGAAAAGCTTTGAGGAAGTTAATTATGTGGGAATAAATGATCCCTATTCAATGGCTGTCAGACGTGGCAGTGGTAACACAAACTCTCAGGACCATGTGAGAGAAACAGTCTTGTGTCATTTGATGATGAGAATACTCTCTGAGAAATGTGTCCTTGGGTGATTTTGTGAACAAAGGTGCTTATATGGACAAAGACAACATTACTTGGCAATATAATCCTAAGGAAATTATATCATATGTGGTCTATCCATCATCTCAGAAACACCCTTATACGGTCCATGACTGTATTTAGAACAAGTAATAAGTATTGTATGTTACATATGGAACATCTTATCGTCACCTTATCATGGCACAGTCCTACTTTTCATGTGAAGAGCAGTTAAGAAGGTGGGGAGGGGTGTTTGTCTAGTGTGCAGAAGAGAAACACAAGTCTTCGGCTACTGCCTTGAGATGAATAGAAGGCTGTTCTGTGAAAGCACCGTGAGCAGCTAGACTCAGTCTACACCCCTCAGTGGGCACACTTAGAGCCTTTGCAGGCCTTCTAAGCTAGGCACATTGGACCCATCAAGCTCATTAGTGAAGGATGAAACAGGTTTGAGGGACATTCAGCCAGGACTCAGTAGCAAGGACTCTTACATTGGTTCTAGGGCGAGCATACAGGGTTTCTAGGGTATAAATATAACACACCCTGAACTGAACTAGGCCTGGTATTCACCAGTTTGCAGGAGCTAGATACAAAATACTCAGGAACTTTGAAATTGTTGGTTCCTTGCAATTGACCATAGAGGTGGTATTTGTGCCTTAGAAGTCAGCAAACTTTAATGATCAGCTGGACTTCACCTCCACCCAGGATCAGCCTCTCAGCATACCACCACTAGCCCCAAACTAAAGGATGTCTGTTAGTGCTGGGATCCTCTGGAATGTGGAAGGGCAAGCTGGGGTAGGGGGACACTAACTAGTGTTTGTGTGCTTTGGTATTTTCAGACTCTGTTTCCCTTTCATAATTGGGCAGAGCTCTCCTGCTAGTGCACATACCATTACCTATCTCCTGCCAAAATCTGAGGCCCATGAGTTTCTCTGTCACTGGATCTGCCAGGGAAACTCAGCATCTTCTGTTTCTTAGAATAATTCCTTCCTTGTTCTGTGTCGTGTTTGGCCAGCTTTCTGTAGAAGGCATCTCCCACACCATTCTTAGCAGTATCTGAAAGGACTGTATAGCTAAGGAATTCAGCCAGAGACAGGGGATTTGGAAACACCTGGCTGTGAAGAACAAGTGATTGCAGGTATGAGGTCCAACCCACAGATATAAGAAGGTCCTTCAGGCCATATGGCAGTAACATCCAAGCCTTGGGTTAACCCCAGATGAACAAGCCCCTGTCTCTATGCCACCTGGGCAGAGGGCTAACTTCTGTGGCTTATCTCCTTCATTTCTTTTTGCAGAGAAGACTTAAAGCCTGAATCACGATGTATGTGGAGAAAGCAAAGGCCTGTGCTACACATAATAGGCAAAATTCTACTCCAGTTATGCAAATGTTATTTGAGTTCGTTTTTAGGCTCTAAATAAGAAACAAAAACAAAACCAGAAACAGGCTATATTTACTTTCTGAGATGCTTACAGCATTTTAAACTTCAAAGGTTTTCCCATTTTTCCAGGGACCCTTCTTCCTAACCCTCCCTTTTTCAGACAGACCATACTCATGATCATTTGGGATACAACCAGCTCCAAGATCCTAAAAACTCTAGAAAACCCTAAAAGTAAAGTACTTATTTTAGCAAGTGAAAACTTTTTATAGGAAAACAAACCACCCAAAAGTGAGTTTCAGTATTCAAACTATAAGTGAGGAGGTTGAAGTATAGTTATTACATTAAATATATAGTTATACATTTTGAAGCTGTATATGATTCTATTATAAAGCTGATTAATCCTAAGGAAAGATGCCCTATACCCCTGCGTGATGATGAATACAAGTATCAGGAAGAAAGAAAGAAGAAAGGCAAAACAGGAAGAGACAGCTACAAGTTCATCGGCTGGAGACAATACCCTTTTAAGAGAGGTCTGTCATAAGGCCCAGAACAGGGAATAAAGAGGAAGTGGGGCCCTGCTGCAGAACTATATAGAACGGCATCATCCAGGTGGTGTTGGTCACTTTCACCAGCAGCCTGACCCGGGACACTAGGATCCCAGGGAAGAGTTCCCTCTGACCATTCAAAGTCCTGGCTGAAGTCAGGGCTCAGACTCATGTGTTTGAGCCTAGAGAAGGTGTAGGAGAGTTGAACTTGTAGGGATATTTGACTGTGACATCTTCAGCTACATGAGATACAAATGCCAGGATGTTTTGAGAATAGAAAGTTACTTGAATGGCCTTGCACGGCAAGGAAAAGGTTAAGGTAAGAGTCATGCTTGGGGGGTAGGGGGACATGTGAACTCAAGGGGTGTAGAAAAGCAACTGAGTTTATTAAGGTAGTGTGTACTTCAGTCTAGAAGATCCTTGTGGCCCCTCTGCAGCAGAGAGAGGGCCCTATTGGTTTTGGTTAGGCAATACTAATGTTGATTCAGTCTAAGAGCCTTGAACTGATACAGTCTAGGGATCTTGATCAGATTCATTTTCTCTTCCAGTTAAAGAATTAAAAAGCAGAGGGAAAAAATCTGAAGTTCAACAGGTAGAAACACAGAAATCTCAGCAATTGAAGAAGGGCGTTTCTATGAGGAGCAGGGGCACTAGGGAACACACATGCATCAGACACTCTCCCTCTGGAAAGCCAAACACCCAGTCTCTTCTCAAGGACTGGGGGTTTTAAAGCCTCTGCAGGCTTTTCTTTTCCTAATTTAGGGTTATGAGTTTGAAGCAAGCTAGGATGGCTGATTGGCCTTGAGCGCATGGAGGTGCTCCATCCATAGCAGGCCTGCTGGTGGGAGGCAGAGCCCGGCAAGTCCTGTGTTTTAAGCTGGGAGACTTTCGTCTCAAGTCAGGAGGGTCAGAGGAAGCTGCCACCTTTATAACCTAGTCATGGTCCCTCTCCCTATCTATCTGCTGAGCGGGGAGGCTGTCGAATTCCTAGTGTCTCGTTACCACATAGTGCTGGCCTCCGTGAGAAATGTGCACACCACTGAATTTCTTACCATCTACTACTCAAAGGCTTGTTTTGTGTGCCCATAGTTCATGCAGTAAACCTACGGTGAGGTAAGCTGATGGTCTGGTGATGGAGGTTGCCCCCCCCCCAACAGTGTACAATCAACAAACATCTCAGTGCTTCCTGAGGTTCAGCCTGCAGGAGGGGTGGGAAACAGCTGTATAAGAAATGACTATTTGGGGTTGGAAATGTACAAGCAAGATCTCCCCTCCACAGCTCCAGCTGGATTGCGCCGTCCATTTGAATTCTGCCTTCCCCGTGCATATTAAAGCCTTCAATAAGTTAGAGTCTGAGAGAGAGAGAGAGAGAGAGAGAGAGAGAGAGAGAGAGAGAGAGAGAGTGTTCTAGTAATGTCATTAATTTCTATGAAAAAATCTTGGTTTTGCTTTTCCATTTCACATGGAAATCATTCCATGGAAAAAGTTCAATGGAGTTAAAAATAGTTGCTTTTTATCACTTACTAGTCATTTTTGCACAGCATTTATTGAACGAGCAAGCGAGCTAGACTTTAAGTTCTTCACATACACTGAGATTCAGTTGGTCTTTGCCCCACACAGTATGTAAAGTCAGTGGTTCTGACTGTCTTACAGCAGAGGAAATCTAGGCCCATACCATAGATGAAACAACCAGAATCTCCATGGTTGTTTGAATGAGAAATCCCCCCCACCCCCGTCTTTGATATTTAATGCCTGGTCACCAGTTGGTAGCCCTATTTTCGGAGGCTTAGAAGGTGTGACCTTTTGGGAGGACAAGAGGCCTTGAGAGTTCAAAGCCTTTCATCTGTTCCAGCTCTCTGTCTCTGCTTCCTGCTTGTGGTTGAGGCTGTGAGCTCTCAGCTTCCTGCTCCAGGAGCCAGACTGACACTTGCTGGGTGCCTCCCCACCATGGTGGGCTCTTACTCCTCTAGAACCCCACGCCAAAATAAACTCCTTCCCTAAGTCGCTCTTTGGCATGGTGTTTCATCCCAACAGAAAAGTAAGCAGTACAAGCTTACAAAGTAGGTAAGGTAAAGCTTCCTTTAGAAGCCAGCTCTTGAATGCTAATGGAAGCCTCTTAAGGAACATCTAGGAAAATGGTGGCCAATCAACAGATATGAGCAAAATAGTTGATCCCATTGTGTTTTGTTGAGGCCCTATGATACTGCATGGGGATATAAGCATCTAGAAGGAGAAGGTGCCATGGATTTTCATAGAGAAGCTCACAGCTTACTTGTAGAGATCAACGGCTCTACCTAGAAAAGGGCATACCCGAGACAGTGGCCAGGTTGAATAGCAGGTGAGCTGAAGGAAAGAAGAGAGTTCTGGAAGGAGACGAGACAGAATCTTGGGTAAAGAAGGCTAAGACTGGGGTCTCCATGCAAGTGAAAGTACCCCAGGGACACTGAGTGGAAGGAAGGCAGAATGCACAGGGTCCATCCACACTGAGAGAAGAAGCCCTTCACCTGAGGGTGAAATCTAGAAGCTCAGCATAGAAAAGGCCTGGGGACTTGAGGAACCAGTAAAGTGAAAAACCATACCAGCAATGTCTGAAAGGCCATTGGAGCCAACATAAGCCATTCTCACAGCATGACCACAACCCATGGTGCTGAGACAAACACTGTCTAACAGAAGGCACTGGGCACTCCTGTGGAGCGTCAGCATTAAGTCAGGCTGCAGAGTTCACTCTGAGGCTTTCATTTAGTGCCAAAGCCCTGGGTAAGGCCATGAAGTGACTGCTAGCAGAAGGGAATGCAGAACTGAGCTCCGAGAATGTCAGCATTAGAGGGCATGGAGGGAAACAGCTCACACAGAAGCATTCGTAAGAAGGCATCACCAGACAATGCAAAATGACAGTGAAGATCTGATTCAGAGATGACGACGACTCTGGAAATTGGACACAGAGGGAAACTTGGTGGAATAAGGGAACAGTTGTTTTGGGGCCTTCCACGTAACTGTGATAAACAAGTTGGTTCTTTAAGAAGGAAGTAGGGTGGTGGAAACCCTTTTAGGAAAACAAGTCTAGCGACAGGCTATAACTGATTGAAAAGTGGGAAGACTGGAAACAGAGAACATCCCAGGGATGATCTCCGAAATCCAGGTAGGACCAAGGGGTCGAGGGGAGCGAAGGAGTAGAGTGCTTGCCTGGCGCTCATGGGGCACTGGGTTTCATCCTCAGCACTGCCTGAGTTTAAATTAAAAAAGAAAGACATGTAGTGCCCGCATATAACCCAGTGTGCCTATAATCTCAGGATGAAAAAGAAGATACAAGAGAGACAAACCAATGTGTGACACTGCAGTTGAGCATACTGACTTCAGATAGGGAGAGCATCATGGCTCCTCCAGAAGAAATGCAGAGAATTATAGAGTAGGAGGATGCTGAGTTCATTCTAAGGCTCCAATAGAAATGTAGAAAGACTGCGTCTGAGGCACCAGCCTGCTTATGGTGATGATAGGGAAGAGAGTGAGTTTACCATGGCAGGTGGGACAAGGTCCACAAGGAGGAGCTAGAAAAGGGGAGCATAACAGGAGGGGTCAGTAGAGAGGCAGCCCACTGAATCACAGACCTTGAGAGGTTTGGGAGAGTGTTGAGGACAGCAGGGCATTAATCAGAGAAGGGGGCAAGGTAAAAGCTAGAGGCCAGGAAAGGTCTATGGGCCTTAGGGGAGTGGTGGAGGGTGACACCCTCATGTAGCTTCTTCAGTGTATAGTCAGCAGAGGTATCCCTAACTTACCTCCATAGCACCCTGCTAGCCTCCACCTTCAACTCTCACCATTGTCTTTAAGCTGGACAAGGGTTCTCCACCTTTAAGCACATAGCAGTATTAAATGGTAGTATGACTCCTAATATAAACCTGCCCACGTGCCTCCTTTTGTATCTGTGGGTTCCTTCAAAAAGGAAGAAAGCTGGAGCAGTCCTGTTTCAGCTGGAAGAAGTAGAGAGGGAGGGAGAAATGAGCATGTTTGAAGTGATGAAGTGATAGCTAAGAAGCCCCATGGTGTGGGGTAAGACAATGCCACTGCCAAGGAACACAGACTCACTGCAAATCCCCATGCACCTGCCACCCACAGCCACCTGGGAGACGAAACAGTGGAACTCTTCCCTGGGCTGGACTGACCAGCTAGCTTCCTTTACACTGGGGTTTATTTCTTTAATCAGAATGGAAGGTGAACCTTGGCTCTGTCTCACATGTTGCAGAATTTGATCATTTTGGATTTACTTCTCCACTCTTCTCCTGGTTTGCATCTACTGTAAATGTCACCACTTAACTGAGTGGTTGATGCCATTAGCAGCATCTTATGGATCCTAAGAATTCAGTGACTTGCTCATCAGCTCCTTAGCTCCAGGCACAGGACCCTGATTCCTAGAGATACTTTCTAATCCAAATGAGTGCCTCCCAAGCATAGGTCTCTTTCTGTGAAGAGACTGTTGCCACATTGCTTTTTGTGGCATGTGTCAGAGCGGAAGTGTCGGGTGGCCACGAGAAACCTGATGTTGGCAAGGACTTGAGCAACCGCCCTGTTTAACCTCCCTCTCAAAGGGATCCCTCCAGCAGCACTTACGGATAATAAATATTGGATGGCTGATCCAAGTTAAGTTGAGAGTTGACATTATCAAGGATATCAAGATGAACACAGGGGTGTTGTGGGTTTTTTTTTGGGGGGGATGTACATTCTAAATGCACTGACAAGTCCAGAGATTTGTTTGTAATCAATTTTAACTTGAAGAGTCACATTTGTGTCACAGCAACTTCTATGTGTAGCTTGTGGAGTTAGGCCTGCAGCAGGAGCAGGAGCCTATCTGTTTGAGTGCAGTCAAGATCATGATTGGTTTCTTTGACTTTGTCATTCAGACAACTTAGCTGCATAGACACACTGCTCCTGCAATAAAGAAATGGCCTCACTGGGCACACCTTTAATCCCAGCACTTGGGAGGCAGACACAGGTGTATCTCTATGAGTTCAAGGCCAGCCTGATCTATAGAGCTGGTTCCAGGACAGCCAGGGCTGCTCAGTGGGACCCTGTCTCAAAAAAATCAAAAAAAAAAAAAAAAAAACAAAAAAAGGGAGGGAGGCCGGTCATCAGAGGTACAGTGAGTGTATTCCCTACCCCTACCACCTTTGAGAAGAGAAAAAACCTTCCTCGTTCCTGTATATAAGGGGCAAAGCCTTACTACAGAATCATAAGACAGATTTCATCACAGATCAGGCGATCTCAAACTAGTTTCTGAAGCACTAGAGATTGTGTCCTTGGTCACTTGTCATCTGGGGTTCACAGTGGCCTGTCTTTACAAAAAGACCCAGAGCTGTTTCTGTACTGTAGGTCTGCTGGTCACACTCAGACCTCCTATGTGGTGGTTGGGGGGGGGGGGGGGAGAGGCATGGTCTGCCTCACCAACTCTGTAAATCCATTCGCCATGTTACAGTTTCAAGAAGCCTCAGCACTGTGGTCTCCAGTTACTCTTGTTTAGAGGAAGGTGCCCTGACGCCTCTTTTTCTAAGTGTGAAAACCAAATAAAAGCTTGTTGTCCACATCAGGACAGGTTTCCACTCTGGCATCACTTACCCCAGCACTGCTGTTCTCTTGAACATCCCTGTGTTTCCCACCTCTGTGCCCCCTCTTAGGCTGCTCTCTCGTCTGCAGCTTCCTTCTCTCTCTGCTCTGAGTCTTTCTACCTACAGTTGACTCCTTAAATTCTCTATTCTCTCCAGCCAGTGGCAGCATTCCCTAATGGCCACTGCAGTTTCAGCTCCATAAGAACAAACATTTTCTTGTGGATGCCCAAATGCTCAGTGTCCAACACCTAGCAGATGTTTGATAAATGCTTATTAAGTGAGAGAGGAGAGGAGAGGAGAGAGAGAGAGAGAGAGATAACTCCCTCTGGCTCTCCATGTATCACTTGCTGTGTGCACAAACCAATTGCTAAAATTTGTGAAAGCAAAAACCATGGCTTAGTATCACCTCTAGCAGAGTCTCAAATGTACTGAAAGCTCAATAAATATGGGTGATTCAGGTTGCCACAGTGTGCTCACTGTGTCTAGGGGAAGAGGGCAGCTCATTCTGCTCTGCTCTTACTCTCATATAAAACTACCCTTGAGTGATTTTTGAACAACCCAGGGTCTTCTCTTCCTTGCTGAGCTCTTGCCCACTTGGGCAGGATATTCCTGAAAACATGTTAACCCTACATTCTTCTTCTAGAATTTTATAAAAGTTCTACAGGTTGTCAACAGCAGCTGTCCACCAGTTGGCTAGTTATTCCTGAGTAAGCCACTCTCAAAACTGATTAGAATTCTCTTTCAAATACATAATTGGAAGAAGGCCAGAAAAGAGTATACTATTCTATCTTGTAGGAAGGAATAACCCAGCTGATAATCACAGAGCTGTGGCGCCAGAGCCTTCCTTTCTTCTGTTATTGTAAGTTATTGCTGTAGTAGAAAGCCAGATTGCAGTGAGACAGAACATCACACTTGCTCTCAGCAGAGGTCTTCCATAAGAAACCTTTCTAACTCACCGTTGTTACTGACGTGCCTGCTGTTGAAGACAGAGTGCAGTAACTGTTTTCTGTACTTTCTAGGTTCTAAACTGCCCCTTGCCTCTGGGGAAGCTGTTAAATGAACTTTCTTTTTGTTTAGGAAAAGAAAACGAATTTTGAAAGCACAGGGCATAGTGGCACATATCTGTAATCCCAGCACTCCTGAAGCTAAAGCAAGAAGGAACAAGAATTTGAGGACCACCTGAGCTACACAGTAGAATTGTAGACCAGCTAGCTGGGAAAGGGCTGGGGAGTAGCCAAGAAAACAATTTTGTAACCCTCCAAAGTGCCCATCATAGAGATAAAACGGTAGTTACTTTTAGATATTTTACCTGCCTTCCTACATCTAGTCTCTCTCCTACCCAGCTCAGAATTCAAGTGCCTATAGAGCCAAACGACACAGTCTGCAAGCTGGTGAAGCCACAGCAGATGGCGCACAAGGGAGCCTTATGGGAGAGCAGCACTACTACCCTGAGGTCATCATCGCTGTGAATAAATGCAGACCCTCGAATTACCTGAGCTTTCCACTTTTGTGAGAAGCTGGAAATCCCAACTCAGGATATATCACCTGAGTTCTCAATGTAAAAAATCCTTTAATCCCACCACTTGGGAGACAGAGGTAGATGGATCACTGCCACCCAGGTCTACAGAGTAAGTTTCAGACCAGTCAGGGCTATGCAAAAAGATCCTGCCTCAATAAATAAATAAAACTTGAATATGATCAAAATATGTATGTGTGGAAATGCCATACATAATGAAACCATACATATATATATTATATGCTAATAAATTTTTCTTTGTTTTTTGAGACAGGGTTTCTCTGTGGCTTTGGAGCCTATCCTGGCACTCGCTCTGGAGACCAGGCTGGCCTCGAACTCACAGAGATCCACTTTCATCTGCCTCCTGAGTGCTGGGATTAAAGGCGTACACCACCAACGTCCGGCGGTAATAAAAATTTTAATAAGCATTTTAAATTAGTTTAAGTTTTATGCAGGTCAAATTATTAATGTCTCTGTTGGTTCTTCTTCCTCCTCTTTCGGTCCTGCCAGCATCATTGTAATTGTGCTACCCATCCTTGGAAGGTGTTTAAGTGATTCCAGTCAGGACAGGGACTAAGTGGATTCCGGCACAAGTGTCTGGACTGCTCCACTGAAGCTGGCTAGAAGAGTAAATACAGGGTTGCTTTTGCACAAATCTGCTCTCCTAGAAGTGTAACATTCCTGTGTGTGGACATGAGCCATGACCATGAGACAAACTACCCTAAAACTTAGTGCCTTGTCCAGTGTTGGATCATCTCAGTTTCTGGGAGTCCGTAACTTGAGAGCAACTTGGCTTAGTGTAGACAGACATTTCTGTGCTGCCCGGTCCTGCAGCCATTCAGTCCCAAATAAACACACATAAGCTTATATTAACAATAAACTGTTTGACTGATGGCTCAGGCTTCTTATTGGCTAGCTCTCCCTTAGTTATTAACCCATTTCTGTTCATCTGTGTGTATCCATGTGGTGTTGGCTTACTGGTAATGCTTCCTCAGCAGCTACTTGGCATCTCCTCTACTCCACCTAATACCTTTCTCAATCGATGTTTGGATTTCCCACTTGGCTAAATCCTGCCTGTCCATTGGTCAAAACAGCTTTATTCATCAACCAATAAGAGAAACATATATTCACAGCATACAGAAGGACATCCCCCATCCTTGCTCAGTCTTAGGAGGGCTGCACCCATTGAGCCCGCCTGACTGGGGTGTGAGATCTGCTTCTGAAGAGACTCTCTCATGACTGGCAAGCTGGTGCTGGCTGCTGGTAGGTGCTCATTATCCTCTCAACATGGCCGCTGCCGTCTCCTACAGCCAATGATTCAAAACTCAACAGGCTAGAAGCTAGTGTCTTTTTCTGACTAATGTCACAAGTCACACATTATTATTTCTGTGATATTTTATTGATTCCACACAGTTACCCTACTTGGTAAGTGGGGCACCAAATAAGGAGATGTGGACTACCACAGGCTGTCTCAGAGGCTGGCCGTCACTGCTGTGCTTTCCCCGTAGACCCTCAGTAAATCCCTTACAGGCATACATTCCACATCAAAAGGAGTTTCCCAAAGAAACCTAAGAAAATAACACAGGCACCACAACCATTTGTGTTTCATTTACTAACATGTCTGAAACCAACCTCAGAAATTAAACCCCTTGCATGTATATATAGCCCATCTTACAAATGTGTTCTCTGGAACTATATAAAGTAATTTTTAAAAATTAAAATCCTGCTCATACTGTCCCATAGAGCAATGGTTCTCAACCTTCCTAATACTCTTGACGCTTTTAATACAGTTCCTCATGCTGTGGTGATCCCAACCATAACATTTTTTTTGTTACTACTTCATAGCTGTGATTATGCCAGTTATGAATTGTAATATAAATACTGTGCTTTCCACTGGTCTTAGGCAACCCCTGTGAATAAAGGACCGGAGACTTGACAGGTAGAGAACCACTGACTTAGAGTGATAGCAAGTGCTGTTGCTCACCCCTGCCTGTCTGCTCTGTGGGCATGTTCTCTTAGGGACGAAGGAGGCCACTACTGAGCCTACTGGTTGTTGGTTTGCTCGTTTTTCTTTTTCAAGTAGATGGGGAGGTGTAGCAGGAGTGATGGGAACTTACATCACAGACAGTGTTGCAAGCCTGGAGAATAATGGCCAGTTTGGGAGCTGTGCTCCAAAGTCCACTACACAAGCCTCATTGCTGTCTTGTGTTGGTTAACTGGAGGAGTGGAGTTCCCCCAGTTTCTGCCATGGTTTCCATTTCTGAGACTCCCTTTCTGGTCACACCAGCTCAAAGAGCAAGGTTCTCTTCAGCACAATACACCTTAGGCCCCATGCTGCTATAGCCTCTTTCAAGACCACACTTTATATTCATTTAAACAAGATTTAGCTTGAATAAAAATGCTAAGGGGAAGGAAATGTACCCAACATGATTTATGGGTCCATACAGTTTTCCTCCAGGAAAAAACCCCCACTGGTAGCCAATTATTTGTTCAGTAAACAAACCAAAGGCTGAGAACTGAAGGTCACCACTAGCCATAGTGTGTGGGCCCTGTAACATATGTGTATACACCTGAGGGCACACTGTATGGACCCTGAAACATATATATGTGTGTGTGTATGTGTATGTATATGTATACACCTGAGGGCACACTGTATGGGCCCTGTAACATGTGTGTATACACCTGAGGGCACACTGTATGGACCCAGTCCCTGAAGCATCGCCCTCCCTGGCAGTGACCACGAAGTCCTACTATTAGTAAATGGAAATGAAATGTATAATTCATAAGGCCATGGTGGCATGCAATCTGTGTGTGGGGGGGGGGTAATTATAGAATTGAGAAATGAGGCTGCAGTGCATAGAACCTTTCTAGGGGAGAGGCTGTATGACAGATGGCCTGCACTGTTCTCCTCCTGACCTTTTCCTGAACTTCTCTTTAGAAGAACAGGAATACAGCTCTGCCGTTTCCCATCTTGTTTTGAATAGGGCCTTGAGATACCCACCCCGAGCATTTTTTATCTCCCCTGGGAGTTCACTTTCTCTCCTGTGCTTTGCTGTTTCCATAGAAAAATCTAATCAGTAATATCTGCCCTAGTGTTAATGCAGAATACAGAGGCTACACAAATATTTGTCCATATTGAACACAATGCTTAAGGGCAAAGGAAAACTCCCACTGGCACCCACTCTCTCTGTTCCATGTTCCTTACCAAGTGGACCAATCAGGGAATGGCCTCCAGTGATGATGCCAAACCCAGGAGGAAGAGGGCAGACCCAAACCTGCAACCAAATAATACAATCTTTTGGCAGATGGGAAGGTGTAAGGCGTGATGGAACTTACATCACAGACAGTGTTGCAAGCCAGGAGAATAATGGCCAGTTTGGGGGCTATACTCCAAAGTCCACTACACAAAGCCTCATTGTTATCTCTGTCCTGACCTTAGCTTACTCTCCAGTGCTTTACACTCACAGGCGATCTGTCAACCTGGTCATGGAAGCCCAGAAGAGGGAAAGATGAAGGAGTCCTCCTCACCATTTATTTTCTTTATTAGCACATATTATACAAAATAACCATATTTCCCTTTGCAGGAGGGGAGAGAGTATAGCTTAAGACAAGGTCTCACTATGCAGTTTAGGCTGCCCTGGAACTGGCTGTGAGATCCTCCTGCCTCTGCCTCTATCCAAGGGCTGGGATTATAGGTGTGCACCAACAGGTCCTAAAATATCTTCATCTATGTACCCCCAATTTTGATTACTCTTTCCTACCCTTCCCTGCTCTAGCTGTCCCCTTCTTTTTCCCAAGCAGTCCTCCCTTTTACTTTTTCTACTCCCGTGGTTTTTTTGTTGAGTTATTGTTACTGTTATTTGAGTATGGATTCTTCATGAGATAAAACCATACACACACATCCTACACTGAGGGCCTGAAGCAGGAGATTCTAAAGAGGGACTCTTACACCCTCCCTGTTTCCATCAGACTACCACTTTTTTAACTTACAAAGTTGGGATGTTTAGCAGGCATAAAGGAGTTATAACTCAGAGCTACCCTCTGAAGAAAAGATACTGAAGGCTCCAAAGCTCACTACACAACCCCCCCCCCCCCACTTTTTTTTTTTAACCTGTAATAGGAAAGGACTCAGGAACAAAAAAACTCTGCAAGGCCTAGAATGGGCCACACAACCCGAGACTTTTTTTTTCTAAAGATAAAAACGAGTGATATTTAAGAGCCCGTTTTACTCAATCTGTACTTGAATAAAATACTCTCTAAGAGTGTTTTATATGGAGGCCATCTGGAGCACTCACCCCCACCCCCAGGGAAGGGCTTGTTAATTTGTCTCACAACTAAATTTGTATGTGTTCTAGCCTTTGGCTCATGGCTTTGTAAAGATTGTAAGGTGGCTATATGCATGGTAGGGAGGACATTAGACCCAGACACACACACACACACACACACACTTGACTAAATGAACCCCTTTTCTGTCTCCTAATTTCTTCAGAGTACAGGGAAACTGAGGCAGCCGGTTAATGGACCTTACTGCCTCCTAACAGCGTTTGTCCTGGCATGATGATCTCCAGTTCATCCATTTTCCTACGATAACATAATTTCACTCTTCATGGCTGAGTAAACAGCCATTGTGTATATACCAGGGCTTCTTTATGCATGTGTTTGTTGAGAGCAATTAGGTTAATCAACCAAGAAGACTTCTGTGGGATTTTTATCCGAGCCAGAATTTCTAACAATGCAAGGGTTCAGTTAGCTTCAGAATTGACTCTCAGTTAAATCTTTGGAGTATTTGGGGGAGGGGGGTGTGTGTTAATTTTCCTTCTTTTTAAAGTCAATTTTTAAGGCCAAGTGAAAAAGAACTTGGTGGTTCTAGGTTAAAGCCTTTCCACCTAGAGCCTCTGAGCTTGGTTAGCTCCATTTGTCAGTTGGTGCTGAGTCCCCGCTGTACACAGTGCTGTGCCAGGGAGGACATGACCAGCACTTACTTTCTTAAGGATGGGCGTTCAGGACAGGGTTAATACACACACGCAGACACTCTGTCCTCTTCTCAGGAGGCATGTGTGCAGACCACCACTTGCTGGTGCAAATGCTAGTGCAAGCTCTTATTCTTTGGTAGCAAGGAAACATAGGTCTTCATTGTAGGATTGCTGCCATTATTTCAAATATCTATTTAATTGCCTGGGAAAGTAGTTAGATAATTTTAAAAAATCTCCTGCGTAGTCTCCTCACTTCCCTTCTGTTACTGTTCTTCATCTCCAGATATGTGTGTATATGTACATGCTTATGCCTGTTCTTTTCCTTACCACATCAGTTTGTGTGTGTGTGTGTGTTGTCAGACTTCTACTAAAAGTAGGTGTTTCTTTTTTGTTTATTTGGTTTTTGGTTTCTCTTACAGTTTCCCCCATTATCAATTAAGAACTCAAAGAGTTTGTTCACTCCCTACTCCCTCTTCACATGGTCACTTTAGTGGAATAGAGCATTTACTGCATTTTTATTGTAGGAAAAGGTACTTAACTGAACCATCATTGTGAACAAAGCCAAGCAGCATTTGTTCACACCTCACATTTCCTGCTCTAAGTGTCTGCTGGTTACCATAAAGTGCAGTGACATTGGGATGCAGAGCTTGTGGCTCCGAGATGCTTCTCCAAGATGATTTGATTTTTCTCATTTAAAGAAAAGACAGGTTATCAATGAAAGTGGGATACAATTCTAATCTAAGTGGGAATATAGAAGACAGCACCTCCCCTTGGTGGGAGGAGAGTTCTGGAGGAGACAAGGTCTAAGTGGAAAACACTTTTTTTTTTTTTAAATGCTTTCCAAAGACACAAAACTGTGCTGGAGGCAATGACAGGAAATGGGAGTGTTTCATGGAGAGTACTCCCTCTCAGCCCAGTACTGTCTTTCTGTATAAGTCTTTTTTCTTTCCCTCCTCTCCACTTCTCATCCCCAGTTGTGGGAACTCCTTAGTTCCAGTACCCACTAGTTAGCTCACTCTGCTAGAGTAGTGCTTAGTATTCATGAGAACAAAGTGAACATTCTAACCTCTCGCTGAATGTTGCTCCATCCCAAAGACCTGCAGCTCTTGGATTACAAAAGAGGCCTCATTGTTATGACAAAACCAGCAGTTTATGGGAGCGTGGGGCAATGGTATTGCCCCCTGGGGGAATAGCTCCGCCTCTTGCACCAACAGAAAGATCTTCTGTGTTCTGCTTAGTTTGCTGTGTGTGTCTCAGGATTCCGTGGCTGTCACCAGGGGATAGAAATGCCATCCATCCCTGGAATGGTTCAAATGGCATTCAGATTGCTTACCAGCTACACTTCTGCACCCCCTAGTGGCAGATTTAAAAAGTCAGCTGAGTGTTTCTTGTGGGACCAAAACATAAGAAAGCAAATTGGGGTTTTAGTTTTGTCGTGTGGTCCCCCCCCGCGCCACCACACACACACACACACAGTACTTGAGTATTGAAAGTTATCCCTTAAAAAAAAAAGATGCTCTTCTCTTGACTAGAGTTTATACCCACCTTGTCCAGCAGATTTCCCCTGTTCCTAAATTCTGCTGAAGTTCTTAATTTCTGTTCCAACAGCTGTAAGAGCTCTTCCCTTATCCTGGCCCTGGGCAAATCCAGGGGTACATACTGTGAGACAGTAGACCATGGTTAAACCTGTTCTATGGGTGTTTACTGCTGTAGATTTGAATGGCATACTCTGGAGAGTCCCCTTTGCAGGTTTGGTTTCCTGGCAAAGCCAGGATCATGTGTACTCCCCCCAGAGAGCTGGCCTCATCCCCATGGCTCATCTAGACCTATGAATGCCTGCTTGCTTGAAGATAGCCACACCCTGTGCTTACTGGGTCAGCACACCCACCCCATCAGCTGGCTCCTAGTTTCTGCTAAGAACTTGCCCTTGGTTCTTAGTAATCCTCTACTTGAGATACAGTGAACAGAAAGAAACCTCTGATGCTTACCCTGCCACTGCAGTGGATTGCCATCCTGCTCTGGGGGGTCTTTTTCATAGCTTAGGTTTCTGTTCTCTGAATTGGTCTGGTTCCAGTCAGTGACACCAAATGTACCTCCATTTCAAAGAAGGGATAATTTTCAATTGTCAGAGTCCTCTTTTTAATCCATAATCAGCAGCAATAAATAGTGGCTTGCCATTTAACCCTACAAGCACATGACCAGATGAGGGTGGAAGGAAATGAGCCTTGTCTATGTAAGGTTCAGCCACGTGTCTGTGGGGTAGAGATACAGAGGCCTCTCCAGTCCAGACACAGGGCACTATGGGAAGGAAAGCACTAGCACTCTTATGTTGGTGTTCACTTACCCAGCAAACATTCCCTGATTGCTCAGAATGACTCCATGAAAGCTGAATGTTAAAGCTTAGATCGATAAAAGTGCCACATAGGTACTAGCACTGTTTTGGTGTGCTTTTTATCTGGGGTACAAGTGAACCCTTGAATACTAGGTTCACATGGCAGAAGCTATCCCTTCCGTGGCCTGACACCCCATTTTCACTCTGTCGGTGGCTTCGATATGTGTCACCGGTCTGCGTGCGTATAGGGAAGATGCTGTATGTGCAGCTGGTCCACAGGAACTGAAATTGTGAATTTCCTCCCAGGGTATAGGAAAGAGGGGTTGCCCTCAGAAAGCTGTGACAGTGACATCAGGTGACAGAGATGTTTGAGTTGGCCTTTCCCAGTATCAGCAGGTTTCCCCTTGGAAACTGCTGCAAAATTTAAATCCTCAGCTTTAGTGAGAGCTGACTTAACAAAGCAGAAGAAAAACTCAACAGAAGGAACTGTGAGGGGATGTCAGCGACTCTGTCTGCTTAGCTCTGTTCTTTCCAGTTTCTTCATGCTCACCTTGTCTGGAGTTTCATGAGGCTGGGGATCCACTTCACCAATGTGACCCACACCCATCTCTTGTCTGTGTCTGTGGCATAAAGGCACATGTTTCAAAGCCCCATGGAGGAGAAAGGGGTAGTGTATAAAGACAAGAGGAATTTTGACACTCTGAGATGCTCTTTGCTGTAGTTGTCTTTGCTTTCTAATCATTTTTCTTATATGTCTGTCTGTCTTTCTCTCTGTATGGGGGTGTGTGAGTGCGTGCGTCTGAGTGCATGCATCTGCATGCATATGTCTGTGTGTGTGACAGTCTGTGTGCGTGCGTGAGTGTGTCTGCGTGTGAGTGCATGGTGTGCACACCCACATTTATTCATTCTCTCATTTTCTTTCTCTCTCTTCCCTCATTCTCTTTTTGTGTGACCATGCAGAGGCCAGAAGTCAACTTCAGATGTCATTCCTCAGGAGTCATCCACAGTTTTTCAAGACTCTTGCTGGCCTGAACTTCCTGGCTTAGCTGGAATTCTCTGGTTAATTAGAAAACCGAAGGGGTCCTGGGTTTTCATATAGGTGGTAGGGGTCAAGCTCAGGTCTTCTTGCTTGTATAGCGAGCACTCCATGTGCTGAACTGTCTTCCTAGCTCTTGCATTATACTTCTTTGTCTGTCTTTCTCAACAAAAATGAAACAAGTTTTTGTTGTTGTTAACTATTACAAGCACCTGGAATTTTGTAAGTATAAACAAATCACTAGGTGGATTCCAGAAGACCTCATAATTCCATTTCCTGGCCTGACTAGTAACTAACTGTCCACTAACAGTTGTTGAGCATATACTTTGGCAAAAGGTACATAAAGCCTACCTTGTTGACACTATAGTCCTGAACAGGCTCTCTCCAGCAACTTTTGACTTCCTGGTAAAACACCAGAGACAAGACCAGCAGATTTAGGCCCCCAGGCCAGAAACAGGCAGTGTAAGTACAGCACCACCAGGAAGGTGAGGATTCTGGGAATCTCAGGGCACTGAGTGTGTTTTTGAATTGAACCATTGTGGCTTTTCCTAGAAAGGATCCAAGCTGTTTGTTCCCAGGAACATTTCTCAGTGAGATAAGCACTCCTAGTGGGGAGTTTGTTTTTATTTTTACCTCTTTCCCTTTTTCCTTGGTTTTCAGAAGTTGTCGAGCCCCATTAGTGAGTTAGATGAACACATGTCTCTGGCTGTCTACCCTGTCTACCCTGACACATGCTAGCATGTGGAAGGCTGGTATCAGAAAGTGCCTTGGACGCCTGAGAGCTTCAGTCCACCAGTGCTCTTAGAGGCCTTTGTGTTACGTTCAGTTGGTGTTTCAGAGCTAACTTCTTTCCATATATAAGCACAGAACTAGAGTTTGATTTTGATGGTGTCCTTGGCAGAGGTGGAGTAGCCCTAGTAATCAAAGGTTAGCATGAAAAATACAAGTGTATTAATGCACACATGAGAAAATCTCATTCAGAGCTAACACTGCCAATACAAACAAACAAAAAAACAGCTACCCCTCTGGTCCTACAATTGGGCTGGAAATGGCCAGTAGGACCAACAAAGCCCGCTTCTGCTGGGTGTGGTGGTGCACACCTTTAATCCCAGCTCTCAGGAGGTAGAAACAGGTGGATCTCTTGAGTTTGAGGACAGCCTGGTACACTGGTCTACAGAGCAAGTTCCAGGATAGTCAGAGCTACACAGAGAAACCCTGTCTTGAAAAACAAGAAAGAAAGAAAGAAAAAGAAAGAAAGAAAGAAAGAAAGAAAGAAAGAAAGAAAGAAAGAAAGAGAAGGAAGGAAGGACGGACGGACGGACCGACCCAGCTTCCTTTGGGAGACTGCCCAAGTGTGGCATGAGACTGATGTCAACATGTGGACCAAACTTACGTCACCTTCCCATGGTGATAGCCAAAGACAGTCTTCACTGAGGGCTGTGAAATCAACCTCATCAGCAGAGTTTTATGAGCAGCAGCCCCAGTCCACACTTGAACACCTCTGCATGTGTTCTACGTCAGTTATATCCAGCTATGACCAACTTTCCTTCTGAACTCACAGCCCACTCTCTGCAGCACATCTCTGCTGCAGTGTCTCTTCAGCTCACTAGAGCTGCACAGTGTGGTCAAAACTCTCAACGTCTCCAGCAACCGAGCTGGGTTCCAGGCATGGCTCCTTATAAGATCACTTAGTGGGGTTCCGGGTCAATTTCTTACAGTGTTTTAATCTTAAGAACCTCCCCCATGGGTCCCTCTTTCCTTCTGCTCATTCCCCAGTCCCTGAATCAAAGACAGATCAGTTCCTCACCTACCTAGTTTGCTGAAGAAGCTGTATCCTTTCAAAACCAAATCCCTGGTGGACCTGGGACTAGCCAGGCCTTCATCACTGTTTAAATCTCCAGTCATGTGCTGTCTCATGATTTGTCCGACATAGTCTGAACTCATTTCTACAGATGTAGGACTGTGTTCCTGACAGCCTTGCCTGTGAGCCAAGAATATTCTTTTTCTAGGTGTGTTCTAGCCCTTACTGTGTAGGCTGTCTTCTGCTGAGTCTCTTGTGTTTCTGGCTCTAGTTCTTCTCAACTCGCCTTCTCTCTCTACCCTGAAGATTTCTGCTGCTTGTTTCTCGGGCCCTATTTGCTTTGATGTAGCTTCATGCCTCTACTCCAGGTCACCAGTCCCAGCAGGGGCTCAGAACTCAGGTAGCATGGCCAAGTCTCCTTAGTTTTTGCAATAGAAACATAACAGCCCATCTAAAATACAACTTTACATTTTGATTGCTTCTGCCCCAGCCATACCGAGGTTACTTTCAATCTACATATATTTGTGGGAACAGACTTCTTCACTGCAGTTCAATTTGAGTACCCCTTATAGTATCAGTGATATCAAATACCAGGGACTAATACAGTTTCTTGCTTCCAAGGAGTTCAAACTGCTTTATAATTCTACTGGCCATAATTTATCTTCATAAGCTACTATACAGACAAGAGAAAAAGTGAGATTAATAATCACATTTTATAGAGGGTGCAATAAAACTAGGAGAAATTGAGTAGCATTTTCCGAGAAATGCTCAGCTCTCCGCTGGCTCTCCAAATGAGCTGCACACTGATCGTCCATCTCAGGAGTGCATGTGAACCTTGCTTTGTCAGAGCACAGTGGACAAGAGGAAGACCTTGACTCTGGGCCGGTGGTTAGCCAAGGCTACGGACTCGGGTGAGCAGAATGTGTGCCTACCTCCTGCAGAAGCCCTCTGCCATGCTGAGTGTAATGACCAGACACAGGATCAGCTTTCTCCACCTGGACCCTCAGTCCTCTGCTCTGGGCTTAGTTCCCAGGGCACCACTCTGGCACCACAACTACCATCTTAAAAGGATAACTGCCTACAGCATAGGGCAGGTGCTGCGTTTTCAGCCCCAGCTTTGCAGTTACGTGCATGCTGCTACCCTTCGTGTTGGACAAAATAAATGGAAGACTTGGGCTATAGATAGGAAGTTCTGCTTCTAAAGTGAGGTGAGGTCTAAGGCCGTGGGTTCCAATGTGTAAGAAGAAAAGGCATCTTTGAGATAAAGGAGCATGGAAAGTGTTGAGCACATTCCTAGCATGAGCAAGGCCCTGGGTTGGATTCAGAGCACCAAAAAAGGAAAACAGAAAAGGGCTGTTGTTTTTGTTTGATTGCTGCCATATAAATTAAGTCAGATAATAGACGAGCTATTCAGCATTTTTAGTGTTGTTGGGTTGCCATGCCTTGCCCGAGATCTTATGTGAGGAGCTTCCTACCATGCTCTATTCAGCTTCTTTCTGGCACTCCATTCTGGAATGAAGTGTATAGCCAGTGCCTAAAAGCCCTGCGATTAGACCTATGGGCACTGGACTCCTGGCTGCAATCTTCACCTCTCTGTTGGAGGCCAATCTCTGTCGGGTCACATTATCTGGACTGACCTAGGAATAACTTATCCCTTATGTGCAGTCAAGAGAGTAGTGGAGCTAAATATCAAAGCTTTAATAATCAATGTGTTGAAAGTGACAGTTGTGTCTTTTTTCTTTTTAATGTCCCATAGAAAAATGAATGTTCGGTGTCTTGTGATGGTCATGTTGGAAAGGAACAGTCACTCTCTTTCTTAGGTACAGTTTTGTCTGACACTTCATGTATGTGTTTAAAGTATTTCTGATGTTCTGAAATAGTAGTGGCATTCTTTAAAATGATTGCATGCAGTGAAAGTCTGGAGCAGCCCTGCCAGATGAGTGATCCAAGAACAGAAATCCATAGTCCCAGGGTCCTTCCTGCACTAGCACCAACCTAGAACAGAAACAACCTCCATGGAATGTGACCACAAACCTGCCAAACCTGGAAAAGCTGAAGCAGTGTGTCACATAGTTGCCAAGGTGATGTTACCAGCCTTGAGGGACAACTGCTGGGGAGCTGTGGTTGGCACAGTCATTCCTTCTAGAAGTGTATATTAAGTACCTTCCATTGCCCACCCTGGTAATACGGCAGTGGCATGGGGAGGAGTACTCACTGCCTTGTGCCTTGCTTCATGTACTGTGTATACATTGTATGTGGTACAGCTGTGCTGCCTGCATGAGGCTGCCTCTGACAAGACAGTGACCTCTAAAGGAGTCACAGGGTTTGGTGTATTGTTTGGTCTTCAGCCCCCAGCATAGTGCCTGGCACATAGTAACACTGAACAATAGCGGCCCATGGCTGAATATTTGAATAAGGGAGTGAGTGCAGCTGAAGCAAAAGCCCATTTTAGAATGACCACTGGTCAGAGTGCTTCATGAAAGAGTGGATGCTTTGGCAACCATTGAGCGTTTGTCAGAGAAGCTGAATAGAAAGAAACAAACTTTAGAATTGACTTGTGAGCCTCCATGAGCTCAGAGCCTGTAGTTTAGCCACACAGGAACAAGCTATTCTCCAGAATCACAACAGAGTGGACTCATATTCCCAAGAATTTTATTTTACTATCACTAGTGCTATGTGTGCACATATATGCGACATACCATCCATGTGGCAATCAGAGGACACCTTCATATCAATTTCTCTTTCCACATAGAGTCCAGGGATCAAACTGGGGTTGCTATAGGCATGTATAGCAAATACCTTTACCTGCTGAGCCATCGCACTGGCCTGAGAAGTACCTTTCTTTCCTGAGCATTTAATCAGTTGTTGAAAGAACAGCTTTAGTGTAGCTAGCTTGAAATCTAAAATAAGTAAGACACAGACCTTGTCTTTACGGATTTAAAAGGGGACAGATAAGCAAATGTACAGATGGGTAGGAAATAGCAGAATGTATTCTTCTATTGGAAACTAGAACGTAGGCATGTGATTCCCACTTTTAATCCTAGCACTCAAGAGGTATAGGCAGGCAAACCTCTGTTAGTTCAGTGCCAGCCTGATCTGTGTATCAAGTTTCAGGCCACCCAGAGCTATCACAAGCTAGCCAATGAGACACCACTCTCTCTCTCTCTAGACCTTTTAGTGTCTTGATAGGATGTAAGAAATGGCTTTCTCTTCCTTGGGTGCAATTTCTTTGATACTTCATGAAGTTTAAAGAATTTATGGTGTCTTAAATAATCACAGGGAGATGTCTTCAGGATGGTTCTTTGTAGGTAGCGGATGCTCAGTGAATATCTCTTGGACCAGTCTGCCATTCATGTTGACACCCTGATCTACTTGTGCAGTCAGCAGATGCAAAGTGAGCAGCATATGTTTGAGTAAGGATGATTGGAAGGGGTGGGGACAGGGAAAGTTAGATCGGAAATAGGTTTCATGTGTGAAACTTATTCTCTGAGATGTCAGAAGCAATGCTGAAACCAAAAACAAGGCATCAGTTAGTGACTGAGGAATACTTGTTTTAGCTAGTAGCAATGGGTGCTGAGCAGGGTACAGTCCCGTGACCTCCTCTGTAGAGACCGTGATCCTCCCCCTCCAGGGAAGGGGGTTGGGAAGAAGGCTTGGACAGATCTCTGAATTCCTAGTCCTACGAGACTTTGGTACCACTTCCGCCTTTCTGCACTTCCATCTTTCTGGCTGTAATTCTTCAGTTGCCATCTACACACGGACACGCAGCTTCTCCTCCTGTCTCTGTTGCTTAGCGCATGTGCAGCTGAGCGTGGGCTGGTATTGCGCATGCCCCTTTGGGCCTCGGTGCCTGTTCATCCTTGGCTGAGTATTTCTGCCCCAGTACACCCAGGCTTGTGAAGGAAGACTCACCCCTTCACTCTCCTTTGTCTGCACTGCCTCGGAACTCCCAGCCTGATCCTGTTTTCACACTTTCTTATATTTAATCAAAGGTTATTCAATCAACACATCTGTATTGACTGAGTGGCTACTAAATGACAGGCCCTGTGCTACCCTCATGGGCTTGGTAGAGGGAGAGAGACAGTAAGAAGGTTATTGGGGAAAGTGCTGTAAAGTGACATTGATGGCCCTGGAGATGGAGACTAACTGGTGTCAGGGGAGGTCTGCCTGTGGTGGTGACAGTCAAGCAGAGACGGGAAGGGTGAGGAGGAGGCAGCTGTTTGAGAGCTGTGAGGCAAGGGCAGAAGCAACTATGTTACCTGAAGGCTGCCCACAAAGTGCTTAAGGTATTCTGGAAGTTGAAAAGAAACTGCTAGCCACCAGAGCCTAATAAACTAGAAGAGTGATTTGAAGTGACAGTGGGAAGGCAAACTGGGTCCTTAATTGGTGGGGGGAAGTCCCAGGACCACAGGAGAGATTCATATATTCTAAGTTTGCAAGAGTCTCTGAGGGCTTGAAACATATGGTGTTTGGAGGAAAAGAAAACAGATAGAAAGCCCCAAGTGAAGCAGTGGCTGGGACCAGAGCAATGACAGGGTAGTGAGAGAATAGGGACTGACTTAAGGTAGACTTTGGATGTGTGTGCATGGATGGATTGGGTGGAGGAGGCAATAAAGGGATCAGAGATTGGTCCTGGATCTTTTGCAAAGCATCTAGGTGGGGGGTGGATCCGTCCAGTAGAATGAGGAAGACAGAGGAAGGACAGAGACGAGTTCTCTTTCAACTGTGAATTTTGTCATGACTATGAGATGTAGCATATGAGGTTCCAGGCTGGCAGACTTGAGCCCGGAGCTGAAAAGACAGTTCCAAAATGAGACCAATTTAGATGTAAAATTTAAACCTGTGAGGGCTAGCATGATTGCTCTGTCAGTTTCCTTGAGCTGTTAACAAGAACCACAAAATACATGACTTAAAACAGCAGCTGCTCTGTTCTGTTCAGGAGCCCAGAGACCAAAGTCGGGATGTTAACTGAGCTATGGAGAGTGAAGAGAGGATCTTTCTCTGCCTTCTCTGACTTTTTTTTGGCTGTAGCATGAAAATGCATCTAGCACATCACACACTGTACCTCAGCCACTCCCACTTTGGGAAAAGTAGCTCCTCTTTCTCATGTTTCAAGGCTCCTTGGTTTGTGGTGCATAGATGCAGTCTCCACACTATCTTGTCTGTCTGTGCCCTAATTTCCCCGTCCTCATAAGGACATCAGCCATATTGGATTAGGTCCCACCTTCTATGGTATAGCTTCATCTTAAATAATTACAACAACCCCATTTCTAAATAATTAGGATTTCAATATACTTATTTTGTAATACTGGAGAGTAAGTGCAGAACCTTGTGCATGCTAGGCAAGTTCACTATCCCTGAGCTGTATCCACAGCCCAGCATGCCATTTAGGGCAAACACAAAGCCATGCTAATCACTTAGGGAATGAATAGAAAGAAATAAGAGACCATGGAGCAGCTGGATGAAGGAGGAGGATGTTCTAGCAAAGGGTATAGACAGGCAAGAAATTTGGATTTGGGAAAGTGGCACCTAGAAAGCTAGGAATGGCTATGCATAGCTGTCATGGAGCTGAGGTGCCAACCAATGGATATGACAATGCAAAGGCTATCCTGATCTTGATAGTATGGCTCATGAATGTAGGAGCATCTGAACCCCACTAGAAATAAGCACACACACAGAGACTTATATTAATTTATAAATGTTGGCCGATGGCTAGAGCTTCTTACTGGCTAGCTCTGTCTTAATTATTAACCCATTACTACTAATCTACGTATTTCTACATGGCATCCCTCTCTGCCTACTTTCCCCATAATTCTCCTCGTCTCCTAGCCCCGCCTAACTTCCTGCCTCTATTGGCCAAACAGTGTTTTATTCATCAACCAATAAGAGAAACACATATACAAAAGGACACCCCCCCCCATCACTTTGCCCTGTATTCTGTTTTGTTTTCCCAAAGTAAGCACTGCTGAGGTATAGTGTGTACCATGCTTTTTCATGTCTGTGTGTATATCACTCATGTTTTGTACTCTTTTGTCCCTTGGTTTGTGTTGCCTTCCTACTTTAGAAAGTACTTCATAGACAGGACTAATTACTATTTTTTTTTGTTTCCATCCACCTAGCCCAGTGCTTAAGTGTATAATCTTTATGGTCAAAGCAAGGAAAATATTCTGCTGTATGTACATACCATAGTACCATGAGTGGCTGCAGTTCCCTTTTCCTGGTAGACTGAGAAGGAACAGCATTCGCAGACCTTGTTCCTATAGGCAGTTGCAGAAATCTGTATCTGGTGTTTCTTGCCAGAGAATATCACCAAAGTGTCTGCATGGCATGCTCAGATGTTTATATCATCCACAGTACTAGGGAACAGAGGCCTGACTGAGGGGTGTCCATGGGTTGGAAGCTGCCAGCATGCAGGCCACACCCAGCAGCCAGGCATTCCTTTTCCTAACTCAGGGAATGGACCCTAGAATGTGCTGCATCCAAGCATCAGGACTATAGCTCTGAGGAAAGCCTGAGCAGATACTCTCATGGACATACCTCATGTACGCAGAGGCAGGAACACAAGCGGCCTGTAACACTCATTTTTCTCTCTAAGATTCATTTCAGGCATCCCTCTTTCTAAGGGATATAATTGTTTCCTAAATAAACAGACTATTTCCAAAGGTACTGCAGGGGCAGTCTGCCATCCATCTCCTGAGAAACAAATTTGGGAGTCCCGGACTAGGGGCCCCAGGATACAGGTGACCTAGGCAGGTGGTGTGACTGAGGCAGGCTTATGTCATGGAACAGTCACAGACACCCCAGCTTGTGGGCTACTGAACAAGAGCAGCCCCAGGGGGCCACACACATGGTTAGCAATTGCACTAAAAGACACAAGGGATGTGGGGGCGGGGGCTGGCAGCTTCTTCTAGCAGTGAAGGAGCATGGACAGGAATACCCTTTAGAAGGCACCAAGACAGTGCTCTCTTTACCCTAGCAGTGACATGCCTCTGTGCCAGTCAGTGAGATCTCCCTCACCATTATGAAATGCCTAAGACAGTTTACCTGGAGATGGCTTCTTTTGGCTCCCAGTTTTCTAAGTTTCAGCATACGACTGACTGAAGCCACACACAGGCAGGAGTACATGGCAAAACAAACCTTTCATACCATGTGGGAAAAAGAGTCAGTCTCTTATAAGGGCACATCCCCAGTGAAGTAAGGATTTCCTATTCTAGTTTCCACTGATTAGAAGGTCTAGCTCCTTCCAGTAGTGCTACACTGGAGACCAACCCCTAAATAAATACACAGGCCTCTGGGAGGCATTCAACATCCAAACTGTGGCACTTTCCATTGCTGCCCAAAACAGCCATGGGAGTACCACAGAAGCATACAACATCTGAAAACCCAAAACTTTGCAGAAAAACACTTAGGATTTTGTTTTTCAGTACTATTTCCTAGGGGAAATAGCTCCCTTGGTTACCTGAGTTTCATCTCCAGGACTCTCATAATAAAAGCCAGAAAGGAGCAGTGTGGTGGTGGTGCACGCCTTTAATCCCAGCACTCAGCAGACAGAAGCAGGCGGATCCCTGTGAGTTCCAGGACAGTCAGGGATACACAAAGAAGCCCTGTCTCAAAAGAACAAACAGCAAAAACCAGGAATGATAGTGTGTGCTTATAATTCCATCATTTTGGAAACAGCCTAGATGCCCCTCAACTAAAAAATGGACAAAGAAAATGTGGTACATTTACACAATGGAGTACTACTCAGTGGTAAGAAACATTGACATCCTAAAATTCTCACACAAATGGACAGAACTAGAAAAAAAAAACATTCTGAGTGAGATAACCCAAAAACAGGAAGACAAATATAGTATGTACTCACTCATAAGTGGACACCAGACATAAAGCAAAAGATAGCTTACAATCCACAACCCCAGCTAGAACCTTCTTCAAGAAACAGATGGAAGCAGATGCAGAAATAGATCCACAACTAATCAATGGACCAAGCCCTTGGAGTACAATGGAAGTGAGGGAGGAGTGATAATATGAACAAAGGAGTCAAGACCATGATGGGGAAACCCACAGAATCATCTGACCTGAACTATCGAGAGATCACTGACTCAGGTCTGACAAATGGGGAACCTGCCTAAGACCTAACTAGTTCCCTTAATATAGGTGACAATGGTGTGACTGGGACAATATATGAGGCCACTGGCAGTGGGTCCAAGATTTAACTCTAATGCCCAAACTGACCTAGTGGAACGCATTCTATATGGAGAGATACCTTGCTCAGTCACACAGGGGTGTGGGGGTGGAGGAGGTGCCTTGGTCCTGCCTCAACTAGATGATGGGATAGACTTAGTAGACTTCCTGGGGGAGGCCTTACCCTCTCTGAGGAACAGTGGGAGGTGGGGGGGGGGATCCTTTGAAATTTCTAGTATGTGATCTTGTCTGTCATTTGTAGTGACATTAGGTCCTAAGTCAGGAGTGAGCTGTTAGTTAGGTTTAAAAAGGAATTCTAGTTGACAATATGATCTATTCGTGAATGAAGTTCCATAGTTGTAGCATTAAAGAGCGTTTGCAGAGATTAACCATTTAGAAACTGATGGGAAAGTAATAGCAGTGCTTCTTTGACTGTGACACAGATGCCTAAGACAGAGATCTTTGTGACGAACGGACGGATGTTGGACTTCATTGCCTTATTTCAAGTGGGGCAGATATTTTTAGGTAGGCCTGAAAGTAGGCTGTTTCAGAATTCCTTCTTAAAAACCAGGCATTCTCCATAAAGAATTCCGGGTGTTCAGCTACGAAAGTTAACTTCCTACTGTTTCTGCTGTTGTCAGAGTATGATTGTAGTGATGCCCAGAGACTTGATTCATGGTAGGTCAGTTGTGCCCTTACTCTGCACTAGCAAGCTAACTACATCCTCTTCTAAGTAGATGATAAAGCCAAAGGTTGGAGTGGTCATTGCAATGCAGACCTCTCTCAAAGACCACGGACCCCACACAGGCAGTCATGGCACCCTAGATGGCTGATAGCTCTTTCCATTGTTCCTCTCCAGGGCCCCTGAGATCATCCTTGGTTTGCCATTCTGTGAAGCCATTGACATGTGGTCCCTTGGATGTGTCATTGCTGAATTGTTCCTGGGCTGGCCATTATATCCAGGAGCTTCTGAATATGATCAGGTAGGTCTGTGTGACTTCATTCTCAATCCAGAAAACCCTGGATTACCATTTCACTTAGAACCTGACATATGATTTTTTGTTATTGTTGTTTGGGTTTGTTTTTTGAGACAGGGTTTCTCTGTGTTGTTTTGGAGCCTTTCCTGGAACTCGTTCTGTAGACCAAGCGGCCTTGAACTCACAGAGATCTGCCTGCTTCTGTCTCCTGAGTGCTGGGATTAAAGGCGTGTACCACTAACACCCAGCCACTATGATATTTTTATGAGTTGACTTACTGCCTCTCTTGCCTTGCTTCCTCTTTTCCTCCCAATACCTCCCCCATGCATTTGTGTGTGTTTCTTTACTCTTTTCTTTTTCTTTTCCCTCTAAAACTAATAATTCCATTTTTCTCAATGCCACTAGAGCCATCAGTGTACCATATGTGCAGTGACAGGAAAGCCCTGACCTTTTTCTTGTCTTTTCTTGCAGATTCGGTATATTTCACAAACACAGGGTTTGCCAGCTGAATATTTATTAAGTGCAGGGACAAAGACAACTAGGTTTTTCAACCGTGACACAGACTCTCCATATCCTTTGTGGAGGCTAAAGGTAGGAAAAACACCCCTCCCTCTATTCCATGCTGGTGGCCCAATAGTGAAGGAAGAAGGAAAGGAAAAGATGAGCTTTGATATTTTCAAATTGATAACTCTTAATTTGGCCAGCAAAATGGGGATGCAGGGTGCAGTTGTGAATACAAGGTGTGGTTGGATCTGAATGTTTAAAACACCTGTTTATGTGGCCTACTGCTGTCTGAGAGGCTGTGTCCCGTGGGAAGGCTGCTGAATTTCTGGGATTTGATCCTTGATGACTGATTTGTGCTAGATAGCTGGAGCTCACTGTCCACAGGGGAATGGGACCAATGCCCCAAGCTCCCCCAGGAGGACAAAATATAGGGAACTAGAGATAGAATGTGGGGCCCAAGTGAACCAAGAAAAAGCTAGGCCAGGGACCAAGGCAGGAAAAAACATTTGTGCTGGGTCCTGTAGGGCACAGGATTTTCCCAGGATAGACTCAAGCAATGAAAGCAGCCCAAGCAGTGCCCTGCTGGATACCATAAACTCTTGATGATTTTACCTTAATGGAAACATAGTTTGCTTTTACTTTTAATCTGTGTCTCACAATTAAAATTAGCATACTTGTCCTGGGAAGAAGAAAGTAATAAAGACTTTAAGTATGTTGTATGTTCATTTTTTCCAGTAGGTTGGGTTTTAGTGGGTTTGGTTTGGTTTTGACAGGATCCCAACCAAATCCTAATAGAGTTTAAAGATAATATGTACTTTCAAAAAGTTGGGATTTGAAAGTTAAGCAGGCTTTCAGAGGCTATGAACAGAGCACCTGGCATTAAGTAATTACGAGAGTGGGGGTGAGAAGTCTTCAGGCAGAAGGGGAAGAGCCCAGGTTGGAGGTAGGGCATGGATACCTCTGTGTCTTACCGGGAAACTCATTCTTTGTTCAGCTGCTCCTAGGGGTTGAGCTGCTTCAAGTGTGCTAGTCTTTAGCCAGAATTAATTACCTTAGATCCATGGATGAGTCCAAAACCCCATGACAAGCAGCAGTAGTAGTTTCTAGCCAATAGTGTAATGGATGTCTTTGGGAAAGCAGCACCCAGCACAGGCCCTGGAAACAGCTGCCATTTGTTGGCCAGGGGCTTTGGTGTGTCCCCAGAACTTTCTATTCTTGTTTTCCTGTATATTAGAAGGGAGAGAAGTCATCCTAATGACCATGCTTATGAAGAGCATTTAGTGAATGATTGTTAAGTAAAATAAAAATTTAAAGCATGTCAAAAGGGGCTCTGGTCTTCCACAGTGAAATCTTACCTTCAACTAATGGAAAGCTGCAGAGGGTAAGTGTGTGGCTGTCATGATCTTTTTAGAATCTTTGGTAGCTGCATCAGAGTAGGAAGGAAGATTAGCTAGTGTGGATAGAGAAGGGATGCTTTCAGAAGAACCAAAGTCTCCTTCTCTACAAAGTGAGCAAAAGACGCTGGGGCAAAGCAGGCACTCCAGTGCATGAGAGTCAGTGTCTAAGAAGCCATCTTACCAGGTTTGCCTTTTCCCATAGACACCAGACGACCATGAAGCAGAGACTGGGATTAAGTCAAAAGAAGCAAGAAAGTACATTTTCAACTGTTTGGATGATATGGCCCAGGTAAGCTCTGTGGATGAGCCCGCAGGCCGGGCTTTGGTGGTACATGTCTTTAATCCCAGCACTCAATCCTTGTGAGTTTGAGGCTGGCCTAGTCTACATAGTGAGTTCCAAGATAGCTAGGGCTAAATAGAGAGACCCTGTCTTAAAAAACAAGCAGATAGATAGATACCCAAGAGAAGTGCATAGTAGAAGGCCTCACAACCCTACTGTGCTCACTGCTTTGTTTTTGAACAATATGGGCCAGACGGGGGTGGGGGGTGGGGGGGGCGTATTTGGTACATGAAACCAACCCCTTAAAAAGTAGCTTCATTAAACAGATTCAGAGATCCACAGCCAAGTACTTGGCTGAGCTCTGGGAGGTCTATTGAAGAAATAGAGGAAGGATTGTATGAGGGGGAGGGTGGTATCAAGGTCATGACAGGGGAACCCACAGAGACAGCTGAGTTCATGGTAGCTCACTGACTCTGGACTGACAGCTAGGGAGCCTGCATGGGACCGTCTTAGGCCCTCTGCATGTGTGTAACAGTTGTGTAGTTTGGTCTGTTTGTGGGACTCCTAGCAGTGGGATCAGGACCTGTCCCTGGTTCTTGAGCTGGATTTTGGGAACTCAGTCACCATGCTGGGTTGCCTTACCCAACCTTGATGCAGGGGGAGGAGCTTGATCCACTATGCTTTTTGACTCCCATGGAAGGTCTGTCCCTTTCTGGATGGGGGAAGGGGGGCATGTTTAGAAGGGAGGTGAGGGGGGAAGGGAAACTGTGGTTGGTATGTAAAATAAATGAGAAAAAAAAAGCATTGTTTCTTTGTAAGGTAGTAGCCAACCTTACTGATGTTTTCTCCCGTGATGGTAAAAGGGCCTGAACCCAGGGCCTTGTATGTGCTAGGCAGGCACTCAGTGCTGGGCTGAGAAGTCCAGCCCATTGCTGTATTGGAGTTGATGCCCATGGTCAGTGTGCCAGTTTCCTTGGGCCTCTGTAACAAGATTGAGTGAATTGGAGGGCTTGAGACAGCATACATGTTATTCTGTCATAGTTGTGGTCTGAGGCCCCGGTAAACACCATCCCTATGCCTGGCTCCTCTTGGGCCCTCACAGCCTCAGAACCGCTGCCTGCACTGCCTCACTGTAATCCCGACCTAACCCTCCACATGGCTAGTAGCCCAGTGTCACATCTCTTCTCTTATAAAAGCACTGGTTATTGGATTTAGGACCATCCTAATCCAATACGGCCTCATCTTAACTTGATTCTATCTGCAAAGACCCTCTTTCCAAACAAGGTCACATTTATAGCTTCCACAGACTAGGACTTGAATTTAAGCTTTTAGGGGAATCCAATTCAGACCACTATACTCAGTCACTGTCAGCTCACAAGCAGAGACTTTTTCACTCACTACAGATGTCTTCTTACCTTTGTATCAGAGATAATTCCACATCTTTGGGTATTTTTATTTAGAAACTAGTCCAAACTCAGAATGAGGTTTCCTTTAAAGGTGAGAAATAAAGCTGTTGTCCAATAAACACTTAGCGCCTCTCAGCAAAGATGAGTGTAACCAGAACTCCTGGTTCTGAGTAAAGTACACTTCTCAGTTGATTAGTAGCTTAAATGCTCTGTGAAAACTGAAATTGCTTTCCAGAGCCCCTCTTGGAAAAAAGAGAAAGCACCACAAAGCAAGCCTTTTAAAGGCCATGCTCATAGAAGCCTGGTGTTGGGAGGAAAGTCCTGTGTTCAGGTCCACTACCGGGAACACAGGAACTGAAATCATTCTGGTCCCAAATATGGGAGCCATAGGAAGGCTCCCAGATTTGATGTAATGAAGGTGAAGGAAGAGGGAACCTGGGCTCTTCTTTTCCCCTCCAGAGTTGAACAAACGTTTTCTATCTTCTTATACTGCTTTATCTTAGAACTTCTGAGGGGTGTGTCTATCTGTGTGTTTATTTCTTTGTTGTTGTTTGATTATAGTAAAACACATATAGCATAAAGTTTCTCATCTTACCTTTTTTTAAACATAAAGTTCAAGAGTGTTCAGTATATCCACACTGTTATGCAGTCAGTCTCCAGAACCTTTCATCCTGTGGTTATTTTCAATAAGGTGTGATAAAAGCTGCATTTTGCTTGGCCAGTTAAAACAGGAGCAGCTTTGTGCCTTGTCACTGGGATATATTTGCAGATGTCAACCATGGTGGCTTCTTTCTGCTCCCACCCCTACCTGGTGCCTGACTGACTCGGCCATTCTGTTCCTTTGGTATAAGAAGCCATAACCTTGGGGCTGGAGAGATGGCCCAGAGGTTATGAACACTGTCTGCTCTTCCAGAGGTCCTGAGTTCAATTCCCAGCAACCACCTGGTGGCTCACAACCATTGGTTATAAGATGTGGTGCCCTCTTCTGGCCTGCAGTGAAGGCATACATGCAGGCAGAACACTGTATACATCGTACATACATAAATACATACATACATACATACGTACGTATGTGAATCCGTGACTTGTGAACAGTAGCAGCACACAAGACTATGTCTTCTCTTAGGAGCAATCTACCCTCTGGAAACTGGGATCAGAGGAGGTTACAGGGTATGATCTGGCTCTTACTCCCCTGTCCCTGTTTACTTCCAGGTGAACATGACAACAGATTTGGAAGGGAGTGACATGTTGGTAGAGAAGGCGGACCGACGGGAATTCATTGACCTATTAAAGAAGATGCTGACCATAGATGCTGATAAGAGGATCACTCCCATTGAAACCCTGAACCACCCCTTTGTCACAATGACACACTTGCTTGATTTTCCCCATAGCACACAGTAAGTGTCCTAATTGATCCTTCGTGCCAGGGACAATCCTTGGAAGGCCCAGCTAGTAAATGCTTTATAGCCCTCTGGTTTCAGCTGCTGTGCCAGTTCTGTTACAGTCGAAAGTAACTGTGACGTATCACACAAGCAAAGTGGGGTCTGCATTCCAAGAAAGCACTTAGAAAACTTGTAAGGGCTGGACTGGGCCTAAGACTGTAGTTTACCAAAAAGGAAGGAACATGGGACATGGGAGTCCTTGGGGCTAGATGAACTTGGATCTCAGTGCACAAAGGAAGTGGACAAAACAACAATGCTCTAAAGCAATCTAGCATCAGTACCAAAGGTTAGTCCCAAAACTGTCCTGGAGTGAACTATTCTCGTTTGTTTGGGTTTATCCATTTCTTTGTTTTGCTATGGGCTCTACCAATTGCGGGAGTATAGTGAGTAACAAAGTAGATTGGGTACTTGCCCACTGAGTCTTCAGAGAGGAAGATATAAAACAATGGCTGTTATCAAGAAAGGAATGAGGTGTGATGAGTCAGTATAACAAGAAGCTGACTCAGCAGGCCAAAAGACCCAAGAGTGTAACCCTGAAGGATGAGGAAGAAGATGGGTGAGCAGTCAGGGCATTGCCTGTGTGAGCTCTCCAGCATGGCTAAACACTAGACATAGGGAAAGTGGGTGACATGCCAAGTGAGCTAGAGCAAGCCATGTTCAAGGAGGGTTTTGTCTCTCATCAAAAGCACAATGTAACCCATTAAGACTTAAGAGCAGCTGAATGGTTGATTAGATTTGTGTTAAATATAGACCTAACTGCTGCTATATCAGTAATCTAGAAAAAAAAAAAAATGGCTGTAGGATCTCACAACTGGGAGGGTGTTGGTAACTTAGTGGCAGCCATTTCCAAGCAGAAACTTGTTCAGCAGGTTGAAAGATGAGCGAGAGTAGAGAAATAGATGGCAGCCTTATAAGAAGAGAAGCTGTAAAAAGGGAGCGAGAGAGGAAAGTTTTAAAGAGTGAGGAAACGAGAAATATTAATGGGAGAATCCGGCAGCAGGTGAGGGCTCAAGGAGAAAGACACTTGTGACTAGTTTCTTCTGAGTGCTTGGTGCTTTAGCTGAGCAGAGAGGTGGGCCCTGTCACATAAAGATGGCAGAAGGGAGACATGGATGCCCACAGGTGCACGGGATAGCAGAGGACAGTTGAGGGTGTCCTGTCAGACAGCTTTTGTCTCAGAAATAGAGACGAAGCCACCTGTTGAGAGCAAGAGGAATGATGGCTTTAAAATCGTGCATTGATATGACGATGGTGGGTGCAAAGATGGCTCGGGATAAAGCATTAGCCACACAGACGTGATGACTGGGGTTAGAATTCCAGAATCCACATAAATGGCAGGTGGTCTGCCTATAATCCCAGAGCTCAAGAGTGAAGACAGAGGATCCCAGGGGCAAGCTGGCTAGCTAGACTACATGAAGGTAGTAAAAAAAGTTACTCAGGGGAGCTAAAGAGATAGTTCAGTGGTTAAGAGCCAGCCCTTCTGCTTTCTACACGACCTGGGCTCAAGTCCCTGCACCCACATGGTAGCTCACAGCTGTCTGTGACTTTTGTCTCAAGGGATCCAGTGCCCTCTTCTGGTCTCCTCAGGCACCAGGCAAACATATAGTGCACAAACAAACACATAGCTAATCATCTGTACACATGAAAAAATTAATTAAAAAAAAAAAGATACAGTCCTGGCGGTGGTGGTGCACGCCTTTAGTCCCAGCACTCGGGAGGCAGAGGCAGACAGATTTCTGTGAATTTGAGACCAGCCTGGTCTACAAAGAGAGTTCCAGGACAGCCTCCAAAGCCACAGAGAAACCCTGTCTCCAAAAAACAAAAACAAAAACAAAAAAAGATGCTTGGGAGCAAGAGCGATGGCTCAACAATTAAGAGCACTTACTGCTCTTGCAGAGTACCTGGCCTCAGCTCTCAGCACATCAGGTACCTCACAACCATCTGTAACTCCAGCCCCAGTGGGTCCAATGCCCTGTGGCCTCCTCAGGCACACGTATGATGCACATAAATTCATGCATGCACACATACACATACACATACATATACATATAAGTAAAAGTAAATAAATAAATCTTTTAAAGAATAAAGTATGATATTGTCAACCCCGGGCTTTCATATCTATACATACACAAACAAACTTAAGCATACACACACATACACATATGCAAAAAAAAAGAATGTTAAGAAAGAAAGAGAAATTGCAAGAGAGAGAGGAGGAAATATAGAGATAGTTGGTCAAGGGCAGCTAGAGCAGAAGGTGACTTCAAACTAACCAGAGAAATAAGGAGGAAGGTGTTATAAGTCGCCATCCCACTCAGAGGCATAGAGGAAACAGTTGTGTTTGTCCAGGTTGACCTGCTGCCAGGCTGGTAAGAGAAAAAGACAAACAGATGAGGAAGTTGATGATGCTAGTGGTATGGTAATTATAGTCCCAAATGGAAGCTAGTGAAGGTCACCTGAGGGAAAGGAAATTCATTAGATCCCAATGAATTGTGTTCTCTGGTCAACTCTAAAGATAGTTCTGATAATAGTTAAATGCACCAGATGGATGGAGAATAAGGCCAAGGAAACAATGCTTGAGCTTGAGACTTAAATAGTTGCAGGTCTGACAGCCCAAGGAAGGAGTGATGAGGTTGAGGTCCTGAGACAGAAGTGTAGTACGTGTTTGGCAGGTTATCAGTGTGGCTACTGAAGAATTTCTGGTTGGTCAGAAAATAGCTTGGAGAGGAGACAACACTGGTGGCAAAGATCTCCATGACTGATGAAAAAGAGAGAGAGAGAGAAAGGGGGTCTTTTGTGGATGGGAAATAGGTTATATTACCTCAGCCTGAACCCTGAGGTACCTGGGACATGAAAGCATGGTTTCCAATCCTTGCATTTCTGCAGGGAAAGTAGCCTGTTCCAGAAAGCTACCTTTCTCATAGGTCCTGAGAACTACTGACAACTGCAAAGAGAAGAGCCTGGAGGTAGATGTTTGCAGACCATAGTCAGCAATGCTATGGCCAGAATTAGATTGGACTGAGTCTCCAGGCTGAACTCAACCTTTCCTGGCCTAACAAGTGAGCTGCAACCACTATGAAGTGTGTCTTATACATCAGTTCTCTTCCATAGCATAGTGAACAAACAAACTGATGGTCCTAGACAGAAAACATACTCACTGGTAATCAACACCATGTCTGCCCACAGCTCCTGGGGACTGCCTACCTAGTCTACTGCAGTACTACAAGTACTTCTACTTAGATGAGCAGGGCCCTGTTGTCTGTGTTCAGTAAGGAAGCATCCATAGTTTCATGGAGGAGCAGTGGCAATTTAGAACTTAGAAGTCAGCCTAAAAAAAAGCAGGCCATCCCTAGGCCTGAGCATGGGCTGAATCTTTGTGGGTTCCCAGAAGACCATGAAGAACTCTAGAGTGGAAACAGCATGCAGACCTACCCACCCTTAGGGCTGGGCCTAAGCTGCTCCACAGTGAGGTTTTGCAGGTGAAAGTGAAACCCAGGTTCTAGTGTACACATTTGTAAAAGCCAGTCTTATAAACTAACCCAAAGTAGAAGTACTTGTCTCATCCTAACAGTCAAGCTCAACCCTGCAGTGAGAAAACTCTAGAGTCTGGAGATTATACATTGAGCCATCACAAAATCACTGATGGTTTATGTGTGTTCCAGAAAGAATGCATCCAGCATCATTTTATTGTCTTCTGCTCAATGTGAAAGCACTGAGCAGTAGACTAGGTGGGTACTCACCAGAAGCTCTGGGCGGGCATGGCGTTGATTACCAGTAAGTATGTTTTCTCTCTACGACCATCAGCTTGTTAACTATGTGTTGTGTATCAAGTACCCAGTGTGAATAGTAGCTAGTATGAATAGCCATTAACTTAGAAAGAAGTAGGAATCTCTAGGTCATGTCTATGTTCAATTTCTGAAATTTGGAATGTATCTAACTTGGAAATCATATTCTGGGATAGCCTATTAACACCTATTTAGTTCAAAATAGAGCACACCTGTAGTATACAGCAATTTCTACTAATTTAAAATAGTAGAAAACTGTTCCTTGTTTATATTCATTTATTGCAATAGCCATTTTAAATTGTAGATTGAATGAGACTTTATCTTGCATATTAGCGCTTGAAGAAAAGTGAACCTAACAAAGAGGCACAGTGTATGAGGAGCAGAGTATGAGCTGAGTAGAACACAGTAGATGGCCACCAAAGTCTTCATGCTTGTACCTGTACTCCTTTAAAAGGGAGAGAGAATTCTACTTCATGTAACTAGACAAGAATTACAAAACAAAAAGATTAAGGAAATTAGGAATGTGTATGGGGGGGGGTATAGGTAAACTGCAAATTATCTGTCCTAAACCTTCGACTTTGTTTATAAAATTGAGACAGGGATCATATTTCTGTCTTGTGGATGGTGTAAGACTGAAAGGGATATTGCAAACACATACCACTGCTCTCAGTAAAAATTAGTTATTGTCATTGTTTCCATTGCTTGACAGATTCCAGTGCCTAAATTCATGACCCTGGATGGGAGAATTATTTGACTGACCTCTAGATGGTGCTAGTAGCCTAGGGTCATTAGAATGGGGGAGCGGGTAGACAAGTTGGCTCTAAGGAAGGTGGAAGTAGGTTGTAGCAGTTCCTTAATATCCTTGGTTGGTGAGCCATCTTGTTGAGTGAGAGCTACGCTAAGACTGAGCAGTGAGACTCGAGAAAGAATCAATGAAGCACATCTGTGGTACCGAGAACCTGCCCATGCAGGACAGGAGAAAGGGCAACAAGACAATGGGGAATGCTCTCACACGGTGCTGACAGTTCCAGCAGCAGACTTGGAGAAGGCCAGGATTTTTGAAGCTAAAGTAAAGCTGCAATGGTTGTTTTGTTTACTGTATTAACCATTCTCTCCTTTTCTCACTGTTTTTTCTCCTTTCCCCCACCTCACCCTCTTTCTTGTCCCTTGTGTCTCTGCCTCTACCTTTTGCATGAACAGTGTCAAATCTTGTTTCCAAAACATGGAGATTTGCAAGCGCCGGGTGAATATGTATGACACGGTGAACCAGAGCAAAACACCTTTCATCACACACGTGGCCCCCAGCACATCTACTAACTTGACCATGACCTTTAACAACCAGCTGACCACTGTCCACAACCAGGTGAGTGGCAGATACCAGGGAAAGGTGGGCAGGGCTGTCGGTGGGCATCAGGACTCAGATTTCCCCCAGCAGACCCGATAGGTTTTCCTGCGTTGTCCTTTTGGGTCTGTAAGCTGAAGTATTTGCTTCCGTGATTAGTTTTTTAAGAGGCCAAGGGTCTCTCTCTTCTGACTACTGCTACCTGAGATGGCACCTCTTCCCATTTTCCTCTGAGCAGATGTGGGAACAGAGCCTTCTAAAAAAGTTCTAGCACCAGTATGAGCAGGAGTCCCTCCCAGCACCCCTGTGTCGATACAGTCTTTATTCAGAAGAGGCAAAGCCTGTCCATTCTCTAAGTCATACAAAAGCCAGCTCCTGGGTCTGTCCCTGGAACCCTAGAAGTTTACCCTAGGGATTCAGGAAATTGAGGTTTCCTTCACACAAATCCCCATCCTTCTGCAGACTGGAAGACTCAGCAACGTAGAATGTTTGAAATGCAGAGGAGACTCAGGAAATAGGTACTGAATGAAGAATCTCTACATCCTAGTTCACCTGCCTCCAGAATCTGTTACTCCCATCTTCCAATCATAGGAGTCCCCAAAGAAGTGTTCCCAGACTTGTCAGTCTTAATATCAATCCGTAATGACAACGGTGGCCCTGTGCTATTCTCCCTTGAGCACAAGCACATGCGCGCGTGCGCGCACACACACACACACACACACACACACACACACACACTTCGGAGAAGAGACGTAAACGTGTAAACCTAATGTGGGAATACCATCCCCTGCGTGTGTGTCCACTCTTAGTCGGCCTGTCCTCCTGTCACTGATGGGTCACTGGCCCCTGCTTTTCAGCACTGTTCCTACTCACTGCTGTTCCCTACTAGTTTGACTTCCAGTTATTAGCTCTTCCTCTGCTTAGACTCTCAGTGTCATCAGTTCTCGAAGCTGTCTGTAAAGAGAAGAACTCATTTTCCTGCCAGCCCTGAGGTTAAGGCTTTTGCATCTAGGGCTTCTCAACAAGGGCCACTGAGGTTTCCTTCATTACCTTAGGAGACTCCTGATCCTAACTCCTAACCTCAAATCCCCGTCCCCATCTGCCATCTGTCTGCCCCTTCCATTACCCAAGGATCTAAGAGGGCACATGGGAAGGGATTCCTCCGGTCATGTGTCAGGTCAGGTGAATCCCTGCCCAGCCTTTCCATGGACATCTTCATAGGCTTCAGACTGGAGGGCTAGAGGTCCCTGACCGTAACAGAGCAGGTCACCTCTATGTTTTCTATGGCAGGACAGGCAGCATATCCATTCCAAAGAATATCACCAAAACTGAAAAGCATGATCCTAAGAACAACGCTCCATCGTCTGAATGTAAAATTGTTGGGCCCTAATTAAATGTATCAGAAAAACAAGTTATTCTGGTTGTGCCCTAGTCCTAAGCACTGAGGCACGCTTCCCTCCTCTGATAATGTCACAAATGTTCATATCACTGGCAGTAAATATTATTGTGTCAGCCTTGTTCAGCATGGCATCACTCAGTCCTCCAGCACTCGTGTGGAGTAGGTGTCACCTTCTTACCTAAGGATGCCTGCTAGTACATAGGAGATAGGTTTGGCCTTTGACCCCAGCAGTCTGCTGTCAGAGTCTCTACTTCTGGAACACAGCAAGACTTCTCTTGCATGTTAGTGACCCAGTGCTGTGGTCCTTACATGAGATCCTTGCAACTTTTCTGCTCACTCTAAACATTTGGATGTTTAGAAGCAACAAAATACACCTACAATTTTATGTTAGTGACAGGACACAGAACTAGTTCTGTGTTGCTCTTAACATAAATCCAGTAAACTTGGGATTTTTCCCAAGTGCTCACTAATCTATAATTGTTCATGTCTCAAGGAAGTTGGGTCAATATACCATATACAATATACCATAATTTTTATTTACTTTCAAAAACTGTTAGTAGCCAGGTGGTGATGGCACACACCTTTAATCCCAGCAAGCACTCAGGAGGCAGAAGCAGGTGGATCTCAATGAGTTCAAGGACAGCCAGGTCTACAAAGTGAGTTCCAGGACAGCCAAGGCTACACAGATGAACCCTGTCTCAGAAAACCATAAAACAAAACTGCTAGTAACATACTGAGTAGGGAGGGAGTCCTCCGGTGGGTGCTCCTGGCCTAAGCCTTGGTCTCAGCTGCTTTACTACTAACTTTTCCAAGGTGTCTTGTTTGAGGGGCATATTCTTCTACCAAGAGTTTTAACTGGATTTATAGGTTAAGCTCACATCCTGTTCTTACAGATATCAAACTATTTAAATATTTATTATAGCTGTATCCAACAATCACTTGCCCCAGCCAGGTGACAGTGGTACACAACTTTTAATCCCAACACTCGGGAGGTAGAGGCCAGCCTGGTCTACCGGTCTACAGGACAGCCAGGCTACACAGCCAGGCTACCCTGTCTTTGGGGGGGGGGGGGGAATCACTTGGCCCGGCTTTGCGAGATAGGTTGCCAGTGAACTTGCTTTTTCTTCTCATTTGCCTTTGTTAGCCAGGACAGCTATTAGCAGTCCTCCCTGCCTCTCACAGACAGGTGATGTCACTCTGTCAGAATCAGGGAGGACAGAGTAAAAATCTCCCTCACCCTCATACACACTTCTACCAACCGATCCATAGCAGCATTGGAAACTAAGGGAAAATGTCACCATGCCTGCTCACACTAGGGACTGGTGCTCATAGCAGGATCATCTTTGTAGATTCCTCTCAAGGAGTTCATGGTCTTCATGGTGAAACATGAGCTAAAACAGATCAGATACAGGCTGCACACACGAGGGCCTAGGAAGGCAGACAAGCAGAGGACCACCACAAGTAGAACCCAGGCCCTTCTCCCAAGGACACATCATTCAGGGTGCTGACTACACTGCCCAGCACACTGCAGTGGGAGTTGACCAACACAATCTGCTAGGGGAGGTTCCACTTTGGAGCCTGGGTGCCCAGGCTGGCCCCAAAACACAGAGGCTCAGAGAAAACCCTGAGCCAAAGGATTCCTAGGAGATGAATAGCCTATGCTCCCAGGAAGCTATTCTGTGAAAATAGCAAGTAGACTAATGCCCTTTTTCTGAAGAAAAAGATAGCTAACATTTATCAAGGAAGGTAACAGAGGGACTTTAGAAAGAAAAAAGTACCTGGCCAAGATGCATCCAGCACATTTGTGAGGCCATTGCTGGAGTTTGTGAGCAGGAGCCTAAGTGTAGAGAAGGGTGCTAATGGGCAGAGTGGTCTCTACGAGAACGATCCAAGGTTGGGTGTCTTCCAGAGGACCACATGTGTCTGGTAACCATCTGTAACTCCAGTTCCAGGAAACACTGTGCCCTTTTCTAGCCTCTGTGGGCACTAGGCACACGCATGCTGCAGACATACATGCAGGCAGTACACCCATACACATTTCTTTAAATTAAAGTAGAAAGAGAAAATGATGCTGTACCCAAGAATTGAAAGAGAGGTACAGTGAATGTCATCACTAATGAAGGACTTACAGATCCTGGGTGGGCACCAGAGACAGTGGCTCTCAGAGGATGGGGCAGCACAGTCAAATGGGAAGACACTGGTGCCACAGCCCCCGAGCAGGGGACCTTCAGGACCTGAGCTTGTGGTGTCTGAGGTGACAGTGGGAAGTGTGGTCATGGAGCTGCCAGGAAAAACAGTGGTATGGGAAAAACTGGAGATGAGTGTTAGGACATCAGTGCACAGACACTGGCCCCCACATGTGCACACATGTCCCCACCATACTTCCAGGAGGCCTGGTGTGGAGTGCTGAAAATGCATATACACTTAAAATATGCAGCTCAAAATCTAAGTAAGTGTAATAGGAATTCATAATCATTTTCAAATAAATGTATTGTCTTGTACTAAAATTCAGCCCAAAATCTAACTATAACGAAATATGCAACTATGCAGGGCCAAAGATATAGCTCAGTAGTAGACTTAGCTCATGTACTCAAGGCTCTGGATTTGTTTGATTGCCCCAGTACCACCAAAAAAAAGGGGGGGGGAAACAAAACTTTTGCCCTTTTTATGAAATTTGGCATTAACTCCACTAGAAATTCCCCTTACATGTGTGTCCAGTATTTACTCAAAGTCTACCTCCTCCTTATCCCTTAGTTCTTACAACCTCTAAAGCAGTGATTCTCACCTTCCTAATGCTTCAACCTTTTTTTAAGGATTTTATTTATTTATTTATTTATTTATTTATTTATTTATTTATTTATTATGTATGCAACATACTGCTTCCATGTATATCTGCACACCAGAAGAGGGCACCAGATCTCATTACAGATGGTTGTGAGCCACCATGTGGTTGCTGGGCATTGAACTCAGGCCCTCTGGAAGAGCAGTCAGTGCTCTTAACCGCTGAGCCATCTCTCTGGCCCCCTGCTTCAACCTTTTAATACAGATCCTTATGCTGTAAGAGGAACCCCAACCATAACATTATCTTGTTATTTCATAACTGTAATTTTACTAGTGTTATGAATTGTAACATATCAGATATTTAGGATATCTGATATGTGACCCTCAAAGGAATCATGACCCACAGATTGAGAACCTCTCTTCTAGAGGTGCAACTCCTTGTAGACAATGTTCAATCTGAAGCCATTGCTAACCTCTGCCTCTCTTTGCTAAGGAGAGAAATATAAGACTCCCCAACAAAGAATTTGCTTTCCCTCCACAGGTTTGTTTCTGTTGGAAGTTCTGTTTCAAAAGACAGATCCAGATGTTTTCCATATACTGCTTTTATAGTAGCAATGCCCTGGGTGGGCTAAGAGTGTCTGCAAACAGTACTCTTTAGGTCTGAGCAAGAGTCTCTGCCTTGGCTTCCTTCTGGTGCATGGGCTTTCCGTGCTGAGACCCATTTATCCGGGACCCAGGCCTGTAGGGGCCTCTTCCTGATTTGTCCTCCCAAGTATAGACTACCTGGATCCACCAGGAGAGGAAAGTGAGCAAAGGTAGAGCTTGTGGGCTGGCAGCATGATATGTGTGCATCTAAAGCTCCTCAAGGTGGTAGAGCCTTGCTGGGACAAGGAGAAGGCAGGCAGGCCGAGCTTTTCCCACCCTCCCCATCATCATACTCCATTGTAGAATCCAAGGAGTACAAAGTCTCTCAACCCAAACCTGGCCTTCTGGGATGAAGCAGACTTTCATTAAACACTTTACTTTGTGTTGTTTAGGTTTTTTTCCCCCCCTGGGGGTGGGGGTGGGAATGATTAAGAGCTCATGTAGCCTAGGCTAGCCTCATGTAGATAACTTTAAGCTTCTGATCCTCCTGCCTCAGCCTCTTGAGTGCTGAGAGCACAAAATACACAAAGATTAGTATAGCTGTTTTTATGCAATGCTAGGCATTGAACTCGGGGTTTCATGCATGCTAGGTAAACACTCTACTAACTGAGATACATCCCCAGACCCTCAGTCACACAGTTTTTTAGACTAAATACCCAGCTGTTGAGGTCCCACAAATGTGAGGATGCAGGTGCCTCTGCCTTCCTCTGAGGCAGTCAGCTGGATCCCTGCCCCTCTTTTTGCCTTCTTTTTTTTTTTTTTTTCTTGGTTTATGTTAGCTCTCCTTTAAATTCATTTATTTGATTTAGATTTGTGTCTCCTAGCATACCTCCTCCCTCATTTTTTATTTTGTTTATTTTTGTTTAATCCCCATCATTCCTTTAGGGTCCCACCTCCACCAGTGCCACTCTTTCCTTAGCCAATCCCGAAGTCTCCATACTAAACTACCAATCTACACTCTACCAGCCCTCAGCGGCATCCATGGCCGCGGTGGCCCAGAGGAGCATGCCCCTGCAGACAGGAACAGCCCAGATTTGTGCCCGGCCAGACCCCTTCCAGCAAGCTCTCATCGTGTGTCCCCCTGGCTTCCAAGGTAAGGCTGAGCTGGTTCTTGCAGGACCACCCCTAAGGTTCTAACCCTCCTGCTTCCTGCGGGCAGAGAGCCCTCTGCCTTCCAGTTGTTTGAGTGCTGGAATCACTGAATTTGGAGGCTGCTCTCCCATTGCCTCCAACCTAGAAACAATGCGACTTGTGCTCTGGTACCAAGTCCATTCCTTGTGCTCACCACCTGCCAGAAACCGAGGCCCTAGCCAGCTGCCTGTGAAGAGGCGCATTGTCTGGCTCCATTGTTATGCTGATGTCAGCTCCCGCTTTCCTTGCATGAAATGCTCTCTGAACGTTATCTGTAGAAAATTGCCAGTCTCTGACAGCCAGCATAGGCTCACTTCGTGTGGAGAATGGAAATCTGTCTAAAAAGTGCCTCCCTGGGCTGCGCCTCCTCCCCTTTGGCCATGATCCCAGATCTCTTTTTCTGTGGACTCTCAGCAGTGAGAGAAGACTGTGTACCTCATCACACTTTACATGAAAGCTCAAGAACAGGTGTTTGCAAAGCACCCATGTGAGCATGTACACTGCTGCTCAGATCCCATCTGTGCAATCCAGAGAGCCTGCCTGACACTCTGTCCCCAGCATCCTCTGCTGTGACACTCAGTTATATCTCCATGTAAATCCTCATCTTAATTGTCCTGCTTTGAACCATACATAATTTAATTTTGAAGGGGTGTGTTTGTGTGGAACAGGGACCACTTTTTAGAAACCAAAAGGAAAACATCTCATAGATGAGCAGTAAAGCTCACGCAGTGGCTAGCAGGTTCTCTTCAGTTTTCAGTCATTCATCTCCCTCCTGTCCTTCACCCATGTCCTGAACAGGCCTGCAGGCCTCTCCCTCCAAGCATGCTGGCTACTCAGTGCGGATGGAAAATGCTGTTCCCATCGTCACTCAAGCTCCAGGAGCTCAGCCTCTTCAGATCCAACCAGGTCTGCTTGCTCAGGTAATTCTCTTCTGTACTGCTCCCATTCCCATCATCCATGTTAATGCTTTACCAAAAGACATGTGTCTCTACTGACGCCCTCCCTGGTAATGAGGGAGGGGCTCCCAGGCATTGGAATGTATCAGTAATGTTCTAGGTGACCCCTGAGTGAATTACCTCCCTAAGTGTCTAGTGACAATTCCAAGAAGAAATTTAGATACAGCGAGTCTAGGAAAATTACTATTATACCTTTGTAAAGCAAATTCATTTAGGAGATCTAGGTTTTAATCCTAAGTCTGCTAGTAATTCTTGGTGACCTAAAGCAAGTCAGTTAACATCTCTTTGCCTCCAATTTCTTATAAAATAGAAGTGATTCTTAGAGCCAAAGGAACCCTGGAGATTATCCCTTCATTTTCAGAGTTGGGGAAAAAATGACTTGTAGAAGCTATGGGCTGGAACCTTCCTTTCTATCCATATAGGTATTCTAACTGTGGAATGAGATGACAAAGATGAAAAATGATTGAAAAATGTGTAAACTGTTACATGAGTTTATAGTAACAGCACTGGTGCAAAACCAGAAGGCAGTCCTTAAAGATAATTGAACTCTAATAGCAAATGTATTGTCTTTATGCTGTGCACTTTACAGTTAATCTGTTTAATCCCCACAACACAGAAAGATACCTGTCTCTACTTGACAAGTAGGAAAACTAAAACAGGGTTTTGCTCATAGCCATACAACAGCCAGGCATGGTGACACACATCTGTCATACCAGTACTCTGCTGGCTGAGGCAGGAGAATTGTGAGTTCAGGGCCATGCTAGGCTGCATAGTGAGTCTGGGTCATCCTGCACTCCACAGTAAGACCCTGTCTCAAAACAAAAACATTACACAACCACTAGATGTCAGAGCCAGGACGTCAGAGCCAGGACATAGTCTAGACATCTGACACAGTGTCCATATTTTCCTACCATCTTAGACTGCTCTCATGCAGTCTTTCTGCTCTTGGGCATTAAGGATGGCTTGACCTGTTAGTGTCAGTTTTACTTTTAAATAAGGTAGTTTCCCAAAACATTCCCCCGAAGTGTCTCAAATAGTTTGTTTCCCAAAACATTCCCCCGAAGTGTCTCAAATAGTTTGTTTATAGAAGTGATTTTCCTTGTTTTAGTTTATAGGTAGTCAAATTGCATGGGTCTGTTCTTGGCTCTTGTGTAGTCGATTGGCCTCTCTAGTGTCCAGTCTTCACTGTAACAACTATGTTACAGTGTCTTGATATCTGGTAGGGAATGCCCTGGTCTTTCATAGTTCTTCACGTTGTCCTTAGGTATTTGGTTCCTTTTCTTTTCCATATCCATTTTACCACCATTTCTCCATAAGAATGTTGGCTTCAAAAAAAAAAAAGAAAAGAAAAGAGAAAGAAAGCTAGAAAGATGGCTCAGCAGTTAAGAGCACTGGCTGTTCCTCCAGAGGCCTGGGCTCAATTACCAGCACCCACATGGTAGCTCACAACCCTCTTTAACACCAATTCTAGGGGATCCAGTGACTCCCTGTTATGGCTTCCACAAGCACCAGGCACACATGTAGTACACAGAAATGCATGCAGGCAAAACACCCATACACATAAAAATAAATATTTTACAGCTTTTGCTACTATTGATTTTATTAAATATACTTGTAATCATTTGCTTTCAGTCCATAGGAATATAGCTGGTTTGAGTCATCAGGCTACCCTTCTGTTCTTATGAATTCTTTTTAGTTGCAGATAATAGTTTTGTTTCTTGTTCTTCAATCCTTGCACTTTTTCCTATTGTTCACATATCCTGGACTGAGTAGAGTAATCCAAAATCATGTTTAATAACAGATGAAATCAGGGATCTTTTACTTTAGTGTGGTTTGCTTTCTAAAGGAAATTGTTATAGCTATTTCCCATTAGGCAGTTTATTTCTTCTAACTAATAGAGGTATTGTCATGTTTTAATTTTTAAGTAAATACTGTATTATCAAATTACTTTCTCATCTATTTGGATAACCATGTGACTTTGTTCCTTCATCTGTTAATGTAGCAAGTTACATTATGAGATAAACTCTGTTTGATCATGTTGTGCTTGATGTGACGACCTGCATTTTGAGCTCAGTTTGCAACTGCTCTGATTAGTATTTTTTTTATTAGTCTTCATAGATGAGACATGACACATGATTTCCCTTTCTTAGGAAGTCCTTATCTGATTTGAGTACGTGTGGCTGCAGTCTCATACAAACTTGGATATTGTCACCTTTTCTGTGTTCTAGAACAGTTAAGATTGGTACTAACACTCCTTGTATCTCTTTTTTTGTAATCTAAACTGACACTGCTCAAGTGACAGCTAACACCCACAGTGGTGACACACAAAGTTGTGCGTGCCTTGTGGAAAGGGTGTCAACAGAAACCCTGTATTTAACGCGGGTTGTCCCTTCTTCTCTCATAGTTCTTTTAACCCCATTGTTGTTGCATAGTTCTATGGTAAGGAGTTCAAAAAAGGCCACTGTAAATCAAAGAAGATCTCCAGAAAGATCAGTCCAGGTCAAGACATTTGCTCACCCTTTATCTGAGCATCACAGGTCCAGACCAACCTCCCAGTGAGCCCAGAAGCTGTAGATTTCCCTATGTACTTTCCAAGGTAATTGCAGACACTTTTTTGTATTTTCACACTGAAAGCAAGTAATCCAGGAGTGAGCTCTGTTAGAAAGACCAAGCATGGCTTGCCAACTAACAGAGAATTCCTTCTTCATTGTTCAGTGGAGTGGAACCAACAGGCTCAGCATTTCTCAATTTGTCTCAGTCCTTTAATCATGGTGGGAAGAGTCCTCCCTCCTGCTTACTTGAAAAGAGTTTCTAGTGTTGTAAACCTTCACGTTGATTTAACCTAAATCTATAATTGGAAAACTGGACAACAACAAAAAATATGTGTGTATAGGATTTTAATTGTTATAGTGTTTATAAAAAGGAACCATTAGAAGCAAGTTGAGTATTCCTCACTGGGGAATTTGTTGACTCAACAGGTGACTTCGTACAGTGGGAAAGCACATACCCACTAACATGGACATAGTCGACCTGTATGTCTTCGAATGCAACGACACATTTCTTATTTTAAAAATGTACATGTCCCATCTAGTATTACACTGGCTTATGGCTGACTACCTTTCCTGTTTCTTCTGTTTGTCATTTAATCTGTCCCAGTGTGCTCTAGTCTGTGTTTTTATCCTTTACAAGGAGCATGTAAAAAAAACACAGTAACTTACAAAATGAAGTGGTAGCTATTTTTAAAGTAATAACTATTGAAATTTGGGTTTTCGTTTTTCTGTTGAGTAGATTTCTAGGTTACCAGGCACAAGATTTCTAAATACTATTATGTTATGTGCTTTTAAATGTATCCCCAAATTTGATAGTTTTCTTCTGAGCATTTAAAACCTTTTGAGAACTTTGTGAAAGTTTAGAGATGGACCCTTTATATGTATTCCTGTGTTTGTTTAATTTTCTTTCCTCTCTTTCTCTCCATCCCCAGCAGCAGTGTATGTCCCTACAGAGAAATAAGCCTCTGGCACACCTCGAAGATGTGTGCATGGCAAAAGACACAGTTAGCAACACAGGAGTGACCTTTACAGAAACCCCTTCTAAAGGAAACTCTTGATACTTCCTGAAAGGTCTATGACCTCCACTGTCTGAAGCCTAGAGCTGCAGTTAGCATGTTGGCTACAAGAGAAACTGTGAGGGAGGGAGCAGGTAAAAGTGGGTAGATGGGAGATCCAGTTCTGAGTGGGATCGGATTATATTTAACTCATTTTTTCAAGGACCAGGATCCAAAACTCCCTCTCACTAACAAGATCAAGTCAGAAATGACAGGTCCTACTAGACTCTACTTGCAGTGAAGAGGATTTGCATTCTTGACCAATTGAGTCATTTGACCAAGGTTCCTGTATTTCCCTGAGGATAGGTGACTTTAAACTGTCCACTCTACCAAAACCCATTGCTTCTCATGCTAACCCTCCACTGACGGCGTTTTCAGCAGCCAGTCTTTGCAGCCATTATCTTACTGTTGACTTCTACCTCACTTGGCACTGAAGCTGCTAACAGATAAGGAAGGTTCGTCATGCCACCTTTGTGTATTTAACACCCACACCAGATTCCAAAAAGGGCTGCCATGTTTGTGTTCTCCATAAAGTATGTTTGGATATTGGCTGAGGTCATCTGTGTGCACACCCGATGCACCACTTACTGGCTGCCTTTGGGGGTGTGGTTTTGGACATTTAAATTTCATCCTTTTTCAAAATAATATGGTACAGAATTTTTTTAACTTATATGACACCACACATTTACTAAGAAATATAGTCCTCTCTCTATACCACCTTTAATTTCTCCTATCCCCAAACAACCTTTAATTTGACCAGTCTTATATGAATCCATATAATATTCTAGAGTGCTTTTCAGTTGATTCCTCCATTTTTTTTACTATAAGCTGACTTCCTATTTGTATAATGAAACCTTAGCTCTCCAACCCATTCCTGCTGCCACCAGTCTCTCCCTTCACTCTTTCATCCTCCCCTTCTTCCCAAGTAAGTTGTGCTTCAACTTTTACACTTTCCGTATGATTATGGTCCATCTTAGAGCATTGCTCCTGATGAGCTTCATAACACACTGATTGTATTTCCTTCCTTGTATGGCTTCTTGTTTTCCCTAGAGTTAATAGCTGCCTCATTTTCCCACTGGGTTATTTATCTCTGTGTATCTTATTCTTCTGTCTCAGGTCATTCTAAAGCTGTAAGAGTTTTCTGTGTTTGACATGCTCAGGTTTGGATATATTGAGTTCCGTATATTATTTGTTTCTATGAAACCTTTTAGACAGTCTTCTTGTCCACAGTTGTCTCAAGATAAATGCTTTCTTGTTTTCCATACCTTGTCCCGTATTCCCTGTTTGCCCTTTAGTCCGAGTTTTGTTGTTTGTCCTTTGAACAATATTTTCTTTGCAAAATTCTTATTAATTGGATATTGTTACTTCTATGTTTTGTGTATGTGATGTGTACGTGTGTTGATGCATAAATATTAATGGTGGGTGGGTATGGGTGCACATACGTACTGGCTAGTTTTGTGTCAAATTGACACAAGCTAGAGTCATCTGAAATGAGGAAACCTCAACTGAGAAATTGTCTTTATAAAAAAATCAGGCTGTAGGCAAGCCTGTAGGTCATTTTCTTAATTAATGATTGATGGGGAAGAGCCCAACCCATTATGGATATTGCCATGCCTGGCCTGATGGTCCCAGGTTCTATTATATATTGAGGCAGGGTCTCTCATGTGAATCTAGACCTTTCTTGCTAGTGTAGTCTAGCTTTATAGTTTGCTACAGAAATCGTTGTTCACCTCCCAAACACAGGGATTGCAGGAGGGCCTGGCATTTATATGGGTGCTGGGTATCCAAACTCTGATCCTCACACTTTGATGGAAACGCTTTACCCACTGAGCCATCTCCCCAGCCTGGATGTTTATACTTCCAAGTTAATCTCTCAGCATTTCTTATATTTCCCTCTGTGTGTGTGTGACAGAGAGACAGACAGACAGACAGACTACTTTCTGAGAAATTTCTTTGAAATTTTCTGTTTGCTTCTCCGTTTCTGTTGCCATTGTTCTCCTTTCTGGGAGCTCCTTATCTTGTTCCATATGTACATATTTATATAAAGTAAGATACATATTTTTTAAACTGGATATTAAAGACAATTATAGATCTCTGGAATTTTTGTTTCCTATATTGCTTTTGTTTCATATGAGTTTCATTTGATTTTTGCTTTGATCTCTTCCCAGTAGATGCTTTCTAAAGGCTGCCTTTATCTGTCCATGGGTAGTTGAGACCGGAACATGAAACTGCTCAGCACGCTGAGAAAGCTGACAAGGGATGGGCTCCTGAATGTGGGCTTCCCTGTGGAGTGTTAGAAGCAAGCCCAGCGTTTTCACTGGCAGACCCCTTATCCTCAAACGTCACACCTGTAGCACTCCCTGGAGAATCACCCCTCTGGCTCTGAGGCCAGTAGACACCTGCATACCAGGGATCTGGCCAGGTTTCACATGCAGATTTACCTTGGAATAACTCACTATGCTAACTTCCTTGGCAACTGACTGTTGTTCCACCTTTCAAATCTTAACTGTTGCCGTCTGTCCTCCACTGTCTTTGCTTCTATGGATCTATTTATATTTTATTTCTTCCCTGTCATGTTAGGTTCAGAGAAAACAATAAATAATTTGCCATATTTTCTAAGCAAATCATTTAACCTCTCCATCTTAGTTTATTCACCTAAGAAATGGGAATAGTAGTCCTTACCTCATAGGACCAATATTAAGTTTGAAAATCTATTTATGACTAAACACTGATTGACACACAACATGGATCAAGAAATATTAGCTCCAGCTAAGCATAGTGGTATGTACTCATAATTCCTGTACTTGGTAGACTGAGGCAAGGACCATCTTGAGCTCAAATGCTGTCTGGGATACAAAGCAAGATTCTGTCCCAAAAAGGGGAGGGGACAGCAATATGGCCCAACAGTTAAAAGTGCTTTCCTTGAAAGCCTGATGACCTGAATTCAGTTCCTGAATCACAAAATAAGAGACTCCCAAAAATTGTCTCCAGAACCTCTGAATGCATGCATGCACTCACATGTCACAGACACACACACAATAATAATAATAATAATTATTATTATTATTATTATTTTTAAAAGAAATGTGAGTTCTATTCTTAGTAGTAGTAATAAATTATAGATACTTGACGTAATGTCATCTAAATGAGCTGATTGTATTTGTCAGCATCACTTTCACAATCAATGAAAAAGGTTTAAAAATAGTAAAAAAAAAAAAAAGAAGCCTTTTTTCTTATGGCTTTGAGGTAAAATTCAAGGAAACTCTATCTGGATATCAAGATACATTTTTTAAATGACATTAGTCAAAAACTCATGCTTTTCATAGAATTGGAAATGAGTTCCAGATCAGTAAGCAGTAAAAATCTTAACTGACGTTGAAACTATTTTCTTTTGTTTTGTTTGTTCTAATACAGAGTCTTGACATGAACCTTGACTTGCCTAGAACTAGCTATGTAGACCAAGCTGGCCTTGAACTCACAGAGAACCACCTGTTTCTGCCTCCTGAGTCCTGGGACTAAAGGTGTGCACCACCACATCTGGCTCATTCAATATTTTGAGTTTACAGTGGATTTACCAGTTAAGTTATATTTCCCCTCTGTGAAATCAGTGGGCTTGAAATACAGTTAGCTATAGTTAGTAAACTTGTAGAATTGCTTCTTTCACTTTGTCAGCTGACATAAAGCACTATGGTATGATCAGTGGTCTCTGAGCTTTCTACCTCTATCACCACAGATCAGCAAGCAAGCAAACAGTACCAAATGTGCATGAGATCTCACAGGCAACACCAATTAACCTGAGAAGGATGGGACAGAAAATGGGTCAGATCTGAAATATGCTTCTGTAATGCTTATGAAGTCTTGACTTAAAATGTAGTCCTTTACAGAAATGTTTATTGATACAGGAGTCAAAACATACATATTAAAACACATGCCCAATCAGTGGAGCCCTGAGCTAGAAAATGTTAGATATATGTTAGTCATGTTTGGCTTCATAGACAGAGAGAAATATAACTGGGAAATCAATCCCTTTGTATAACGAGTCTTTTTCTGTCCACCAGCCAGCTTCCAAATAACAACACGGAGACTTGTTAATTATGAAAGCTCACGTTAGTTTAGACTTGTTTCTAACTAGCTCTTATAACTTAAATTAACCCATTTCTATTCTTCTATGTGATGCCACGAAGCTCATGGCTTTTACCTCTCCTCCCACGTGTCCTACTTCCTCTGCCTCCCTTTTTTCTTCCCAGAGCTCCAGAGGTCCCACCTACTCCTCCTGCCCAGCTATTGGATGTTTAGCTTTTTATTAAACCAATCACAGTGACACATCTCTACACATATTCCACAACACCCTAGGTCCTTTACCCCTCCAGGAAGCATTTCACCTGAGTGGTGGTCCTTTAGGTGTCCACCTTTGGACAGCTGTGTTCAATGAAAATCACTGAATGACCCAAAAAAGCAGAGAAGAGAAGGAGGCACAGAGAGCCTAAAGCACACTGCACATGTGCACGCCTGTCAATTAGTCATTAAAGGGAGAGCAGAACGTTCTTCCATATTGTGAAGATGGAAGCGAGTGCTGAGTTCCTACTAGTCTTCTACTAGTTCCTGCATGCTTTAAGGAATTGAAGTGTTTGTCATTTAAGCTGAAAGTCACAGCAAGTTCATTATTTTATACCACTTTCTCACAGGTGAAGGTCAACACCAGATAGTCAGTGGTCTCCAAGTTATATAGAGTGGGAATTAAATTCAGAAGGTGAGACTCTACATGCTAACTGATGAACAAAAGTCAAGTATCAAATCTAGGACATTAGATAGAAGGCTTCCTGAGGGCAAAGAGCTGTCCCCATCTGACCCAGTTAAATTAGCTCAGTCTTTTGCACATAGTTTACAGAACAAGTCAGTAGATGGAGTTTTATAGAACTTCAAGCATTGTTCAATAGAGCAAATTCATTAAGAAGCCATCTTTAAGATGAATAAATTCCATCCAAATATCTCTGTAGCGCTATACCTATTCACCTGTTGTCTTTCTAGGGTGTGTGTGTGTAATTTATTTACTTTATTTCTTTTTTTAAGATTTTATTTAATTATTATGTATACAGTGTTCTTCCTGAATGTATTCCTGCAGGCCAGAAGAGGGCAGTAGATCTCATTATAGATTGTTGTGATCCACCATGTGGTTGCCGGGAATTGAACCCAGGTCCAATGGAAGACTAGTCAGTGCTCTAAACCACTGAGCCATCTCTCCAGCTCTCTCTCGGTTTTTCGAAGCCAACAGCCACTTCATACTCTCACACGCATTACACGATCTAGCACAGTGCACTCACAGAGTAAGCTCTAGACTTGTACAAATCAACTAGGTGATTAACAAAATGCGATGATTGTGAATATCCTCTGTCTTACAGCAGGCCTGGCCAGGTGGGGCCCAACAGATCCTGCTTCCTCCAGCCTGGCAGCAGCTGACTGGCGTGGCCACCCACACATCGGTGCAGCATGCAGCTGTGATCCCTGAGACCATGGCAGGCACTCAGCAACTGGCTGACTGGAGGTAAACAGGAAACCCTTCTGTGTCGAGCAAGTGTTTTCTGAGATGGGAGTTTTGTCCACCACTGACAGAGAACATCACATGGGCTATGACCACAGTGTAATGGGAGGTGGTTTAAACAATATACCAGGGTACCAAAGATTTAGCTGATCAATTTATAGTTACTGTCATTTTCTACACAAAGCTCAGTTATATCTTGTAACCACCCACTGTGCGACTCACCAGACCTGGCTGAGTTTTTCTGAGAATTAAGCTCCTTTCAGAAAGCAAGCATTCGTCACCAGTGAAGGAATACAGAAGAGTCCCCAGAGCCCTAAGCAATTCTCGAAAGGGTTCTCATGAAGTTTTGAGACACAGATGCCTGTCTGTCTGAGCTCCCCAGGGAAGGCTTGACAGATGAGGTGTATTCTGAAGGAGAAGCTCCAACATGTTTGTTAGATGTGCCTCTTCAGTTACCAGCGTGTCTTACGGAGAAGAGTTCACCCTCCTGCAGACCCCAGGGACTCTAGCCACTGCCTGCCAGTACCCTGCATCTGTTTCCAAAACTGTCCATGCAGCTCACTGACTCCCTCATGGACACCCTGCTCTGCTGTTCTCATAAGCACCTGTCACTTTTCCTCTGGTACTTATCCCAACACCATCACAATGCCCTCCTTGACCAGTACAGAGCCATCTGACAGCCCTCAAATTCTCCCCAGCTCTGTGGCCTCTTTGGGCTGTTTCTTCTTCCACAGAAATTACTCCCTGCTCCCCTCTGGTAGTCTGTATACTATCCTGAGGGTCCCCCTAGTTCCTTTTCTGAGCATAGAGCTCTTGGGTTGAATGTGGTAGTATATATTTGAAATCTTGGCACATAGGCTAAGGCAGAGGATTACGAATTTGAGGCCAGCCTGAGTTACATAGTGAAACTCTGTGTAAATAAGTAAATAACTCTCAGGAAAAGGTAGGCAGGTGGCTAAGTCAGTCCCCTGAATCATGTCTACTGCAGCCTTTTCCTTCTCCATGTAAAACTACTTCTGACTACTGGCAGGGGGAGAACACATGGGCCGTCCCCATGGCTGCCGTCTGCCCTCAATGGAAGCACTTTCAAACCAGGCGAAACTGGTTTCTGTTCTGGCTCTGCAAGACCTGGGGCAAGTTATTTAACTTCTGTGGCCTCAGTTTTCTTTTCAATAAAGTGGGGTCATGATGCTCATCGCACAGGATTGTGGGGTGGGGGTGGAGGGGAGGAGTGTGTCAACTGAAATGAAACACAAAGCACTTGCCCCCCTTTAACACTCGGTCTAGCAGAGCCTGAGCATAGCAGAATGAATAAGCTTGGCATCTTCCCTTCACCCATTCAGGGCAGCTCACACTTGCCTTTCGTCAAGCTCATTAGGAGTAGCAGCCAAGTGGAAAGCTATGTGACCTGCGTTGGGTTCCCCTCCCCCTTATTCTCCCGAAAGACACTGTCACCACCCCCACGTCGTATTTTCCTTTGTCCTTTAGCAGTTAGAGCTCAATCTCTGCAATATTCATACACTTGTCCATGCCTTCTTCAGCTCTCTCCATCTCTTAACTGGTGATCTCCATACATTCCCACTCTCTGCATTTCACTGTGGGCCCAAGAGCATCCATAACCATGGCCAGAAAACAAAAGAGGAGCACCAGTGCTGCCCTTGTTTCCAAGAGAAAAGGCCTGTCTGTGGGGAAATAAACAGCAGAAAGAAGTCACCACAACCATTTCCCAAGGCCATATACATGTCTAAAAGACAATCACAGTTACTACAAAATGCTCATCTTTTTCTCTAATTTATCCCTTCAAGTTACAAAGATGGAATTTCATTTCTTTTTAAGTTTAAATGATTCCTTGGCTTTTAATTTTATTGTGTGTTAAATGGGCTTTTTTGGACAAGTCTTGGAATTAATCACTTTAAAAGTTTCTGTTGGAAAACAAGGCTTTATGCACCATCCAGCCTAGATGGTGAGACTTTAAAATGTAACCCATTTCCAGGGTGCAGGCTGCCAGCATCGCTCTCTCTGCTGTGTATTAATTTTGATTTAATACAAACTCTGTCCATGTCTAGTCACCCTTCAGTTAACCTAATTGTTCATTCAGCAAGCGTGTAATTAACTGATCAGCTGCTACATGCCTGGGCATTGTGTTAGCTACTGGGGGAATTCAAAAGAACATTAATGATTCCTAATGCCGGGAACATATGGCTCCCAGTCACCAGTCTGTTTTCACATTCACTACAGTTCCCTCATTAATAAAATGGTATTTCTAAGACATCCTACCCACTTCACAAAGCAGAATAAAAGAGCCCATTGAAGTTGCTATGCAAAGTCTAAAACAAAATGCTCATATTAATGTTCAGCATAGTTACCTGTCCAGGGTAAATAGCTGGGGGAGCTATTTATCCCATCTCTCTAGAACTTGCCATTCTTTCCCCTTGAAAGTCCTGGTTCTCATCAAGCAGCCCGATTTCTCCTACTCCTCAGCACAGGACTCCCATTCTACAGTGTGGGAAGCCCACATGTCAGCTCACCTGGCACCTCACAGCTGAGTGAGAGAGAACAACAGTAAAGCCTCTCTTTATCTGGGAGAGAAGTCATCTTATTAAAGAGCTCAGCTTCTATAAAAACCACTCAGGGGCCTTCTGCTCCCTCTTCTCTTTCAGAAACACACATGCTCATGGAAGCCATTACAATCCCATCATGCAGCAGCCTACACTCTTGACTGGACACGTGACCCTTCCAGCAGCCCAGCCCTTAAATGTGGGTGTAGCCCATGTGATGAGGCAGCAACCAACCAGCACCACCTCCTCCAGGAAGAGTAAGCAGCACCAGTCATCTGTGAGGTAGGTGCTGAGAGCTTTGGTGGCCAGAAACACTAGAAGATTGAAATGTTAAACACTGCTTGGAAGTAGGATTGCTGGTGCACTACCCTGGCGTGGTGCAGAGAGCAGCTCTTCCTACAGGAACTGAGGGAACATTTTATGGTACGTGGAATACTCCAGGGTTTGCTGAAAGCATTCTCTCTAGGTTCTGTGCAGCTGCAACCCTGTCTCTTGGCTCTTCCTAGTTCCTGTCCCTCTTAGCTGAAACTAGACTTTATACAGAAGGGCACAGTTGAGGAGGATCAAAGTGTGGTTAAAGTTGGCCACACAATCTCTGTCGTCTTTTCTAGAAACAACAGGCCTCTGTGTCTCCATTTGAATACAAATTACAGAGATATCTTTTTCAAAAACACTAGAAAACATGCATTTTCCTTAATATTTGAGGTCAGAAATATAACTCATAACTCAAAAATAAGCTCTACAGCTAGCAAGTTAGATCTAGGTCATGAAACTACGGAGCTGCTTCCACATGAACACATTTGGCTGATTGCTTAAATATAACTTTGGTGACTCCCAGATGCTTAACAGTAGACTGCTAAGCTTTCCCATTCCCCTGAACTCTTAAACCATTAAGAGTGACACAAGGCTCCATGTCTACATGTCACTTTGATGAAGGCAAACAGAGATAAATTAGCAGCACCAGAGACTGGCCCCGAAGAAGGGAATTCCTGGGAAGGAGCGAAAAGAGCTTCATATCTGGGTTGTAGGTGGAGTTTGTAACCATGTATTTGTCAATAACTCAGACACTTGAGAAGGCAGGGTTTTAGAGTATATAGTATATATAGTATCAACTGTAGAGTTCAATGGGCCTGACTTTAAAAAAGAGGCTTCTAAAAATAAACAAGAGCAATCGCCACACCTATCGCTGGCCAAATAGATTTAGAGTTGCTCCCACAAGGCCCGTGGCAGTGACAGAGATGCACATATTTGTTTATTTGGGGTGCATTGAACATGAGAAATTGGGTACATAAGAAGTCTAGTTGTTCTCATTTGCTTTTCTGTTTCTGTGATAAAAAGACTGAACAAAAACAACTTGGAAAGGAAAGGGTTTATTTCATCTTACAGGATATAGTCCATCATCCAGAGAGAAGGCTGGAATTAAAAGCAGAGGCCATGGATGAGCACTGCTTACTGGTTTGCTCCCAAACCCATGCTTAACTGCCTTTCTTATGCAGTGCAGGCCCACCTGCATAGAGATGGTACCACCCACAGTGAGCTGGGCCTTCTCAGATCAATTAGCAATCAAGAAAAACTCCCCACAGGCCAACCTGATGGACACATTTTTCTGAGGTTCCTCTTCCCCAGTGTGTCAAGTCTATCCATCACACTAGAGAATTTTGTTTTGTTTTCTTTCCTTTTTTTTCCCCCTTCTTCCTCATATATCCAGGTGCCAGAAGCTAGATCTGTCTTTTCATTCTCATTCGAAAATTAATTCAAGCAAGGGCTGAGTTCCCTCAAGCTGGCGTCCTTCTTCATAATCCCTTGTTAGGGTATTTCTGAGAACACAAGGGAATTCTGCTTAGATCAGTGGCAGCTCCCCAGAATGCTTTTGTGTGGCAGCCTGTGACAACATGCCAATGTCACTGGAGGTAGCAGAAACCACTGCTTTGATCTCCGTGCTCCATCAGGACCAGCCAGGCACCAGGCGCCAGACAGACCTGAGCTTAGCATCCTTGTGACCATAGTCAGGACCCTGGCCCCACAGCCAGTTCAGCAAACCCCTGCCCTGCCCGTCTTCTCGTCTTCTTGGCACCCAGCTGCTTCAGGTGAGCACACTGCTCATGGCGTGGCAAAACCAACACAGTCCCTGCGCAAGTCATCTCCTCGATTCTCTTTATTATTGTTGTTTTGAGACAGGGTCTCACTTTGAAGCTCTGGCTGGCCTAGAACTCACTATGTAGATGAATCCTGGCTTCAGATTTACAGAGATCATCCTGCCTCTGCCTCCTGAGTAATGCATTAGAGGTGTGCACCACATGTGACACATTTGCTTCTTTTTGAAACTGTGAGAATCCACACTGAAGGCCACCCCTGTGTAGTAATGCAGCAGACATGCTTTCTCCTGTAGCAGTGCTGAGTAAGCCGTAAAAGCTATAACATGCATAACAGAATAAAAGAAAGTCTAACCAGAAAGCCTCACTACCAGCTCCAGAGAGGACTTTATAAGTACAACTGATTGATGCCAGCTACAGACAAAACCAAAGTCACCTTTACTAAACTATCCTCATTGTACTTCCATCTCTTCACTAAGAAGGTACTAGACTCTCTAAGGAGATTCATTCTCTTTTGACTTTGATCTTCACTGTATAGGTCCTAGCCAGGATCAGCAAAGGGTTTGATGGGAAGAAACGAAGGTAATTGTTCCCTAAAGTTACCAGAACTAATATAGAATTTCAGGTCAATCAATCCAAATTAAAAAGTTCCTTTTGATGGGCTGGAGAGATGGATTACCAGTTGAGAGCACTGACTGCTCTTCTAGAGGACTCAGGTTTGATTCCCAGAACTCCCATGGCAGCTCATAACCATCTGTAACTCCAGTCCCAGAGGATCTGACACCCTCTTATGACCTCCTAGGGCACCAGGCATACACACAAAATAACGAATAAATCTAAAACTAAAATTTTAAGAGAGTTAGAACTGTACTACAATAGTCAGATTTGGCTTATCCACAACTTTTTAAAGCTTTTAAAGTATACTTTGTTCCTCTTGTATTTGTCCCAGTTTTTTATTACAATTCAAATTAATTGATAAGCCTTCCATGAGGCTCAGGTCAAAATCTAAAAAGGTTTTGTTTTATTTTCCATTGTACACAAATCTGAATGGCCATAGCTTTTCCCAGAAGAGAAAAAAGGGAAAGCTGAGCCAAGGGGCTAAGAGATCATTCTATCTGTAAATGCTTGCCACACAACCATCAGGACCTAAGTTCAGTCCCTAGACCCTGCACACAAAGTTGAGTACAGCAGTGCACACCTGTAATTCAAGTACTGGGGGGAGGGGTCAGAGACAGGCTGATCCTGGGAAACTTGGGCAACCAGCTAAATCAGTGAGCTCTGGTCAGTGAGAGGCTCTGTTGGAAAAAACAAGATGGACAGCTGACCATTGAGGGAGGACTAGATGAAGCCAAAAGCTGGGGTTTAATCCTGAAGATTATCCTATGTGGCCTTGTTGGATGAAGTAACTAAAATCCTGATCAGGACAGCTGCCCCTAGAAGACCAACTCTCAAGAACAGATATATGTGCCCAAACCAGAGCCCAGAGAAGGTCCTGTAGTGACTAACTGAAGGCCTCTAGAGGCGCCACATTTTCTGTCACAGATGGAGACCAACTGGTCTGGGCTTCAGACTTTTTTCTGTGGCTATTTGGTGAATGTGGTGTTTTCTGAAAGTTGGATGGAGATGTAGTGTGTGTTGCTTTGTCTTTACAGAAATGTCTCCACCTGTGAAGTGACCTCTTCCCAGTCGACCAGCTCCCCTCAGCGATCCAAGCGTGTCAAGGAGAACACTCCCCCACGGTGTGCCATGGTGCACAGCAGCCCAGCCTGCAGCACCTCAGTCACCTGTGGGTGGGGTGACGCGGCCTCCAGCACCACCCGAGAGCGGCAGCGGCAGACGATTGTCATCCCTGACACCCCTAGCCCCACAGTCAGTGTCATCACCATCAGCAGTGACACAGATGAGGAGGAAGAACAGAAACATGCACCCACCAGGTGAGGCTGCGCCTTGAGACTCTCGGGAGAGAGCTGAGGGCATGTGTCGTGCTGTGTGCTGCCTTATCTAGGGACCTGGGTCAGTCTGTGAAGCATGATGGCCATTCCTGCTAATCCCTGAATTTTCATTTTGCCATGTTCTTGTATCCACAATTATTTCATGAGACTGACAATTATTCAAAACCAAAATAATTTTGAGTGAGTTTGGCCTTAAAGAATAGTTACAGTCCCTAAACATTTGGGAACATGAGACTATAAAAATTGGGCTCCCAATCCCAGTTTATTTTAACACTTGCAAGTTTAAAAAATGGGGGGCTGGGGAGATGGCTCAGAGGTTAAGAGCACTGGCTGCTCTTCCAGAGGTCCTGAGCTCAATTCCCAGCAACCACATGATGGCTCACAACCATCCGTAATGAAATCTGGTGCCCCCTTCTGGCCTGCAGGAACACATGCAGACAGAACACTGTATACATAATAAATAAATCTTTAAGGAAGGAAGAAGAGAAAAGAAAAAAGAAATAGTTTTTTTTTAAAAGTTTTAAAAATGCTGCCTCAGGCTATTGAATTTATTCCCAGTTCATCAGGATATCTCTCTATCATTGCCTTGGCTCGTTCAGAATTGGAAGTAGTTGTCCAATTAATTAGAAATTTCCCTGTGTCTGATTAACCCAGTCCTTTAAACTGCTAGTTGGCAGTTATTCCACAGTAGCAATAATTCATTTTACACTGTGTATGCTTCCATAGGTGGGGGCCTGCCACCCCAATCCAGAGCTTCCAGTCATCATTGTCCTTCCCACAACTAGGTACAAAGTTCTGTGCTTACAATGCGGCCCAAATTATTGATTCCCTTTTTGGACATAATGCTGCTAATTGTTAATCATAATGTTTTTGATTAAATAATAGATTTCATGCTTGAAGTCATTACAAAATGTTCAGCTAGACCAATTATAGCGCTCTCATTATAGCAGTACCTACAGGATGCAACCCTTTCTTCCTGGTGAAATTTAGTGGTCTGCCCTTTTACCAGTAGAGCTAGTATGTGTCTCATTAACGTGTCCTTTTTTCCTGTTGAATGACTCAATGTGATCTTTGGTGTAGTTTGATAATCCTCTGTGTTTCTGTTCCTGCCATTTGCTAGGTATCTGAGGGACATAGGGTCGGTGGGTCCAGGCACATGTTTTGTACTCCAGAATCACTTTACACTCCATCTACTTATTCAAAGACTAGCTCCACTTTCCTTTTCGATTACAGCCCCAAGTTGAGTCAGTGTTCCATCTTTCCAATCCTGAGAAACCTGAGGGCTCGGTCTCCTTCCAGAGAGGAAGGTTCTTCCTACCCAAGACTGGCCCCTGGCTTGGGGAAGCCTGTGCATATGTAGCGCTGGCAAAAAAAAAAAAAAAAAAAAAAAAAAAACCGCTGAGCAGCCTTGAGCACAGCTGGAGAAATGCAAAAGCAATTTAAAGTCCTCGCTGTCAACTAGATTGCAATGTCATTTTTAAAGGCTGAGATCTGAATTGACACTAACTCTGAACATGAGTGCCCAGGAGAGATTGAATAGAGAGGAAGAGGACAATGTCATCTCTCCAGCAGCCAGAGCCAATAGGGCTGAAAGCGGAAGGCAAGTGGAACACAGAATTGTTTCCCCAGGAGGAAACATAACTGAGAGACTCAGAGGTGGGCTGCAGCCTGAGGGCAGGTGACATTGGGAGGAACAATCACAAACTGAACCCAGTGGCTTTATACTGTAGGAAATACAGGGGACTGCCAGCCTTCACCAGGACAGGGAAAACACGATAGAGATGCTCTTCTGAGTGACTGCAGACTGAAGCCATGGAGCCATGTGAAGGGCCTCAGCCACTCACAAGGTAACAGGGAGCTTGCAGAGGAAGATGCAGTAATGATATTTTCTGCAGAGATAAATGACTGTTGCCTTAGAAGACGGTCAGCACCCAAGAAGATAGGAAAGTCTACCTGAAGAAGCAACAGCCAGTAGCGCTTCCTCATAGAGAAGCTGCTGTGTGACTGGATCATGTAATTGTGACTTTGTTTAACAGTGAGAACGTAAAGGGACATAGTTAGGATGTCTGGAACGCCAAGTGTTCTCTCTTCGTGAGGCTTGCAGGTGATGAGCAAAATAAGACATGTACAAATCATTCTGACACAAAGCAGAGCATCTCAGAGAAACCAGCCAAGTGTCAGGGGAAGTTGTTGAGAGAAGAGAGTTGTAGATTTAATGAGGTGACTGGCGTGGCAGAGCCTCAGAGGTGAGCAGGTGGGGAGGGGCGTCACAGTAGCAAAGCTCACCCATGAGAATGCAGACATTGGAGAAAATGGGTTTGGCGTGAGAAATAGTTATTGAGGCATTTCCCTTTAGATGGGGATGAAGTATCTGTCAGAAGACTCTAAGGAGCTCAAGGAAAAGCATCCATTCTGGAAAACCAAGAGTTTACAATGTGCACCTAAACAAGAAGGCACTTGGCCGTGGGCTCCAGAGCTGTACGGGATTCCTTGTCCTCCCCATTCCAGTCTGAGTACTGGAGACATTCCATCCCTGTGTTAGCTACTTTTCTATTGAGATAAACACCATAGTCAAGGCAGCTTAGAGAAGAAAGTTTACTTGGGGTTATGGCTGTAGAGGGTTAGAACCCAGATGGCAGAGCAAAAGTAGCAAGCAGCAGGAACAGCTGAGACTTACATCCTGAACCTTGAGCAGGAGGCAGAGAGCGCTAACTCTAAACCATGAGAGTCTTCTGAAGCCTCAGAGCCCACCCCAGTGACAGACTTCCTCCATCATGGTCTCACCAATCAGCCATAAACTTGGATATTCATATCCCCAAGACTTATGGGGGGCATCTCATTTAAACCACCACAGTCCCTAAATCTGGTCATCCTTGTCACCAAACTGCATTTCTCCTTGGAAGTGAGTGACTTGATTGTTCTGTCTTCCTGACTTAATTCCCTACTTGATGCTTACCCTAAATCTAGCATTTATAGTACCCAGGGTGATCCTGAAATGCTGGTTGCTTCCCTAGGGCAGCTCAGCTTCAGCACAACATCTAGAGCTGGGGTCAAGGACACTCACGGAGGTAACACAGCCTCACCACAGTGTGTGTTTTAGCATCATAAGTGGTAAATCACATTTTTAGACCTTACTGACCTTACTCACTCAATCTCTGAGACTAGATGACATTGCCCAGAATTGTTAAAAGAATGTCAAGGGAGGATCATTATTCTTGACCACAAATATGAGCACTGTTAGTTGCTGAAGCAATGGCAAGTCTCCCACCAATCAGGAGACTTCCACAGCATGGAGAGACACATGGGACAGAATGAATGATGAACTGAGGGGAATCTAGCAGACCTGCACACATGCTTTACCCACAGTCTCGTCCCTTCTGTTCCCATTCAGTAAAGGAGAAAACAAAGGCCCAAGAAGGCCAAATGACTCAGTCAAATTAATAGAGGTTCAAGCCGAAGAATTGGGGTTCATTCAGGAAGTGCTATGCCATTGAAGAAATTATATTATTTATTACTGACAAAATAACCGATTTCTTTTTAGTCACTAGTTTAGCAACTATTGTTCTGTCCTCAGTCCCATGAAAGCATCCAGTGTATTCAGAGAGCTCTGACAGGACCATGAGGAGCTAAGAGCACCCTGCTGAGGCTGCCCCAGGAAATGGGCAGAAGTTTAAATCTTCCCACTGTTGAAGAACATTTCAATAAATGGGCAGGCCACTGAAAAGCCAGTGGGCTCTCGTTTTTTAATGGTTTACTAATAGACTAGGGGATTTTTTTAATCATGGCTAGAGACTTGGCATAAAGACAGAAAAACTAAACAATAAACATCTTTTTGCTACATTTCCTACGACAAAGTAGAACTGGTCATATTTTACATATGTTAAGTGTTTTTGATGAGGGAAGCATTTGATTGTCTCTGTCTTCTTTTACCTGGAATCTTCATGAACAGTGTTTACAGGGACATAACGGTTTATCCAAATCCTCATGCCTAACTCATCTTTTGCAGAAACTGCCTTATAGAAGCTGTGACATATGAACTTCTGTCACAAGGAAAACATTTTAAATGTGTGATCAAAGTGATTTATTTCAGATGATCAGCAAGAAATTTTTTTGTCCAGGTTCCATTATTCCCATGCCCACTCATTCCCCAAGTCACTTGAGTGGCCGGCCATCTCTCACAGGGGAGTCAGGTCTCAGGGTACAGAGTACATTCTACCCTTCACGGTACACAGCAGCTACCCCAGGAGTCTTCAGCCAACTTTGCCAACAATGTCAACTCTAAGTATATAGATAGTAGATATAAAAGCAATTCTTAAATCACTCTTAAAGTATTTATCTAAAAAGAAAATGGGGAGCCCTAGGGCTGTAGTTCTGTTGCTCATTCAAAATGCATGAGGGTCTGAGTTCAGCACCTACCCCAAAAAAGAGTTGACTCAAGATATTTTGTTTCTTTATACTAAATTGAAAAGATAGTAAAATTAGTTCAGAAAAGTCACAGTCAGAAACTTACAAACTATTGTTCAAATGACTTCTGCCTAAAAAATTAACAACAGGAGGAAGAAAAATAAACACTCATTTATTATTGCCTGAGTAAAAATGTCACCAAATTGGAGTTTCTTTGAATTGACACATACAACAATGTAAACTCACCGCCCTCCTATACTGGTTAAAAAGCCCCGTACGGCCAGATAGTGGTGGCACATGCCTTTAATCCCAGCACTCGGGAGGCAGAGGCAGGAGGATCTCTGTGAGTTCGAGACCAGCCTGGTCTACAGAGTGAGTGCCAGAATAGCCTCCAAAGCCACAGAGAAACCCTGTCTCAAACCACCACCAACCCCCAAAAAAGCCCCATACAATCAGCATCAGAATTGCACTCCTGGGACAGTGACTGCCAACTCAAGGGAGGGAACAAAGAAAACAGACTCACAGTGTCATGTAAGGGAACTTTGTTTCAAGCTATAACCCACCTCTAAGTTGAAAACTATTTCAGTCTTGTGGGACTCACACTCAGCAATGGAAGGCTGTACACTCCAGACATCCTCACTGAGTCCTCATCACAGGGCCCTATTCAAAACAGGTCAGTGGGTGGCTTGGAGAGGCTCAGGAACTACATCTTGAACAAGCAACACTGTGCAATCTGTCTGTCCCTAACAGCCTATCCTAATGTCTTAGCATACCACAGAGCCACACTAACATGTGGCAACCTCCTGGTTACTCATTACTCTCAACAGGTGTGTGGGGCTAAGGGCACCAGAGAGGGTTGGATCCAGCTTGGCAGGGCATTGGTCAATGCATAGGCTCAATGTGATTGGCCAGCTGAGTCCAACTGGTTTAGGAAGAGAGATCATTGAACTACTGAAGGAAGGCAAAGGAAAGCCTGCAACTCCTTCCAGGCCCCTTTCTGATGTCCTACAAAGCAGTCATGTGAAGGCTGACCTTAACGTTGACACACATGAGTATATACATACAGACATAAATAATGTCATTTGCATGGAATGTATGTGCCATATTAAATGAAGTTTGCCTCACTTTACCTTTCCAGTGTTAGCTAGGAACCTCTCTGGGAAGGCAGAGGGCTATGTAACTTAGTGATTAAGACGGCAGATGTGTTGGCCTTGGGCAAGCAAGTGACTCAAGCCCTCCTTGTCTGCAGTTGCTTCACCGTGTAGTCGTGCTGTGAGGACAGTAGGAGGCAGCACACATACAGCATTTGAGTGGCAGTTGGTATATATCCGGTGTGGTAGTGGGTATATATCCAGTGTGGGTCACCTTATTTGGTCATCAGTGTTGTAATGGAAGAGTAGGTTTGTTTGTTTTTTTCACATATAGCATTTACTCTGAAGTCAGGGGAGATAAAGGAGTCATGGAAAGTTTATTGGAGGAGATGGATTTTGACCTTGGTCTTGAAGGATGAAATTGACTGAGATTAGCAAATAGAAATCAGAACCACATTCTAGACAGGATCCAACCAGGATGGGGTCAGGGCTTGCATCTGATCGTCTGGCTGTATTTTCTCTTTGTGGTTCACTTCTATACTTCTTAGTTCTTTATTTCCTCTCATCATTTTAAAATGATGAAAGTCATCTATTGCCATGACAACATAATACAGTGGTGAGGTCTTGCTGTTATGCTTCTTATTCAGAAGTGGTGTCTGTCAAGGCCATTTGAGCAAATATTTCTCATTCCCCTCCTATCGCTGTCTCTCTCACTTCCATTAACCAGCTCAAAATGAGATTTATAAACTGTCAGTAACAATGAGAGACAATGGTAGAATAAATCCCAGTAGTATCGACATACAGGAGCCTGAAGAACTCTAGTGGTGATCTCAACTGTGTGCTTGGTTTTAAAATGAGCCACTTAGCAGTTTCCCATTGTTCTCTAATCTGGATAGTATATTTGTGTAGAGCACAGACATTTCTAGCAGGAGACAGGATTAGAAACGGAGCTAATTCACTTTTCCCAAAACTGTCATATATAAATCCATGAAGATACAATATTAAGCTGTGCCATGTGGTTTTGCTTGTTAGTCATGGGGCTTCCCATACAGACAACGGGATGGCGTTTATGAAGAGTTTGTAGAGCTCCTCTGTCCAACTCCTCCACCCACTCACTGCCTGCCAGCTTCCTATTGTGAACCTGGCCCTAAGTCCTCACAGGTGATCCAGTCAGGCTTCCAGCTCTCCCAGGACTGCTCAGAAAGCCTTCCTTCAGTGGCAGTGTGCTGATAGCCTGAGGGAGGGAGGCTCAGCAGGAACTGCCGAGGACCACACTTGTATAAGGTCCTCTCACTAAGGAGATTCCCACTTCCCCTAGCAATTTCAGAGAGGGCCAGAGCTAGATGGATGGTATAGGACCATGGTTCATTCCTCAGGGTCCATCTGTAAACTAGAACTAGAGGAACATTTGCATGAGTCCACCACCCTACAGATCATGCCCTGCAGCAGAACATACCCTCATTTCAGCAAATGGTAAGAAGAGCCACTGTGTTTGGGTTATTTACTCAAGTACAAGTGAGGAGCAGAGCAGCCCACCCCCTGCATCCCCTTGGGAACTTGCTGGAGTGAATCCCAGGCTCCGTCCCTGGTCCTGGGAGCAACAGGACATCACAATGTTCTGCTCAGAGTCCAGCAGCTCCCTTTACCTCTCCTACCACAGAAAAGAACAGCAGGTCTCCTCCTTCCTCGCTTTCCACACTGGCCCCCACTCTCATTGCTTTCTCCTGCTGACCAGGTGTAGGAAACTCTTCCAAGGACTCACTTTCTAATGCTCGGGACAAATCTCAGTTACTTGTGGCCCCTGACATCTGCTGAGGCAGGGCTGCTCGAGGGCCTGAGGCCATGCCCTGTGACCTTTTTTTTTTTTTTTTTTTTTTTGTGGATAAGCCTGTAGGCTTTTTAAAATTAGAAAAATCCATATACAATACAATTTACCCATTTACTGAGTACAGTTCACCAGGGAGATTGCATATTCATTTCCTTTAAATTATGGTTAAAAAAAAAGAAATTTGCCATTTTAACCATTTGGGGGCACTGATTGTCATCGTTATTTGTTTGTAAAACTTTTCTGTCGTTCCAGCCCAATATTCTATGCCCATTAAATAAGTTTACATTTTTCTCTGCTCACCCCTCCCCAGACCTCTGGTATCTATGATCTATTTCCTTTTTGTTTGCCTATTCTAGATATTTTGTGTGTTGAATCATGCAGAATTTGTTTCTGGCTTATTTTATGTGATATTTTCAGGGTTCATCAATGTTTCTGGCTTATTTTATGTGATATTTTCAGGGTTCATCAATGTTTTAGTGTATTATCAGAACTTCACTCAAGGAGCTGGAGAGATGGTACTTACTACCCTTTGGTGGACTTACACTCTATCCCTAGAACCTGTATCAGGAGGCTCACAACCTCCTGAAACCTCTGGCTTCTATGGGTACCTGCACACACATGCACATACACAATTAAGTACAATAAAAAATTTTTAGAAAGGAATTTCAACCTTTTGATTGACTAGAATCCATGGTATGGGTATGCTAGGTTTCATTTATCCAGTCACCTGTTGGTGAGTGCTTACTTTGTTGTTCTGTCTTGGGTGTTATGAACAACACTGCTGTGGGACATTGAGATAATAATCACTGTTTGAATCCCATTTCCATTGCCTTTGATAATATGCCTAGGAATTGCATTGCTGTGATAACTGTGTTGGGCTTTTTTGAAATGCACTAGACCTCTGGGTTTAAATTTATTATAAGTGAGGAATGTGGGTCTTTATTAGTTAAAATGCACCTGGTTCTATCTGTTAATGTGAAGAGCTGCAAATGTGTGGCCAGTTCATTCCTGGCCTTCTTTTGGGTTCTTAACAATTATCATCTGGAAGAGTCCTGTGACAGTTAATCATGGATGGCTTTGTGACTCCATTATTCTAACTGGTTATTGAGAGCTTTTACTGTTTAACTTGTCGTGTTGTTGTACCATCTCCCACTGGGCTTTTCATCTTCTCGAGGACAGGGGCATGTTTCTTTACCTTTGTGCAGCTATTCCCTGTGGCACTGACTGAATCTGTAGAGCTCCAAGATTCCAAACTAATGGCATGTCATGTCTTTGCTCTCAATCTTCTGGCTCAGCACAGACTAAAGAAGAACCTCTTCAGCAAGCCCTTCCCTCTTTGTGCCTGGTGAGATTCTGTGCAGCTTGCTTCCCTGTTATCTCGGGGAGCACAGCTGATGAGAGTACACATTGAATGTCCTTTATCCAGAAGGCTTGAGACACCAGGTGTGGTGCTACGTGCCTTAAATCCTAGCACTCAGGAGGCAGTCTGGACTATAGAGTGGATCCCTGTGTTTTTAAAGGGCTGGGACAGAGCCTGCCCAGGTCTAAGGAGATGCCCCCCCCCCCACTGAGGGAGGTGGACAAAAGCCCTTCCCTAACTCAGCCGCTGTTTCCAACTGATAACCAATGAGAGGAAGAATTTCTTCTCCAGGAGAGCCTCGCTTACAGGCAGGCCCACACCAGCGCTAGATGGCCACCACTAAACAAACTCTGTGGTATTTGGAGAGGACTTTTATGTCAGAGGGGTTTGTCTGGGCATTTTTTTTTTCCTTACAAGTCTTTTGCTAATATATTATAGTATCTGATTTTGTATTTTTGTGGGATTTCTGGGGAGAAGGGAGCATGTCTCTGCATCTGTGTGTGTTTCTTGTTTTTTAGGGGTTTTTTCCTGCTTATTTTTCCTATTCTAATTTGTTTGTATGGCTGTTTTGTTTTTGTTTCTTGGTTGTCTAATGAGAGAGAAATGGTTTGGATTTGAGGATGTGAAGGAAGTTGAGGGAAGAAAAACCATGATCAGAATATATTACATAAAAATCTACTTTGAATAAAATTAAAATTGTTTTTAAAAAGACTTGGTGGCGCACGCCTTTAATCCTAGCACTCAGGAGTCAGAGGCAGGCGGATCTCTGTGACTTTGAAGCTACCCTGGTCTACCCAGAGAAACCCTGTCTCAAACACCCCCCCCAAAAAAAAAAGACTTGAGACCAGAAATTTCAAATTTTCTCATGTGCATACCCTCTAAAGGGAATTTTACACAATTATTCTTAGTGTGCCTGCTTTCTGACCTCAGCCTGTCACATCGTCAGACATGGGATTTTCCACTTGTGATATCATGTCAACACAAAAGGGTTTATCTTTGGGAGCTTTTATAACTTTGGATTCGAGCAGCTCATCCTATATACGAATAGTGATAGTACTAAGTCCCAAGAACAGCCTGTGACACAGGTTCTGTTGTCATGACCCATATTATTGCTGTGTAGACAACTAAATCCCTCAGAAATTGATTCCCAAGGCCCTGTCATCAGCATGTACTGAAGTTAAACATCTGACTGGAAACCCATGTTCTAACCGACAGCCCCAGCAGGGACCTTCTGCCCTAACCCAGGAAGGATAGGTGTATGGCCACTGAAGGAATGGCCCAGCCCCGACATGCTGGGTGTCAGGAGCAGGGCCAGGTCCCCAGAGCCTTCACCCCACTGCCCGTCCAGCCTCTGTAGGTCTACAGCCCTACTGACCTACTAGCCTTCTGCCCAGCTGCTCTTAAAAGTGCCCACTTCCCTACTCTCCCTGCGGTGATAAGACACTCATATTGGGAATAGCCTGGCCTGGGTCTGTGCATTAGTCAAGAGTCTGGGGTAGGAGGATTACTGAAAATTCTATCAGATTCTATAAATACTAGCTCTTTCTCCTATCAGATTAGCTGGAAAGTGGCCATCTTGTCTAGGCAATTGTTATTTCTTAAAATAACTGATCAGTGTACAAAAATAAATGAACATCCACTTTTAAACCCTTGCATAATGCGTAGTAAGTTCCACGTCTGCCATCCCAGCAGCCTATCACCAAGCCTCAGGCAGATGGAATTGGTTCCCAGAGGAACCACAGGAGCATAAAACTCTGTGAAAGCAAGTGCTGGCCAAGAGCCACCCCAAGCCTGCTCTTCCCCATTTCCAGGTAAAGTCTCAGAAGATCAAGACCTGGGGTTGGGGTGCACTCCCTAGTGGCATTGGCACCTAGGAGACTTGCCTTTAGAGCTCAGGACAGTACTGTCTCCCGACCTTGGCCCAGAGAATGGGAACTCTGCAGAAGGCCAGACCAGGCCATCCCTAAAAAATGGGTACCCAGAGGTCCTAGGTAGCCTAAACACAACCACTCAAATTCAATTCAATTTCTATTTCTCGGAGTTTCTGAATGATGATGCTGAGATCTTCAGAGCCTCACTCGTTCTAGCCCTCCACCAGCATCCTGGGTCACTGGACAACTCTTCCCTTCCTGCTTACACTATGTTGATTCCCACAGGCCCAAACCCCAGACTCAGGGCCCTCCTCTGCCTGCCTAGTTCATTGCTCAGACAGACACCAGTTCTAGTGGTCAGAGGGGTTGCCACCGAACTCTAATGAATCTGCCACATAGGGACAGCCCAAGCCTACCTGTAATTGTCCCGCTCGGCACCAGTGTGCCTAGTGCCAGGCCCAGCCCACAGTTCTAACTTCTCCCCTTAACTTTGCAGCACGGTCTCCAAGCAAAGAAAAAATGTCATCAGCTGTGTCACAGTCCACGATTCTCCCTACTCCGACTCCTCCAGCAACACCAGCCCCTACTCGGTGCAGCAGCGAACAGGGCACAATGGCACCAACACCTTGGACACTAAGGGGGGTCCAGAGAATCACTGTACCGGCAACCCCCGCACCATCATCGTACCCCCCCTGAAGACCCAGGCCAGCGAAGTGTTGGTAGAATGTGACAGCCTAGGGCCAGGTAACCTGGGACCACAGCAAGCCCGTACCATTTCTCTGCTTTTCCTGTTTTCTGCTATTAGAAATGCTAGTACTAGTGAAACAAAAAGTACCTAATTATTTCCGATGACCTATGTTGTGTACATGGTTCTGTGGAATTCTGCTATATCATAGAATATCATCATGTTCTATAGAGAACATTTTCCTCTTGAAATCCTGGCTGTTCTCATGGTGGCTCTGCTTCGGTCATGGTTGGTAAACAGCGTAAGCACCTCATTTCCTATCAGCTGGTCTGGGCATCCTGACGTCTTTCTAGGGGCCCCACTAATAGAGCAGGTGTGCTATGGAGGAAACACTTCCTCTGAGCTTGCCATATGGGGGGTCATGGACCCTTTCTTTATCAGGACTTTTTCTTGGGCACAGACATGTGAGCTGAGTGCATTTCTCTCAGTTTTGTTTAAAGAACTAACATTCCGTGAGGGTTGTTCTGAAAATTGCACCCTAGCAGGAAGCTGGTGAGCTGAGCCTTGGAAATGAGCACAGCTGTCCACCACCATGGGCTTGCGCAGCAGCATCTCTTCAGGGTTTCCATCTCTCGGACTCACACGGAAGAATTGGGAGACTAAGTCAAAAGGGTCTGCTTTTCTGCCACATGCTGTCATCAGCTTCAGTCAGGCCAGGCAGCATCTTCATGTCAGGAAGGGACACACTGTCAAAGCTTTGTCTAAAATGAGAAGCTGTTGTTCCTTGGTGGGGACCCCTGTCTGTCACCTGACATAGCAACAAAAGATACCTGAGATTACCCTGGAAGATACGGGTTCTTCTTTGCTGGTTACAGCATTGCCAAGCCTAGAAGATACAGACAGGCTGCTGGGGTACCACCACTCAAGGTGCAGAGCAGAATTCAAGATGAGATCTCTAAGGGTTCCCCAGTCCCCTGATGCAGCCAGCCTGCAATACTTCCAGTGTTCATAGCAAGCCTGTGACCAGCCCCCCCTTTTTATACCAAGAACTATATGCCTAAAAGGAAATGGAAACCGGCTTGGGCCTCTTTCTCCCTCACCACCTGACTGGGGGTGACCCATGTGTGGGATGCTCACAGGTCTCCTTGTCAGGCATTCTCAGGTACCCCCCAGCTACCTTCTTCAGAAGACAGGCTCTTTAAAAACATCTGCCTGGCACCCAGCCACTGCTGCTCATTTTATACCCTAGCTGGTCCCAGTCTGTGGGGTTGATGGTAGTTACAAAGTCCATGCTGTAGCGGTGAGAAGCAGAGTAGGGCCCACAGTGCCCTGGCTAAGAAATAGCATGAGGCTGCTGAGCTGCTCAGTAAGGGGGTTGTGCATATGGAGTGAACCCCACTCTAGTAGAACTTCATCATAACTCCACAGCTACTGTGATTTCCAAAGGAACTGCAAGAACACTGAGGCTCTCAGACTAGCCCGGGGCCATGCAGCTAGCCTCTCAGGAGCGGTCTGCAGCTTCCAGTGCTCTAGGTACATTTGCACACACACTGCTTAAATGAGGGTCTGTTCCCTCACAGCACAGGCTCTACATTAGGATAGTGATGGTCCCTTGCCACCTCTGCAAAGGAAGTCACTACCTGAGTCTCTTGACCCTTTCAGGACCTTCCTACATCCAGGGCTCTTCCACTCTAACAGCCTGACCCATTCTGACCCAGTCCCTCATGTTGTCACCACAGTAAAGGTAATTGGTGGGACACCAGGCTCTTTCTAACATTGCCATTTTGCACACCCAAGCTGTAGATCCCTTGAACTAATTGATTCTCCCTCTAACATACCTACAAAGTTTCTAGGATGCTGAACTAGAGCAGAGACCTGCTCCTGATCTGTCACCAGCAGGGAGGAGCTTGAGTCCAGCACACAAGCTCCTGGTTCCTAGAGGGAAAGGAAGCCCTGCTGTAGCCAGGGCTTGCAGCTTTGTTTGACCGCATATCTAGTCCTCAAAGACCCAGGTATGGACTGGGCTTTGAGAATCCAACTGGCTTAGCTTGGGCACTGAGTCCTAAATGTCATCTGCTCCACTAGTGCCTGGCTTCTCTGGATTCCTGGGAAGCTCAGTACACTAACCCCAGCACCTCCAGGGGGACTCTCACACAGAGGGTAAGTGGGAGAGGCCTTGGTGCCAGTGCACAGTCAGATTTAGGGACCTCTTTCTGGGACCCACCATCTCCTTCCCAGCAAATCAGATCTCCCCTTACTTGAGGCTGGGATCTCTTGAGAGGTAGGATGGTCCCTCTGCCTTCTGCATATGCCGTAATCTGCTGTCTCCAGGGTCCCGGTGTGCCTTCATCCCCCTAGAGCCAGTGCCTTTGATGGAACTCTTCTCCCATCATCACGGGTTGCCTTGGGGTTCTCAAGGCTGACTTCATTGCCCTGGAATTTGTCAAAAAGTTGACCCAGCCCAAGTCATTCACAGGCCCCATCTTTTATTATACATGGTTCCTTATCTGCCCTAAGAATGAGGTGTAGACCTGTATTTTAGTCAATTCCAGAACTCAACAAAGGGAATGAATCATTACTACAAAACACAATGTGACAGTGCTCAGAGGGACTTGGACTGGCGGAGATGAGAGGGTTCAACGGTCTTCTCCTCACAGCATGCTCCCTCCCACCTTGGGCAAAGCACTCCTCGGGCTTGTAAGAGAATCAGCATCGGTCTCTACTGCCCATCTCCTTGCTGGCGTTGCATTCCTGCCTAGACTGGCACTTGGTTGGCCTGGGGCAGTGGGAGGCAGGCTGTCCTTCAACCTTCAAACCAAAGCCATTTTCTTCTCAACTAATTCCTCTCTGTTCTTTAGCTTTTAAGGAGTACAATTAATATGTTAACTGTATGCTAATTGTGGCTTTTAAACCATACAACACCAATAGTACAGTTTACTGGGCCCTTTTGTTCCTGCGGGGATTCAAATAGGACACAGAGGAGGTATCTGGGGCCTTCTCCCGACTGTTTGCTGAGGCTCTTGTGCAGGTTTGCATCTGGAGACACACAGTATCACCTCATGACTGTCCTTGTTGCTTGCCTCAATAAAGAGGTTATAGCTAAGCCAAGTGTGGTGACACACGTCTCTAAAACCAGCACAGAAAAAGCAGAAACAGGAGTGTTGCAAGTTTGAGGGCAGCCTGGGTTACATAATGAAGCCTTATCAAAATCAAGAGGGGAGAGGAGAGGGCCATGGCCTGGCCATTTAGGTGCTCTTCTTTATATTCGGGGAGTGAAGGTCTCACCCCTGCCCAGCTGAACAATTCAGGCCTATCTTGCCCAACAATTAGCACCTCCCTGCATCCCCTGCCTTGATGCTCTGTGGTGCCTCTGATTACCACACTCACCCCATCTGCTCCTGTGTGGTACATGGTCACAGTGGCTGGCAGACAGCAGGTGCTTAGAACTTACCAGCTAGGTTAAGACAGCAGACTTTAATAATGCTTTGGGCTCCCTTAGTCGGGCACTTAGAGCCATCTAATATGGGTATTACCTTTCTCAGTCTCCTTCCCACCCAGCAGCATTGCACCCAGGATGTGCCAGAATGCAGACTCTCATGCCACCCCCAGCTGCAAGGCTCCCTTCCTGCCTGGAGAGAGTCTCTACATTGTCAGTAACAGCTGGTATTTCAGCCACATTCGGTTCTTAGGCCACTCCCTGGGAGAGCTAGTCTCATCCTGCCTTGGTTCTGGAGAGCTGCAGGGTTATTGCAGCTTCTGCTGTTCACCCCAGTTGTTTGTTAGGGCCATCCCTTGGCATGATCACGTCTAATCCCCTTGGCTACCCAGAAGGGATCCAGGCAGGCCTCCTTCCTTCCACACACCTCCCAGGTATTGCTATACATTTGCCATAGAGGACCAGTGTGGGGCCCAGCTTGGACCTGTGCCTTTACCCTGGGTTTTGTTACTCCCGTCTCCCTCATTTGCAACTCCAGCCCAGTATGCAGCCGAAGGCCAGAGCCCAACTGCCTCTCCAGAGTCAAGGTGAATGAATGCCTGACCAGGCCCAGGGACTGAGTGATTCATGCCTGAGCAGTCTCAGGAACATGTCCTTCCTGGAAGGCTATTGTTTACAAGGGGAGGGGGCAGGTCTTCTAGATAGCCAAGGACATGCCGCTAACCTATGACCTCTCCACCCTCCTGCAGCCGTTAGTACCAGTCACCATTCATCCTCCTTCAAGTCCAAGTCCTCCAGCACCGTGACCTCCACCAGTGGCCACTCTTCAGGGAGCTCATCAGGAGCCATCGCCTATCGGCAGCAACGCCCAGGCCCCCATTTCCAGCAGCAGCAGCCCCTCAATCTCAGCCAGGTAAACCTCAGCAGCCTAAGGGGCCTTGATGGCTTATTCCTATGCTAGACCAACCCTGGGAAAGGTGGTATCACTGGTTCAGAGAGCCAACCCAAGCAAAGGGAAGATAGAGTACTTAATGACATGGTGCCAGAGCTGACTTGCTGGTCAGATGACCCACATGGGCCCACAAAAAGGTGGGCATAGTGACCTGCCATTGCTCTGGGTCACCAGGCTAGCCCTGAAGTTGCCTCACTGTAGGAAGTCCTCGCAGTCAGCACCCCAGACCCATGGATAATGTACCCTACGACTTGCTCAAGTGCCCCAGTGGTTTGGGTTCTCTACAGGAGAGAATGCTCTTTGTTTGGATTGGTTCTAGAGGTCACCAGTTTTAGAGTGAGATTTCACAACATGTGGGAAGGCAGTCACTACTCAGAGAGAGAGAGACCACTTCAGTAGAACGTCCACTGGCTTTGTGGACTGGCTGAGTGTCGCCCTAGTCTGGTGACTTGCCAGGCAGATGTTACTTTCCCAATCCAAACAAATGTTTATGCTCTCTGCTTTTGAAGGGAGGCATCTGTTGTCAGTCTTGATTTCCTTCTCCTTCCCCTCCTCCCCCTAACACAGTCCTTCTGCTACTTTTCCTTCTCAGGCTCAGCAGCACATGGCTACAGACCGGACTGGGAATCACCGTCGACAGCAGGCCTACATCACTCCTACCATGGCCCAGGCTCCATACACCTTCCCGCACAACAGCCCCAGCCATGGCACTGTGCATCCCCACCTGGCTGCTGCTGCCCACCTTCCTACCCAGCCTCACCTCTACACCTATACAGCACCTACAGCCCTAGGCTCCACCGGCACCGTAGCCCACCTGGTGGCATCCCAAGGCTCAGCACGCCACACTGTGCAGCACACTGCCTATCCGGCCAGCATCGTCCACCAAGTCCCTGTGAGCATGGGGCCCCGGGTCCTACCCTCACCCACCATCCACCCCAGTCAGTATCCGGCCCAGTTTGCCCACCAGACGTACATCAGCGCCTCACCAGCCTCCACCGTCTACACTGGATATCCACTGAGTCCTGCCAAGGTCAACCAGTACCCTTACATATAAACACAGGAGGGGCCCGCAGGGAGCGGGGTGGAGGAGCTCCCAACAGACCCAGGGAGCTGGATTTTTATACTGCAGGTGCCGCACACCAACAATGCAAATGGGGCAGGACGGGGGGAGGGGGAGGGACACACAGTTGGGACACAGATGAAACTTGAACTAGGAAGTGGGAGGACTCAGAGCAGAGCAGAGAACATTTTAGAAGGATTAGGAGTGGGAAATCTATGCTTTTTATTTTAAAAAAGAAAAAGGAAAAAAAGAAAAAGAAAAAATGTTAGTAACAAAAGAGGAAAAAAGAAAAAAAAAACAGCTCAAAACCCATTCTGCACCAAACTGGAAAGGAAAAGAGGAGCTACAGGAAGATTCTGGAAGCAAGGGGCCCCAGTGTTTGAAGAACTTTATGAACTTTTTAAAGATTATTTTCATAGGGCAGCAAGTGACACTGAAGAATTTGCTGTCAGGGACACCTGATGTGGAAATCCAATAGATTTTTAATTAATTGAATATGAAAATTAGGGATTTTTCCAGAACTCCAAAAGGGTCAACACCCCTTTCAAATGTCAGGCCATGGCCTGAGGAGGCTCATATTTGGGGGATGGTCTGGGGTTGGCAAAGCCCAATTCTGGCTCATTTGTCAGGAATAGTGGGGTCAGCCAGACTGATGGAAAACCCCTCAGGAGAGAGGCGGGTTTCCTCTTTTGGGGCATTCTGGATAAATCTCTCAGCAATGTTATTCCTCAGATGTCATTAGTAATGTGTGTTGCAGTCTTTAATTATTTTTCTTTTCTGAGATTTTATTTTCTCTTTGAATCAACCCCTAGTCTTGTAGCATAGGGCTAGTGGTCGTCGTGGACACCCTAGTAGAATGTAGCACTCTGCGCCCTTGCTTCCTACCTTGTGTTCAACTCCAGTGATACCAATAGACTATTCCTCAATATAATTGCACAAAAAAGTGATATAACATAGGCATGGAACCAATGTGGTGGTCTAAGCGAGCGAGTGAGTGTGCATGAGCACGAGTGGGTGTGAGCGGGGCTGCCACCCTCCCCGTGTGTCCCTTGGCACCGCCGTTACAGCCCTTGCCGTCTTGATTTTACATCATTCCCTCCTAGTGCCTTAACGACCGACAGACAGACAGACAAGGTGAAGGGTTTACTTCCACTGGTACTCCAAGAAACTGGCTGGGCCTGGTCAGATATGTTCTCAGCTCTTGTGTTAAGCTGTCAGAGTATTTTACTTGGGTCTTCTTGTTTTTGTATCGTTTTAATGTCATGTGGATTGTCTTTCCTGGGCTCTTTGTGAGCAGAGGGTTTCAAAGAAGCTTTCGTAACTAAATGGGGAGAGTTGTGGATCTCAAGTGGCATGTGGGAGCAGGTGGGGCAGCCTGGTGACAGCGGGCTCTTTTGCTGAGTTTTACTCTGAGGGCAGAGGTCTAGAGAGACACCCAGCTCCTCCCACCCCCAGCTCTGCCACACATGGCTCTAGGGGGTCTTTAGGAAGGTCAGCTCTGCCAGGCAGCTGCCTCACCTCCAAGCCCACCTCCTCCTTCCTGGAGCCATATGGGGAAAGGCAGGAGACCTGTTCCCATTTCTGGTTACCTCCCCAGTCCCTCCATCCCACAAGAAGCCTGGTTGTCTCTGACATACCCACATGTCTCTCCACCAGCTCCAGGGACTGAGATCGGGCCCCTAGTGTCACCAACTCTCCCCTACAGGCCTCTATGGCGAGTTTGCTGTTGCTTTTTTCCTGAAGTTAACCTAGGTCTCCCAAAACACTTTGATCTCTGACCTTGAGAGATACAGCAGGCAGAGGGGCTGGGGGGGACATTTGGGGAAACACTCCCATGGACAATTAAGCCTCCAAAGAAATCTGCCCTGTACCCTCTTTGCACCTTTGCTATGTTCCGGGTGTTTTCTCCAGCTTTGAACAGTGAAGTGGGTAGGAATTTTCTGTTCCTTTGGGAGCCTCTGAAGCCGTGGAGGTGGGAGACCAGTCAGGTCCAGGATGGGACACAGTAGCATGGCATGGACTGTTTGGTCCAGGTGTAAGTCCTAGCTGGCCCCTAGTCCACATCTTTGGGTAAAAGGTCTCTGGCCAGCAGTCCAGTCTCCCCAGTCTCCCTCCCTGTCTTCCCTCTGCAGGCCCTGAGCAATGTACTGTGAAAGGCTTTCCTGGTGATAACTGCCCTCCTTCAGTAACAAAGCTTACTTAGCTTTTAGCTGTGAAAAACTCTGGAAACTTCCCCACCCATCGATTCTTATAAAGTCCCCAAACTGGATTTGTCTTAGTGCACCTCGGGCCAAAAGAAGAGATGTTAGAGCCCAGCAAGGCCAAAGCCAGCTCCAGCCCAGGGCTTGCTGGAAGTTAGACAGCAGGAGAGTCAGTTCAGATGAGTGGGGAGCAGAGCCTTCGGAGAACCCCGGAGCCAGAGGCTCCTAGAGCCTCACCAGCGTGGAAATCCATCTGTCACAGTTTCCAGCATCCAGATGGCAGCTGTTTCCCATGGGACTTTCTCATTCTGTCACCAGGCAGCTAGTCCTGACTGAAAGTGGGCCTGGGTTTGCCTTGCTGTGTGGCAGCATCTGGAGGGCCAGCGTGTTCTAGAGCTGGTCTTCTAGGGGTGACTCTGCTCTTCCAGCCCCTCATGTCTGCTTACATTGAAGCTCCTCACTCTTCTGCCCATCATGCTGTCCCCTTTCTCCTTCCAGATCAACAATGAACGTTCCTTGCTGCTCATAATTTAGTATTATTGTACTGATTATTTGTGTTATTGCCACTGTAATTATGATCATTATCACCTTGTTACTATTTTAGTCAGGGTTTGAAGTATACATTTATTCCAAGTATCTTTGTGTGTTTTCTTCATAATATTTAAATTTATTTTATTATAGCTGTGAGTGTATGAATAGACTGGAGGGACATACAGGTGTCCAGTCTTGTCAGAGGAAAAGAAAAAAAAGAGAGAGAGAGAGAAAGGAAAGGCCCAGAATTAGGAAAATTGTTTCTGTCATCTCTGCCACAAAGAGCTACAAGGAAAGCCCACTGCAAAGCAGAGATTCAGATGCATTGGGTCCTTGCCTGCGCTGCCCCGACGGGTACACAGCCACTGTTGGTGTGATGTCTTCTGGACCCTGTGGCAGCTTCTCCCATTCTCTGTGCCTGCCTCCATGTCTGAACTACTGACCAGATTCTAGCCTGCCACACATCTGACATTTATCGTGAAAAGGCCCCTCTGTCAAAGCTTCCCCTAACCTTTACTTTCCTGTCAACCGAGTTAGAGTGCGGCTTACCTCCCTCAATGCAGAGACAGTGGTCCCACCCAAAAGTCCTTAGGTGTAGTGAGGGTTTGAGGCAACCAGTGCCTCCTTGTGAGATATTTTGGCCTCATTCTGTCCTTCTGCTCAGTTGCCACCTTACCCATTTCCCTAGAGTCTGCCTCTTCCCCAGACACCCTCCCAGTACACGATTCTAGGGAGCCCAGGAAAGGGATGGGACACAAGAGAGCCCCAGGCAAAGTGCAGCAGCTGCTCAGACCTGCAGGGTCCCTTCCAAATCGCTGGCAGGTGAAGGGTACAGCAGGACTTGTAGCCACCTCCTTCCCATTGTGCTCTGGCTGTGCCCTTCAGTGCCTGCATTGTGGCGATAGGTGTGTACACACTACCACGGTCGCTCAGAAACAACCAGGCCCCTGTGAAGGAAGGACTGAAGCACTAGCTTCCCCAGACAGACCTGACCTCAAGCCCATGTACAGAACAGATAGACACATCAGGAGTCACACAAGACCCCAGCTAGTGGCATCCTCACCTCAGTTCCCACTGAGGTGCTCAGCACATCCATCTGGGGGGAAAAAAAAAAAAGGAAGGGAAGGAAGGCTTCTGTCCTTAGGACCACACTCTCAATGGAAGGAGGCCGCTCAGTCCCTGGAGCATCCCTGGGTGTGCTTTAATGAGGAAACATGGCTCAGTATGAGGAAGGTGAGAAGGAAAAAGGTCTGAGGCACCTCGTGACCGTCTGGGCCTCGGCACCCAGGTCTCTGTGTTCATGTGTCGGGTGACGTTTTAGGAAAGCAGATGAGCAGGCCAGTCAGTGGGTGGCAAGGCTGGTGTTGGTGTCAGTTGACCCTGTGAAGTGGATGTGGTTGATATGATTTGGAGGAGATGGGGTGGGGGTGGCCCAGTGCCTCCGGACTGTATGTGAGTTTCTCTCCTTCCTGGTGGCAAGGCTGCGTTCTGCTATAAGAGCCAGCGTGGCTTTGTTCCCTTTGTCTCTAAGGACTGGAGCTGACTGACCACAGTGTGGAGCAGGTCAGGAAGGGGGGTCAGCGCAGCAGATAGGGCCTCCCTGGACCAGGGCTCAGGAGTTGTAAACACTCATTTTTGAACCATGTGTGGTGGAGGAATGGGTTGGGTGTTGTAATGAGTGGAGTTAATGTCGAAGAGGCTTAAGGAAGTGTAACTGGAGGTTCATGGTAGTAAGGGTGATTAGTCCCCACTCTGTCCCTCCCTCCCCAGGTTCTCAGCAGCTGGCTGAGGGCAGGGTAGGATGTGGGCGTGGCTCTTGCTGGCCTGCCAAGTAGCTGATAGAACAGAAGACAGAAGAAACAGCTTGATGCCCTCTGCTAGCAAACAGAGTTCCATAAGAGGCAAGGTCTCCTTCCGTGGCCAGCCCGAGACCTCACAACCCCCAGCCAGCCATTGTGCCACAACACATTCCAGCCCAGGTTCTCACAGGCTCTGCTCTGCTCCTCTTTCCTGTTTTCCCTCTCATGTGCTTTATAGATTTCCCATGGGGAAGCCTCACAATTAAGTAGGCCAGAGATGCCCTTACAAATTAGAAAGGAAAGTAAAACTGTCCCTTTCTATAGCCAAAGAACCCTCTCAAAGACACCTCTCGAGATGGACAAGTGTCCCCGATCCTTTCTGGGCAATAGTGACTTCAGTGATGCAATCCCATTTACACTTCCTCTCTATCCTCTCTCTCTCTCTCTCTCTCTCTCTCTCTCTCTCTCTCTCTCTCTCTCTCTCTCTTTAATTTCACTGCATTTATTTCAAAACCACTCATCTTTAAGAGGAGTGGAGTAGTGGTCCTAAACGCTGCTATTCCCAGGGAGCTGAGGCCCCTACCATGCTCATTTGTGCTTAACTGATATCATACTACTATGGGGAGCTAGAGAGCAAGCAAGTAGGCCTTCCCTGGTGACCCACGCTGCATCTCAGGCTAAGGACGCACAGGACTGGCTTGAGATAGCAGTATCTATCCACTTGCCTATTCTACAAGCAGTCAGTACTCAGACAAATCCGTCGAGCCACTAGAGAACCAAAGATGGCAAAATGAGGCTTACTTAATTGCACAAGAAGCCTCACGAACACTTTGGCACTATGGTTCACTGTAGTGACCAACTGAGGAAAGGCTTCCCCAGTTTTTGGGGTAGTGCATGAGAGGGTAGCTCCAGGCAGTCTCTTTCCTCCAGCTCAGAGTTTCCAGAAAGGAGATCCTGGAGGGTCCCTGTCACAGATGCCCCCCCCATCCTGTCAGGGTCCCTCATCTCAGACCCAGACAGGAGGATATTATTCTGATTGCTTCTTGCTGTACACTAGTAGTGTCCCCTCATGTAAGGACTCACAGACCCCTCACAGCTACCTACCCCTGGCAAGAAGTCAACAACCCCTATTTGACAGATGGAAAAGCTGGCCCTCTGAGAATGTGGCATGTGTGAAAGGGAAAATATAATACAATGCAGAATCCCCGGGTTCCTATTCCTATTTTTTGTTAAGGAGACTTTACTGGTGTGAAATTGTTTCCCTGTTTCACTAGCTGCCGTGAACAGCCGCTCTCTAATGAGTCATTCAATGACCCTCCTATTCCCTGTGTGCCAAACACTGTGCTAAGAATTGCTGGATGAGCCCCATGACACCAGCCATGTCAATACCTGTACAGATGGAGCTTAAAGAGCCTGTAACCTGCCCAGGCCACCCAGCCAGTGAGAAGGGAACTGAAGGCTTGACATTCTATCTGCTTGGTTCTATAGGAGCTCACGACACCAGCCTCAGCTGCCTCCCTGTGGAGCAAGCACGGTCTCCCTGTCAGTGGGTCTGTGCAAAGAGGGTTCCTGGATGGGATGCAGGTCTAAGAGGGAGAGTTTGACTTTAAGAAAACTCCGGGGAGTTCCTCTAGATTCCTAGAGATCCTTTCTGGTTTCTTCCCAGCAACTAGCTTTAGTCATGCTGGGAACTCTCATGAGAGTGAAGGGAAAGTGTTCTTTTTTAAAAAAAATAAAAATAAATAAATGGTTTTTCTTGCTTATAGTTAATCCTAGAAAGGCAATACTAAAATATATTTTTTTTTCCAAAATGCTATTTTTTACTGTACTTGATAAATACCCTGACAGCTCTGGTCTCTGTACTAGACCCTCTCTTCAGCCCTAGACAGAGCCAGGAGCCAGGTTCACGCCAGATTTGTAAATACCATTTGGGTCTGTGGCCAGGAACTTTTTTTTTCTATGAAGAAACAAACAAAAACAAAAAAGAAGAAGGTGAGGAGAGGGCGAAGGCAAGTTGGGAAGAGGGACAAAATCAAACTTTCTTGCAAGAGACACTCTTCTCAAAGAGATGGACAAACATAACGGAGTGAAGCAGCCAAGCCAGGAGTGAGAAAGAGGTGCCTCTGGCTGCAGTGAGCTTGGGAGCTCTACAGCCACAGTTCAGTTCACTGAGAGATGACAAAAATCTAGAAATGCTCTAGGACTAGATTTTAACTTCTTAAAACTCCTAGTGTGCACTCTAAGTTTCTACTCACTTGTTTTGGTTGGGTTTCTTGTTTCTCTTTCTTTTAAAAATGTCTTTACTAACTGGCTCCAGGCTTGTTTGCCTAAATTCCTAGGTCGTTTACACAAGTTCTAAATTCTTCTAGAACTTTAACTCCATTGGAAGCAAACCGACTAGTGCAGATCTGAGACCCTGTTTGGTGGCAGTAGGTGTTCTGGGGCTCCAGTAGACCACCTCGAAATGTTTTCAGAAGGTTTTAGATAACATTATCTTACACAAACTGTGACCTAATGGCAATAATTACCTCAAATGTGGGCATTTGTCCTGGTTTTAGCCTTTTTTGAAATCATGTAGCCAGCTTGATCTTGTGATTTAAAAGACTATGAATTCTCTGCGGGCTGAAAGTAAGGATTAATGCATACCCTGGTCACTGTTGCTGAAGTGAATTCTGAGACTAGCTCATCATTACACCAGAAGCGGAACCAAGGAAGAGATGATTCTCTGTGTCATAATCAATGTGACTTTCAAGTACACATGGAGCAGGTTTCTCGCTACAGTAACACGCCCTTTGTTTTCTCCAGTATCAAGTAAACTACACAGTTGACTGTGGAGAGATACTCAAGCATATTTCTGGCTACATTTTATAGAAAGTATTTTATAGTTTACATTTAACCTGGTACTTTTTAAAAGAAACTTGTTTATAACTGGCATCTTCAACCAGAGCGATTGATTGACTGTTGTGTTAGAAGCTGTGTCTCCCCTAAGCAGGCATGTTCCACTTACTCTGTTCTGCAGCCTGGTATGTGCGTTTCCTTTATTGCTGCTTTTCAGTGAAGCTGAGAGTGTGTGTAGGAAAGTCTAGAGGGAGTGGGAAGGGGGAGTCCCGCGCTGTGCTGTGCTGTGCTGTCTCAATACTTCTTGTCAAGACCTTCTTGACAGCATGGAGGGGCAGTGAGAAGTGACTCTGCTTCATCAGTTTTTGTCTTGATTTTAATGCTTCCTGTGTAACTACATCACTGGCTCTCACAGCTCTGAAGGTATGCTCACTGTTTCTGGGGCCCCAGTGAAACTTTGGTCCGCATTTTGAGAGGGAGACCCCTATGCCATAGTCACTGGCTGGATTTTGCACATATCACTGTTTTAGCCATTTTTTTCTCCTTAAAGTAAATTCCATGTAAAATGATGTGTGTTTGAATTTACCCATTGTCCAGCTAAGCTGTGAAATCCAGTTCAGAGGCTGCTGAGCCAACAGAGCTGGGGGTGGGCAGCAAAGGATGGCCCATGGAAACTGGTCCACAGAAAGGGGAGTTACAGTGCCCAAGATAGCTTCAGAGACAAGTGTGGGCTCCACTGGTAGGCAGGAGAAAACAGGAATGTCAATTTCCCTGACAATTTTATTGGGTTTGGGTTTTGGGGCGTGGGTGTTTATTTTTGTTTTGCTGTGTTGCGACTTTAAGACAGGGCCTCACCATGTAGCCCTGGCTGGTCTGGAACTCACTGTGTGGACTGGGTTTTGTTTTTTCTTGTGCCACTGTGGAGGACCCATGGTGATCTATGGTGTGATGTGATCGTTCCTCCAGCACATACCTTGAGAGCTGCAGCATGGTGGTACCACAGTGCCAGGGACTGTTCACCTCTGTTTGCTTTGCACCTGTGACTGGTGCTGGCAGCATGCTCCTGTGAGCTCTGTTAGAATGAATGTCCTTGTAAAATGTTCTTCATCTCACCCTTCTTAGTCATCTCCCAGGCTCGTGTGTGTGTGTGTGTGTGTGTGTGTGTGTGTGTGTGTGTGTGTGTGTGTGTGTGTGCGCCTTTGCACTAATAAACCAAATGAATTTTGTCATTGTCTTTGGAGCTAACCCACGTTTTTAAAATTGAGAGGTATAGAAATGGGCTTTTTCATTATTATTTGAAAAGTATAAATTTACTGTATCTGAAGAAGAGCTCGCTGTTGCTCTCTTTAGTTTCCTCTCAACCAATTTCCAAATGGATCTCTCCTGCCCCTCCCTGCTTGTGTTGGTTCACTGCTCCCCACACAGTCGCCTCTGCCTGCCTGCGGTCACCACAGATCCCTGCTCAGCCACTCAGGACTCCCAGGAAGCTCAAGAGCCAGCTAGAAGACTTGGCTTAGCCTTGAGAGCCATGCTCCTTCCTCCTGGCTCCCTGGGGGCTGTTGGACTGTGGGCTTGCTATTGTTGTGTCAGTGCTTTAGCTCGGGTTATGAGGAAGGATGAAAGTGACTTGACTGTGCCATCATCTAGCTTTCTGTGACTCTGAGTGAAATGAACACACAACACACACACACCACGTGCCCTTCAAAGCAGAGGTCGTGTTCACACTGCCTCCAAGTCTGCTAGCTCCCTGCCCTTCCATTTTCCCCTCTCTGGTGCGCTGCCCATTTGAGGCTGGCTTTCTTCTGTAGGTTACCCAGGGCACAATCGCTTCTAGCACCAAAAGCATCCTTCACCCGCGTGCGCACGTGCGCGCGCGCGTGTTTGTGTGTGTGTGTGTGTGTGTGTGTGTGTGTGTGTGTGTGTGTGTTTTAACCAAAAGAGATTGACAAGAAAGGTGTATGTTGGGGCTGCAGGATTCCTAGGATTCCTGGTGTAGTAGAAGCACTGTATAGATAGAGATGTTGATATATATGTTTGTGTATATATATATCAAACCAAATTTCTGATAGGAAAAGTATAGCTTTATGGTTGAGAAGGAAGAGGAGCCCTTTAGAGGTTGGAGCCAGCCTCGATCTGTCCAGTGAGCAAGTTCGCCCACATCCTGGTCCAGCACCTGGCCCTTGCTGTCCACCTCACATCAGCAGAGCTGGGAGACCTGAGGGCTCTGTTGCTCTGCTGCTCCCCAGCAAAAAAGGCGTGGGAAAGTGAGAGGACACAGATCAGAATGACTGGGATTTTCCTTCCCATTTTGCTCTGACCCCATGTATTGAGCTGCAGCCTGGTATTATATCACATTTCCAAAAAAAAAAAAAAAAAAAAAAAATGGCAGTGTGAAGATGGTGAGAGAGAGCTGTAGCAATGCTTCCCTTTTAGCCACCTGTGAGTTCTGGGTGCTGTGGACAGAAAGACACACTCCCTAGGACAAGAACAGGGAAGAGGGGACCTGGCAGTGCCCACTCCCCAGTCCAAGGAATGAGGGTCCCTCCCCTCAGGTCATCTCACCTAGAGAAGTCTCTACCAGGTCAGCTCAGCTCATCTTATAACCCCTTGAAAGCCCTGGTCCACCGTGTTCCTTCACTGTACGGTTTCTGTAACAAAGTGTTAATCCATGTTAACCTGTGTGGGAGTTATGGCGTGCAACAGTATTTTCTCGTGTACCTCTGTCTCCTCTGTGACGTGTCCCTCTTTATTTATAAATGTCTACTTTTTTTTTAAAAGGACAAACCAGTGTGTCGTAGACCTCTCTGTAACCTGTTCCTTAGTCTCACTATAGCTATGTTATAAGGATGGATATTTTACTTGGCTTTAGAATGTTTTTCAAGAAAACTAATTCTTAACTGATGCAGTTGTTGCTACTAAAATGCTTGTTTTCATCATGCTGTCGTGCGCTTCTAAATTAATCATCATTTTCGTTGTAGAAAAATGGAGTGAATTTATATTAGTCTTGGAAACTAATAATAGCATTGTAAATTTATGAGATGATTTTAACAGAAAGAATTATAGAAGAATATAGTTATTTTAATTGTAATATTACTAACTGTAGGGTGAGGAAGGGAGTCTGTTGTGGTGAACTCTGTTATAGCTTGTTACTCAGTTTCTTTTTTGATCATTTCTTCAGTCTCTGAGGTGAAGCGAGTTATTAATGGAATCTGTAAACTCACATATGCATATTGTATATGTGTAGAGATGTGATCACACTGTCTTGGAATTACATTAAACTGTTTGGAATCACTGTACTTTGCCCAGCAGCTTCCTTACACAGAGCCTCACTAGAGGGCGCCATTGCAAGTAATGTCTGCAAGAAAGTTCTCTGGCCTTTCCAAAACTGCTCACAACCCACCCTTGCACCGAAAACTAGAGATGTCCAAATGGCTGCAGAGAGGTGGGCCTTGTGGTCATTTCACTGCCAATTACTGTGCTAAACTCTCCTGATACTCATTGTCTCTTCAGAGCCTCCCTGACCCCATCTGTGCCTACAATTCCTCCCCTGAGACCCAAGGCACTGCTGTCCCTCAGCTTGAAAACATTCCTCCCAGGTCTGCATTCTGCTCCTCCGCCCTAACTCCAGACAACCTCAGTGTGTCACAGCCCCATTGCCAGGGCTGCCATTCCAGAGTGGGGGAGGGAGGGAGGGAGGGAGGGGGAGAGAGGGAGGGAGGGCGCACACACACACCACCTCAGCCTAAAAGATGCCACGCCCTCCATAGTCACAGCTCCCAGCTTCAGTGATTCATTTTGTTTGTTTTTGTCAAATATCTACAAAACTTGCCGTCCCTTTCTCCCCAGACCGTCATGCAGCACGTGTCCTGGCTTTACAGCTCGCCTGCTCGTGTGCTTCATACACGTGCAGCCATTCATTCTTTTCTGCCTGGCTTATCTCAGAATAATGTTTTTAGAGTCATCCATGTCATAGCATAGATCACAACTTCCTTTTGCAGACTGAAGAGTTCTGATATAGGGACATACCACATTTCGCCCTGCTTTCCCCTTGTGGCTTTTCTAACACCACTGTGAACTTTGGGGAGCAAAATTCTCTTGGAAACCCCTGATTTTGACTCTTTCAGATGTGTCTTTTTTTTTTTTTTTTTTTTTTTTTTTTTGAGACAGGGTTTCTCTGTGGCTTTGGAAACGGTCCTGGAACTCGCTCTTGTAGACCAGGCTGGCCTTGAACTCACAGAGATCCACCTGCCTCTGCCTCCCAAGTGCTGGGACTAAAGGTGATGCCACCACCACCTGGCCAGATGTGTTTTATAGAGGTAGAGTTACTGAATCATGTGACAACTTCATGGTAACTTTTAAGGAACCATCAGAGTGCTCTCCACAGCGAGTCACTTTTCGTCCCCTTCTTGTGCTGGTCCTATGCTCTCCTCAGCGCTCTTGTCCCAGCTTCTGCTTTGGTGTCCACAGGGTCTTCTGCCTGCTGATCTTCTATGCTCCCTATTCACCCTAAACACTGTGGCCCCGTGCCTTACCTCCTCATCTTCTCACCCCTAACTTCTGCAGCCACTGCCTTCTTCTTCCACCACCGCACCTGCTGTGGACCCCGCTAGGTCATCCAACTACTCAGCCCCTGAGATCTGTTGGAGCAGACCCCCTGCACCTGCAGACCCCTGACCCCATAAACCAAGCCAGCAGACCCCTGACCCTGTAGTCCACTGACCCAGCAGACCCCTGACCCCATAAACCAAGCCAGCAGACCCCTAACCCTGTAGACCACTGACCCAGCAGACCACTGACCCAGCAGACCCCTGACCCTGTAGACCACTGACCCTATAGACCACTGACTCAGCAGGCCCCTAACCCTGTAGTCCACTGACCCAGCAGACCCCTGACCCTGTAGACCACTGACCCTGTAGACCACTGACCCTGTAGACCACTGACTCAGCAGACCCCTGACCCTGTAGACCCCTAACCCCATAAACCAAGCCAGCAGGCCCCTGACCCTGTAGTCCACTGACCCAGCAGACCCCTGACCCAGCAGACCCCTGACCCCATAAACCAAGCCAGCAGACCCCTAACCCTGTAGACCCCTGACCCTGTAGAACCCTAACCCTGTAGACCCCTGACCCTGTAGACCCCTGACCCTGTAGACCCCTGACCCTGTAGACCACTGACTCAGCAGACCCCTGACCCTGTAGACCCCTGACCCTGTAGACCCCTGACCCTGTAGACCACTGACCCTATAGACCACTGACCCTGTAGACCACTGACCCTGTAGACCACTGACTCAGCAGGCCCCTGACCCTGTAGACCACTGACCCTATAGACCCCTGACCCTGTAGACCCCTGACCCCGTAGACCCCTGACCCCGTAGACCCCTGACCCCGTGACCCCCCCGTAGACCCCTGACCCCGTAGACCCCTGACCCCGTAGACCCCTGACCCTGTAGACCACTGACCCAGCAGACCCCTAACCAAGAAGATCCTCAATACTAGATTCCCCACTTCCTGAGCCATGCAGACTAATGGCCTGTGGCTCTAGCCAGGCCGCCTGTACTCGCAGACTCCTGTAACTGATGAGAACACCCCCCTTCCACTGCCTCACTGCCTTAGATTCCAGTCTCCAGGGTAACCGGAGAAACCTACAGCTTCCTAACTCCAGTTCCTCTCTGGCCCCAGTCAGCCTTGCCACTGCCTTTCCTCCCGTGTCCCGGCCACTCAACCAGAGGCCGCAGCACTTGCACAGCCCAGCAGCAACCCAGCCTCCACCCCGTAGAAGCAGATCAGTGGATCCAAACCCTCCCCCAGTACTGAGACAACCCCCAGCACTCATTTACTACTTGATTTATTTAGGGGTACCTGAATTTAAACATAGGCCACACAGACCTTGAGCATGCTAGGCAGTCACTCTAATGCTAAGGACATCCCCAATCCTATATGTTGAGAAATGTTGAGAATGTTGAGAAAGAGTCTTGCTAACTTACTCAAACTGACCTCAAACTCACTATGGAGATCAACCAGGTCTTGAAATTGTGATCCTCCTGCCCCAGCTTCCCCAGTAGCTGGGGTGACAGGCATATGCCACCAGGCTTGGCTCACCATTTCTTAAATATGTGTCCCACTTAAACTCATGGAGAAATGCCTTATAGGATGTCTTCTATGGGGACATTGCATCTGTTGGCAATTGTAAAACAATGCTGGACTCCAGGTCCCCTTATAGTAAAGACACTTGACGTGTGTGTCATTTGCATTCTGTTTCAGTGGTGTCTTGGGTTTTGTGGCAGTGGCTCTCTCAAAATCTTTACCAATGGACCAGGGTTGCTTGTGAGAGAAATGCTTAAGGCTTGATAGGTGGGAGACCAGAGGCAGAGGGAAGTGCCAAGGGGCAGCCCCACTGAGTGGGGGGAGGACTGCTCCATGTTTTAAGCTGCCACAGGTCTGCGAGGTATGGACAGCAAGCTGTGTGGTTAGTCCCTGTCAGGTTCAACTCCAGGATCTCTCATTTAATATGGGAAGCCCCTAGGCCTCTAGTGCCTCAGTATGTGACCTCAGCATGTGCAGATTAGCCAGACAGTGCCCCCAAACCCTTTTCATTGCAAGTATTGGCGTGTTAACTGCTTTTGAGCCTATTTCAATGTAGAAATCACTCCCTGAAAGGGACTAACTTCTATAATAAAATCTAAAATAACAGTGAGATGGCCCAGTGGGCAAATGTTGCCTGCTGACAAGCCTGAGGACCTGGGTTTGAACTCAGGACCCACATGGTGGAAGGGGACAACAAACTCCCACTGTCCTGTGCAAGCACACATGGCTCAACAGGCATGCACTAAAGTGTAATGGCGATTTCGGAACATACAAAATGTAATGTGTGACATTAGCTTTGCAGGTGAAGAGAAAAAAATGAAGAAATTGATTTCAGGGCTAGAAATATTGTGGTCCAGGTGAGGCCGACTAAAACCTGGACCAAAATGAAACACTGGAAAAAAATGAAGCCAGATGACTCCCCAGCTCCAGGAGGAGTGGTCACGAAAAGCCAGATTAGTGGTGAAAGCTGGCACCATCGCCTTGCAACAGGGTTTTGGGGGGTTTTGTTGTTGCTGTTGTTTTATTTTGGTTTGGTTTGCTTTTTCAAGACAGGAATTCTCCATGTAGTCCTGGCTGTCCTGGAACTCACTCTGTAGACTAGGCTGGCCTCAAACTCAGAGAGATTCCCCCTGCCCCTGCCCCCTGAGTGCTGGGATTAAAGGTGTGCTCCAAGGCATATTCCACCATTGCCCAGAAAGGTTTTTTTGTTTTGTTTTTTTATTTTATTTTTGTTGTTGTTTTTAATTTTTATTTATTCTTCTCAGCAAGATTTTATAAGAGGTAAAATTAAGCAGGAACCAGACACACATCACGTTGAACACCTTTAATCCCAGCACTATGAGGCAGAGGCAGGCAATCTCTCTGAGCACAAGGCCAGCCTGGTCTCCAGAGTGAGATCTGAGGGGAGAGGCAAGAGACGCTCCTCCATTTGAAAACAAACAAAAGAAAATGAAATTCAAAAGTTAAAAGACTGCAGAAGTAAAAAGGCTCAACAAAGAAGAGAAGGTAGGCATGGCTTCCACAATCCCAGCAGTCAGGAAGCTGAGGCAGGAAGAGCACCAAGAGTTCAGGGCCATCCCAGAGAGATGGTGCAGAACAGAGGTGGGGAGGGAGAAAGGGGAAAGATGGTTGTGCAACAAAACACAAGCAAAGATCAACTGAACAAATGAACCGGGCCTCCAGCCAATGTCAAGATGGCAGCATGGCAACCCATATTCCTTGAGGACTGTACCAATAGTTTAACAGAAAAACATGGATAGAGCCAGCAAAGAAGAAGAAAAAAGAAATTAGGCATCTCTGAAAACCTGAGAAGGACTTTGATGGATGCAGATGATCAAAAGTATATTGCATCTCCAAGGAAACAACATTGCCATGGAAACCTCATCCTGACACTACAGTTCAGGGATGCTTCCTGCAGTTTGCTTCTGCCCACAGAGCCCTCTTCAGACAGGTCCTAGGCTGGTATAGTAGACAGCTAGAGCTGGGCAGCCCACACACTGACCACTTCAGAGGTGGCCAAGGATAGCAACAGAACAGGGGGAATCTGCAAAGGGTGGGAACTCAACAGCACAGCATGCCAAGGAGCAAAGGGAAGGACCCACCCCAGGGAGGAGGCAGGGGTTCTCCGCCTGGCCTCCCCACAACCTGGCTGCAGAATCCAGATTTACACCCCCTCAGGACTTCTGTAAGCCAGTGGATCCTCAGTAGGCATCTCTCTTGCAATTATCCTGCCTCTCACCTGCTTTATACTAAAGACTGGCATGGTGGCGCACGCTTTTAGTGCCAGTACTTGGGAGGCAGAGGCAGGCAGATCTCTGAGTTCAAGACCAGCCTGGTCTACACAGAGAGTTCTAGGACAGCCAGGGCTGTAACCACTAAGGTATCGCTCCAGCCCAGTGAGGCAGAAGGGAGAAAGTCAGGACAGTAGATGGACAGATGAGGTTTTTTTAAGTTCAAAGGAGAGTTTAGAAGGTTTCCCTCCAGTGGGGCTATGGAAAGGGCTTTGTTTCTGCTGGAGAGAGGAGGGCTCAGCAGTTGAGAGTGCTGGCTGTGCTTCCAGGGGACCTGGGTTCAATTCCCAGCACCCTCATGGCAGCTCACAACTGTAATTCCTGTCCCAGGCAATGTGATGCCCTTTTCTGGCCTCTTCAGGCACTGCACATACATGGTACCCACACATACATGCAAGTAAAATACCCCTACACATAAAATAAATCCACCCAAGAATAAGAACACATGGAAGCCCCAGAGGTGAGAAGACAGCAGCTGCTGGAAAAGCCAAGCTTACAGTTTGCCAGGCAAACTTTGTGAGTGTAAAAACATGTCATAAATGATAATGCCCCTTGATCCAACACAATGAACAAAAACTTAGAAGAACTTAGAAGAGTCCCCAGACCCCAGAGACACATTTCCCTCCACAGGACTTTCACAGGGTTCCGTGGCTTATGGTGGGTCAGCGACAAGGGGTCTCATCTATTTCTAACAGAGGGACAACAAGCTGGAGATGCAGCCACACAGAGGAAGGCCATGGAAGACTGTCTGCCTCATGAACTAGAGGTGTTGGGGAGAAGGGTGTGGTCCCTGGAGGCTAAAAGAGTCTCCAGGAGGCAAGAGCTCTGTTCTGAAGAACTCAGAGTCACTGTTCATGCTACCTCCTTGGTGTGTCATTCTTAGGAAATGAAAGAGAGAGAGAGAGAGAGAGAGAGAGAGAATGAATGAATGAGAATCACAAGAGTCACCTGTGGACATAAAGATGTCTTCCTGAGGTAGCCCCTCCTCAGTGACAAGCATACATAGGTCACCCTCCACCTCAAGCCAATCAGCCAGGGGACGCTGTAGTTTCCCAAAGGGCAAATCTTCCCTGCTTCATAGCTCCTAAGAATCACCTAATCCCAAAGAGCCTCTACTGTCATTTAGATTGACCCTTTATCCACCTCACAGGCCATGAGGAAGAAAACATCAAATATGTGCCTGATGCAGAGCCAAACTGCCGCTGGCCCTTCCAAAGTCTTCCCTTTAGTCTCTTCCATCACCCCAAAGCCCAGCTGCACTCTGCCCTCACAGAGGCCTTGCTTGCTCCATTCTGAGGCCCAGGTTGGGGTGTGGGATGGAAACTGCCTAGTGAAACTGAGCCCCCCCAACCCCTGATTTTAGGTACACTTTTTAATGAGTCACTCCCAAAGAGCATGAGAAATGGGTCTGAGGAAAAGGCCACAGGAGGCCACACAGGAGGCCACACAGGCACTGCCTGAGCCATCTCAGACCACTTGAGGATGGGGTCCTGACCTGGCTGGGGTGTAACAGTGAATCAGCTCTCTGTCCCAGGGCAGCAGAAGGAAGCTGGCCATGATTTTCTTACTTTACCCCCTGGGGACAGATAAGGGAGGAGATTTCTTTTTCATGTTTTAAAGTTGCTTAATATTGGTGACTCAGGAGCCTGTGGTCCCAAGATGAGCTCAAGGTTAGGAAAGCTGTTTTGTCTGATGGCCTTAAAGCCTCAGGCAGTGGACTTTGAACTTTTTTTTAAATTATATGTATTGTTGTTTATGTATAGGAGTGTTTTACCTGCATTACAACTGTGTGTCGTGTGCTGGTGTCTGCAGAGGCCTGACCTGGGGTCCTGTCTTAGTCCATGTTCTACAGCTGCAAAAAGACACCATGACCATGGCAGCTCTTACACAGGAAAGCATTTGAATGGGGCTGGCTCACAGTTTCTGAGGTTTGGTTCCTTATCCTTATGGTGGGAGCACGGCTGCATGCAGGCAATCATGACAGCCAGGAGTTCTCCATCTACATCTGTAGGCAGCAGGAAGAGAGAGAGCCACTGGGCCTGGCTTGGGCCCTTGAAACCTCAAAGCCCAGCCCCAGTAATACATGTCCTCCAACAGGGCCACATCTCCTCATCCCACTCCCTAATGACCAAACATTCAAACCTAGGAGCCTATGGGGCCATTCCTATTCAAACCACTACAGACCCTCTGGGATTTAGAGTTGTTACTGGCAGTTGTGAGCCACCATGTCAGTGCTGGGACCTGAACCCAGATCCTCTGCATGACGAATAAGTGCTGTAACCACTAAGGCATCTCTCCAGCTCAGTGAGCATTTAAGAAGACGTGAAAGGTCACCTCTGAGCCCTCCAGCCCTTCTGGAGACTTTGGTAGCCAAACACAGATTAGAGTGAGACCCTACCAGGTGCCTGCCAGTGGCCCTTTGCCACACTGTAAGTGGAGGACACCCCCAGAATTCCCTAACCACTTGTCCTACATCCCACCCTCCCACTGACTTCCCGGGAAGACCCAAATTACCCACAGCTGAAAAAATATCTAGAAAGCATACAGACAAATTAACAGAAACGAGTAGTTTTGTCTGAAAACTATACTCAGAGGAGTGAACAGGACCCTGTGGGCTGTATTTTGCCTCTGAGGTTTTTTTTCTGAAAATGGGCCAGGACCCAAATGCCAAGACTCAGCTCCTAGGCAGCCATCCATCCCACACCTGGTTACAGACACCAGCAGGAAGTCTGGTCAGGCTCCCCTGCGGGCTACATGGGGATGGGGGCTCCCCAGAGCCCCTCCAGTCCCTTACCAGGCAAACCTGGTACCTAAGACCTTCAAAGCCCATACCCAGCCGGACATGATCATCACCGAATCTGTCCCACTCACCTCACCCCATCCTCCCCCAAGTAGAAGAAACCATTCTTCTGCAACGTTCCAGAACATTCTAGTGTTCTCTAGTTCCTCTCTTCTCTCTATATGTTCCCGGGGGCATACGGACACAGATTCCCACCAGTCCGGGGATGCCTCCACCCAGGATGGACTAGACCCTCCCCTGTTAAGATAAATCTTTCCGCCAAAAGCCACCTGAGCCCCACCGCCACGTGTGAGCTTTACGCTAGCCGCCTGCCCGAGTTAGGCCCAAATGAATACACAGAAACTTGTATTAGGTTCAAAGCTGCTTGGCCAATGACTAGGATTCTTCGTCTGTTAGCTCAGTCTTAATTATCATAAATCTATATATTTTATAAGACTTATCTTATCGGATGCCTTATTGGCATCCCTCCTTGCTCACATCCTGTCGCTGGAGGAGGCAAACAGAAAAAAAGGACCCTTCCTGTTTCTCCTTCGCTTAAATATGAGTCTCCTTGCTATGTCACTTCCTGTCTGGCTCATCACTTCTCCACTACATTTCCCAGAATCCTCTTTGACTCCTAGTCCTGCCTAATTTGCCATTTCATTGGCCAAACAGTGTTTTATTTAACAATCAATAAACACACACAGTACATTCCCCATTACTCCCCCATCAATCACTAATTAGGAAAATATCCTACAGGCTTGCCTGCATACAGCTGTGGAAGCATTTGAGGCTCCCTCTCTTAGATGACCCTGTAGACATAAAACTAGCCAATACAACTGACCCCTTGTCAACTAAGCACAAACATCACTTTTCTTTTTTTTTTTTAATTTTTTTTTAAGATTTTATTTATTATGTCTTCTGCCTGCATGCCAGCAGAGGGCACCCGATCTCATTCAAGGTGGTTGTGAGCCACCATGTAGTTGCTGGGAATTGAACTCAGGACCTCTGGAAGAGCAGTCAATGCTCTTAACTGCTGAACCATCTCTCCAGCTCCACAAACATCACTTTTCAATCAGAACCTTTCCTTCTCATTTGTCACCAAGATGGTATGTTAATAAAATATTGCAATTTAAGTCATAAATAACTTTAAAAGTTCCACAGTCTTTACAAATTCTAACACTTTAAATATTCAGGCTCAGCAGGCCATGGTGGCACACACCTTTAATCCCAGCCAGAACTCAGGAGGCCAAGACAGAAGAAGGATCTGTAAATCCCAGGCCAGCCTGGTCTACAGAGAGAGTTCCAGGACAGTCAGGACTACACAGAGAAACCCTGTCCAAACAACAACAAAAGTTCAGCCTCTAAAATATCAGATCTATTAAAATCCGAAGTCTCTTAGAACTCTTCTTTAAAAGTTCAGTCTCTCAACTGTGGACTCCAGTAAAATAAAATAAATGCTGTCTTATTCTAAGAGGGAAGAACCAGAACACGGTCATAATCAGAACATAGCAAAACCAAACTCCAGCAGTGTAAATAACTCAGCGCCCAATGTCTGGGATTCACTCACGCTATTCTGGGGTCCAAAGGGCTAACCACAGCACCCACATTTGTCTCCTAGGCTCAGGCAGGCTCCACTCCCGTAGCTGCTGCTGCCATTGGCGATTGTCCCATGGCCGTTTGGAGTCTCCAAAATGCTGGTGTCCACAGCTGCAATTGGGCTAGTTTGACCAATAACCTTTCCTGGTGCCAAACCTGAACTCCGTGTGACCCTCCAGTCCTTGGTCTTCAGCTGCTACTGCAGCTACACCTTCGCCAACTGCCTCTCCTGGTCTCTCACAGCACCAAGCCTCAGCTGCTCTCCACGACCCCTTCACGCCTTCAAAACCAGCACCAGCTGGGAGACTCTTACAGGTGACTCCTAGAGCTGCCAGCACGAGGTCCAACCTTGACCGCCCTGGAACATAGCTCCTGTGTGCAGCCCCTGCGGAAACACTTCTCAGAAGACTTCACCTTGGTGGTGCTGGTCTCTTCTTAATCACTGCTAATTTCTCAGTTCCAGCCGACCAGCATCCACTGTCCCAGAAGAGCAAAGACTTCACTGTAGCGGTTATTACCTTATTCATCACAGCTGATTCCTCTGCTTCAGCTGACTGGAATCACGGACTTTCAACTCAAAATAGCAAACGCCCGTGATAGTCTTTAAGGGACTCTCAAACTTCTCTCTGAAGAAGGCAGGCTTCCACTGTCTGCATTGCCCTCAACATTCTTATCTTCAAGCTCCCACAGAACAGCTCGCCAAGGTTTAACACTTAACGGCTTTTCCAACCCAAAGAGCCAAAGTTCTTCCACAATCCTCCCAAAACACATGGTCAGGTCTGTCACAGCAAGACCCCACTATCCTGGTACCAGTATGTTTTTGCTAAAGTTTCTGTTGCTGTGATGAATACCAGGACCATAAGCAACTCGGGGAGGAAAGGGTTCATTTGACCTAAACTTCCATATCAGTGTTCATCATTGAAGGAAGTCAGGACTGGAGCCTGGAGGCAGAGCTGATGCAGAGGCCATGGAGGGGAGCTGCTTACTGGCTTTCTCCCCATGACTTGCTCAGCCAGCTTCCTTATAGAACCCAGGACCACCAGCCCAGGGGTGGCCCCACCCACAATGGGCTGGGCCCTCCCATCAATCATTAACTAAGAAAATGCCCTCCAGGCTTACTGGCAGCCTGATCTTATTATGGAGGCCTTTTCTCCATTGAGGTTCCCTCCTCTTAAAGGACCCTAGCTGTGTCTTGTTGACATAAAACTCCAGCACAGTAGGTGTGAATAAGCATTTGTCATATTGAGAGTCAAAAGGCCATGAAGATAGCAGAGTGGAGTCCACCCTTCACACGGCTGAGAGTAGCGTAGCTGCCACCAACGTTAAATGGAGCCTGGGCTGGGAAATGTGTTCCGTTTCGTTGCTCATTCTTTTCATCCTAGGTTCCTACACAATGCTGCCTGTCACACTGGGACAAGTGCATCTTTATGGTGGCCCCCACAGACTGCCCGTCTGCCCCTCCCCAAGCTGTGACCCTGAAACAAATGGCAGCAGACTCACAGATGCAGTTATGCCTTTATTCCATTAGTGACAACAGCACCACAGCACAGCAGGGGCCCTGCCTGAGGACCCCGGGAAGGCAGGGAGGACTGACCCAGGGACCTCCAGCCCTGGCTGTTCTCTCCAAGGTGCAGAGGAAGCTGTGCCTGCCTGCCTCCCCCAGCAACCTGAGAGAATCCACTAGGGAGGGCAGGCTGCTGAGCCAAAAGCTGTATGATCCATGTCAGCCCCCTTCTGCCCAGAAGCACCAGGGCTGCAGTGAGGAAGCTCCTGGGCAGAGCCAAGGAAGGGTGACCTATTACAAAGAGCCTGCGTGTGTGTGTGGTGTGTTTGTGTGTGTACACGTGTGTACACACGTGTGCTTGTGTGTATGGGGGCAAGATGTCTACACTACTTAGCACATGAGATATAACTGCTAAGCCGCAGGGCCTGCCTGGGGACAGGAGAAGCCAGGAACCAGGGCCTCTGAGCTCTGGAGCCCAAGAGGGGACAGTGGCAGAGACCACCTGGCTGGCTACTTCCATTCAGAGAGGGTGGTGGCTCCTGCTGGAAGCAGGTGGTAGGTAGAACAGACACTGCCCTTGGACCTGGGCAGAGGGGCCACCTCCTGCCAGAGCCAAGTCACGTGTAGGCCATCTTGCTGCACACCCAGGGCCGGGTCGCCAGACACTCTGTAGACACCAGCCTGGTGGGTTCCACAAAGACGCACTCCCCCATCCCCGAGATGGTGAATCTGTGAAAGGAGAGAAAAGATCAAGCGCCCGCTCTCACGCAGCCCATCACAGGTGGTCCTACAGGCCCTTCCAAGACAGCCACTGACACGCCTTTCTAGCTTAGTCCCCCACTGTACCAGCCCTGTGCTCCAGCCACTGCAACTAACTGTTCAACACACCAGCCACCAACACTGCCTACCTTCTTTATTCCGTTCCTGTCTCCTTCTAAGGTCAGCTCCAAGGTGCCAGTTCAGAGCCACTCTCTGGCCACCTTACTTCCCACAGAACCCTGTTAGCACCGTGAGGCACTCTTCATCACAGCCTTGAGGGGCTGTGTCCGTCCCCACCCCTCCCCAAGGCAGCCAGCTTCTGAACAGCGTGTAGGTTCTATGCCCTGCTCCTCCCAGCACAGTGTCTGGCACACAGTAAAAGCTCAGGAACGTAGTCATCCTGGAAGAACGGAGCTGCACAGCCTGCAATTCACCAAAACCATGCACACACAGCCCTGGAGAATTCCATAGAAACCATGCCTGTTCACCCAGTCTGTGCTCCCTGGCAGCTGAGAGGGTGGCAACCCAAGGGCAGTGTCCTTGCCCAGTGGTCAGCCCTTGAGAGACCCTAGCCTCCAGAACTCCCTGGAACAATAACAGCAGGAAGTTTCCAGAAAGACAAAGAAAGGTTCTTCCATGGTCTTGCCTGGGAGAAAGAAAGAGACACTGAGAGGCTGCGGAAGAGGCGAAGCCCCTAAGTTGGAGTGACAGGAAAGGACGTGGGAAAGGCTTCTGGCTGGCTCTAGGCTTAGGTGGGCCACACACATCACCAGCCCTGCTGCCAGGAGCCCTTCTCACTTGGGGCCACTCTTGCTGTCACCATCAGAGTGACAGCCATGCTCTTTCTGAGCTGGCACCCTAGAGCACAGTGCTCCCTCCATAGGTGGAGTCTGCCTGTCCCTAAGCGTACCCAGCCACCACATAGACCTACAGGGCAGCAATCCACTACCACAATCACACTTGCCACCCCCAAGATCACTGCCACATCACTTGGGCCATACAAACGGCACCACTGTGTACCCAACACCTCCCTCAGGGCACCTGAACCAGAAGATGACATCACAGAAAAAAGTCATCAGTAACACCAGTGGGCAACTGTGCTTAGAGTCTCTGTCTTCCGTTGCCACAATGCATTTGGGGCCCACTGCCTATAGAAGTCACACCGTCCACCATCCCTTGCAAACAGGTGCGGACATGTGACTAAGTTCTGGCCAGGAGTGGCATAGGTGGATGGGGTAGTCACAGATAGAGGGTACCTGTGCCTTTCACCAAGAAGCTCTGTAATGGCAGGACTACCAAACCAGGCTGGACTTAGAGGGAAATCAAGTCACTTTCATAAAGGACCCTCCTGCCAGACACCACCCCTGACTTGCCCTAGAGACCTGTCAACTGTAGCTGGCTCAAAACCACATGCATCTGTCTGAGACCTGCCTCTGGGCTTACACCTTCCTTGTGAAAGCTCATCTCTCTTCTAGAAAATGGAGTCCCCACTCACGTGTCTGGGTCAAATGGGTCCCCATTGACCCAATGGAAGTCGTCTCCAACTCTGCGCAGGCCAATCCAGGGTTCCCTCCGTGTGAACTTGAACATAAATTCCTGCAAAGGGAAAGAGAAACCCCGACATGGGGTGGTGCCGTTTTGTCTCCGTTGCAGGGCCCAGGCCGGCCTGGACGATGCTGGCTCTAGGGAGATGTGAGCACTGAGGCGGTGTGTCACTGTGATGGAAGTGTGAGGATCAACGACCACAGAGCCCTAGGCAGCCACACTGCTGGAGCAAGACCGCAACAGCTTCCCAAGCTTGCCACAGCTTGAAAAGGTCCCATCCCATAGCTTGCCTGGCCTACAGGATATGTTGACTCCTGGCCAGATTCTACCCACTGTAGGTTGTCCGGCCTGTACTTCTGGGACTTTCTCAGAAAGTGACACAGAAATATTGTGCATCGCAGACAAACAGAAATTGGTTTGAGACCCGCTCATATTTCCAAAGTGTGCAGCACTGTGCCACAATGTCCAAAATGACCAAGAGATCAGGGGGTTCTGTCTCCCCTTAGAGTCAGCATAGGCCTGGGGGCCCCTGCTTCCGACCCAGGCGCTTACCAGTTCCTTCTGGCTCTGGATCACAGCCAGTGCTGCCTCATGGGTATGGCAGTATTGCCTCCCCGTGTTCCAGTCTCGGGGCTCCTCGGAGAAGTAGTAGCATTTCCTTCCGTAGAGCAGCCAATCCTCAGGACAGGGCGTCTCACACTTGATGCAGCCCTTGGAAGCTGCAGGGAGGGAGAGGGGGCTGAGCGTCTCCGAGTGTGCCTGGCACTGCCAGATCCCCACTGTGTCCCCAGCCCTTTTCCCATCATTCCTTCCCTCCACCTGGACTTCAATGCCCTTCAGAGACACTGCTGAAGTCACTGTGCCTCAGAGAGGAGTTCCAGATGACATTAACAAGAAAAGGGGCACTGAGGAAGTTGGTCAGTGTGTCACCGTCGGGGACAAACCCAAGGAAAGTTCTCTCTCTTAACCCTAGGAACTCAGACCAGACGTGACCTGAAGGCCACAACTCTGCAGCCAGGGTGGGACCCTGGCAGGACAGTGTGCCATTCTCACAACCATGCTCTCCCTCACTGGCTAGCTCCACCACCCTGCTCACCACTGAACTTCTAGAAAATCCCTTTTAATTTTGAGTCCTGAGCTGGGTAGATGATTTGCTCAGTAAGTAAAGACACTTTGCCTCCCAGCCTGAGTTGCATCCCTGGGACCCACGCAGTGGGAGGTGAGAACTTGAGAACTAACTCGTGCATATTGTCCCTTGACTTTTACACCCACAACCCCACCACTAAATATAAGTGTAAAAAATATTTTTAAAGTGGGGCTGGAAAAATGGCCCAGAGGTTAAGAGCACTTGCTGTTCTTGCAAACAATCTGGATTCAATTCCCAGCAACCACATGGCAGCTCACAACTGTCCTCAACCCCAGTTCTAGGGGATCCCATGCCCTCTTGGGTCCTCCATAGCTCACGTGGCGTACACACAAACACACACACACACACACACACACACACACACACACACACACACTTTTCTGGGAAAGCAGTTCAGAACATCAACTCTCCAAGACCTCGTTTCCATGTGGTTACTTACACTCTGCATCTCCTGGAGACCAGAACACATGTTAATCCAAAACCAGAAGTTTGTTTGGCTTTGATTTACGCATCTCTCCTTCCCTTGGGCTCATTTGAGTTTTCGTTTGGTTTCACTTTTTAGCCCTGGCTGACCTGGACCTCACTATGTAAAGCAGGCTGGCGTCAAACTCACAGAGATCTGCCTGCCTTGGCTTCCCAAGCTCAGGGATAAAGAGCATAAATCACAATTCCTGGCTCATTAGTTTTATAAGTAAGTTTTAGTTTTGGATTTTGACACAGTCTCCTGTCACCAAAGCTGACTGTAGCAGTTTGAATGTAATTGTCACCCAAAGGTTATGTGAGTGGCACTGTTAGGAGGTTTGGCTTTGTTGGAGTGGATATGGCCTTGTTAGAGGAAGTGTGTCACTGTGGGGGCGGGCTTTGAGGTCTCCCAGCTCAAGCTATGCCCAGTGTCTCAGTTCACTTCCTGTTGCCTGCAGATCAAGATGTATCAGCTCCTTCTCCATGTCTGCTTGCAAGTCAGCATGCTCCCTGCCATGATGACAAAGGACTAAACCTCCGAACTGTGAGCCAGCCCCAATTAAATGTTTTCCTTTATAAGAGTTGCCGTGGTCATGGTGCCTCTTCACAGCACTAGAACAGTGACTAAGACACTGACTTCAAATTCTCTAAGGCTGACCTTGAACTCCTGATCTCCTGCCTCTACCTCCCCTGGGACACCAGGTGTGTGCCACTATGTAGCCCATAAATTAAAAGGTAAATTTTAATCTTGATTGTTTTCCCCATTGATTATATGGAATGGCACTAACTGCAAATACCATGAGCATGTTTTTTTCTTCTTCATATAAATGATTAATTAAAATACTGAGTAGTAGTAGGGCATTGGTGGCACACACCTTTAATCCCAGCACTCGGGAGGCAGAGGCAGGCGGATCTCTGTGAATTCGAGACCAGCCTGGTCTCCAAAGTGAGTGCCAGGACAGCCTCCAAAGCTACACAGAGAAACCCTGTCTCGGAAAACAAACAAACAAACAAACAAACAAACAAAAATAACTGAGTAAGATAGGACAAAGAATACAGCATACTACCCAAGGGGTTACGCTGTCCTGGGCATCTACTACCACATGGACACTGGCACACTGCTGGACACTCTCTGGGCACACCTAAGCACTGACACAGGTCCACTTGAGAGTACTGTCCATGGTGTAGCCTCTCCTCCCTGGTTCTCCTGAGAGACAGCTGAGCTTTGCTGAAAGCACCAAAGCTGTGTCCACACATTCCCTGACCCGCTGACCTGCTGAGGCGGGACAGGTGTGAAGAGAAAATTATTCTTTTTGGAGCCTTATTCTAGGCAAAGTTGATCTGACCCCAGCGGCCTCTCAGTCCACTTGTAAACACATTCAGACCCCCCGCCTGTCGAGGGACAAGCTGGACAAGGGAGATCTTGGTAGAGATTGATAGTGAATTTTCACCATTTTAATGAGGCTACCTACTCCTGGTCCACATGCTTTCTAAAATTAAAGAGGCTGGGAGATGGCTCAGCGGCTAAAAGTACAAGCTGCTCTTGCAGAGAACCTGAGTTCAGTTCCTAGCACCCACATGAGGTGGCTCAAAACTGCCTATAACTCAAGCCCCAGGGGATATGATGCCCTCTTCTGGCCTACACACACACACACACACACACACACACACACACACACACACACACACACACACACACAAAGTAAACAGTAAAGACTAGGGATGCCGGTCAGTGGATCAGTGGATGGGCGCTTGCCTAGCGTGCTCACGGCCTGAGTCTGGTCCCCAGCACTGCATAAGCCAGGTTGGTGACACACACCAGACACACCTGGTGTGGCACACAAAGCCTCTGATCTTGCACAGGGGAGGTGAAGGCAGTCAGACCAGGAGTTCAGAGCCAGCCGCAAACACTGGGAATTCAAGGCCAACCTGGGCTACATCAGAGCCTGTCTCAAAAAGAAGAGGAAGGGAGGAAGAAAAGCTTCAATCACTTCTGCAAACTCCACAGAGGCCAAGACATTTTCCCGGAAGTCTCCCCAGATCACCCATTCATCCCTGTTGGGAGCCTTGCCTCCCTGCTTTACCTCCATAACCCAGTCAACTGCCAGGCAACACTCCACGTTTGCAAGCCTCTCCCCTTTAAAATGTTTCCTGTGTAGCATTCAGTGTACTCTACTCCTAGCTGGGGAGTGGTGGCACACGCTTTTAGTCCCAGCACTCGGAAGGCAGAGGCAGGCAGATCTCTGTGAGTTCAAGGCCAGCCAGGTCTACAAAGTGAGTTCCAGGACAGTCAGGGCTACACAGGGAAACCCTGTCTCGAAAAACCAAAAAACAAAACAATACAGAGTATTCCACTCCAAAGGACACCCCTTCAGTTTAAGGATTATTTTGAGCTAAATACAACTTAGAATCAACAAGTGCAGGGAAAACCCCCCTCCCCCCTCCCTCCCCCCCTCCCTCTCTCCTCTCACTAGTCCCCACCCCACCCAGCATTTAGCCTAGGATCTTGCATGTAGCAAAGTTCAATAAGTGTTTGTTGAATGAATGTGACATTTAAAGTCTCATATCTCCAAATGTCACCTCCAAGAGGCTTTGCCTGCCTAACCTAGCCTGCTCTGAATGCCCATGGCATTTAGGAACGAATTCCTTGACACCGTTGCTTCCCACTTGGCCAATGAATGGGGCGTGCACAGTCCATGTGGAATTGTATTACTTCAGGTTACAATTACACTAACAGCCACCCACTCTATTTCTACTGCACTGTGTGCCTGCCCCCATTCCCATGTGTGGAGAAACGTCCTAACGGGACACGCTGGGACGAGGTGTGCGCACTGGTGCACACAGCACGCACAGGTGTGGGCTGCTGACACTCACCCAAGATGCTCATCACCACCAAGATGGCGAACAGCAGGACTGCAATGGCTCCCAGCAGCAGGCGTGTGGTGGTATCTAAGGAGAAGACAAATGGGACCGCGTCAGCTGTCGGCCCCAACCCCACCACCATGTCCAGTCCTAACCGCAGGAGCCTTATGGGCGGAACTGAGCAAAAGCTGTAACCAGCCCTCAGGGTGACTGCGGTGATGCCTGCCATTTGAGAGACTCCCTACTGGACTCCAGCCCCAGCTCTGTCACCACTGCTGCCCACAGACTCCTTCCTTCGATGGCAGTCACAGCTTTCTGACCTAGACGCTCCTGTTGTTTTTTTCAGCCCGTTCCAGGCTCCACACATTCCACCCTCACAGCCCTGTGACCGGGTGTCTGCCCCCCCCCCCTCCTCCTTCTCCACCCCGGGTTCTCCTTATTCACTTTTATTCCCACTTAACATTTTTATCAAAACAAAGGAAACCTGTTAGACTTAGAACAGAGGTTTTCTTATTTTATTGTGATGTGTATCTTATGAGATACATGTAATACATCATAAAACTTGCCATTTTAACCATCTTAAGTGCTCAATTAATAGCAATGAGTAGCCAGGCTAGCCCTGTTATCTGTGTGCACAACTTTCACCTCTGTAAGCAGAGGCTCCGTACCCACTAACCAGAAACTCTTGCGCCCCATCTCCTAGCCGCCTTGCTTTGACCCATTTGCCAGTCCTACTTATTTCACGAGTGGAATCTTGCAGCACTTTTTCTTTGGTGTCAGGCCTATTTTACTTAACATGTTCTCAAGTGGCATGTAACAGAACCTTACTCCTGTTATGGTTCATTATTTCATTTTATGGATATATTACATTGGGTCTATCCATTTGCAATGGTTAGTTTTGCCCGTCAGTGTGGCCACCCGTGAAGAGAGCTTCAGTGAGCGCTTGTCTCCATCAGGCTGGGCGTGTCTGTGGGGGATTGCTTCGGCTGTGTTCATTGGTGTGGGAAGAACCTGCAGGTGGCCCTCTTCCCTGGCTTGAGGTCCTGCTTCAGTTGTGTAAGATTACAGAATGTGTGCTCAGCCATCGGCCCCTCTGTGCCCCTAACTATAGATGTGACAGCCGCTTCAAGCTGCTGCCCTGACTTCCCAGCAATGCTGGCCCAGAACCTGGGACTGTGAGCTGAAATAAACCCTACATTGTTTTCTGTCTCGGATTTTTATCACAGCAACTGAAGCAAAACCAGGTAGTTAGTAGCAAAACCGGGTTGCTTCCCTTTGGTCACTGTAAATAGCACAGCTATGAACATGTGAACAAATCTGTTGGGACCCCTGCTTCCAATTCTTTGGGGTGCATGCCTAGGAGCAGAACTGCTGGATCGTGTGGTAATTCTGTGTAACTTTTTGAGGAAACATCAAAGTGTTTTCCACAGTGATCATAACCTTTTACATTTCTATCAGCAACACAGCAGGGATCCAGTTTCCCAACATACCAGCATCCTGGGCCTCCTTTTTTATACTATCATTACTGTTTTCTATAAGATCTTGGAGATAAGATCTTGGAAAAAAGGGGGGCCGGCAGTGGTGGCGCACGCCTTTAGTCCCAGCTCTCGGGAGGCAGAGGCAGGCGGAGCTCTGTGAGTTCCAGACCAGCCTGGTCTACAAGAGCGAGTTCCAGGACAGACTCCAAAGTCACAGGGAAACCATGCCTCAAATACCCCCTCCAAAAAAAGAGCACAAATATTTGAAGACTTTGAGAAGGAAATCAGAAAATGAAAGAGAAGAAACCATCAGTGATATAATTAAAATTTTTCTGGCACTGAAGGACAGAGGGACAAACAGTTATAGAGTGTGTTCTTGCAGAAGACCTGAATTCAGTTCCCAGCACGCATGTCAGGCAGCTCGCAACTGCCAGTAACTCCAGATCCTGATCCAACTCCGTCTTCTGGCCTCTGCAGGTACTGACTCTTGAGTGCACACACATGGGAACACACACACACAATCCACCATAACACCAAGCAAAATTTATTAAATACCATGGTGACTAGTACTCCTGGAGTTAGTATTTTAGCTTGGAAATCTTTCTTCAGAACTTTAAAAGTATTTGCTGTCATCTAGCACCAGTGATGCTTTTGAAAAGCCTAGCTCTCTATGCTCACCATGAGCTGTTATATTTCAACTACTTAGTTTGCGTCTATCCAAGAATTCCATCCTGCATGTCACACATTGGTTGGATACAGATATTTCTATCTACTCCAATGGACAACTGATGGGCCCCTTCAAGCTGGAAATTCATGTCCTTCAGTGCCAGAAAGTTTTTCTTTAATTATATCACTGATGGCTTCTTCTCTTTCATTTTCTGATTTCCTTCTCAAAGTCAAAGTCTTCAAATGTTTGTGCTCTTAAATTGGTCTCTCTCCTCCTCTCCCCCTCCTCTCCCCCTCCTCTCCCCCCCTCTTCCTCCTTCCTCCTCCCCCCTCCTCCTATCTCTTCACCTCTGGTTTATCTCTGCGAAGATTTCTTCAACTTTCTCCTCTCACCCTTCTACCAGGTTTTTCACTTCTGTAATGATAACTTAAGGTGTTTGGGGTTTGCTCCATCTGTACTATGGTGTCCTCACTTAAAGCAACTATTCTTGTTTTGGTGATGTACTAGTTTCTCTGAAGATTCTACTGAGAGCTGTTTGACAAGAGGAGAGGCAGGAAGAGTGTGAACTCATCCCAACAGAGCCTTTCAAAATGCTTATTCCAATTCCTGTAGGTGTTTGGTTATCATTCACAGCTAAAGGCAAAAGGACTAAAGAGTTCCCTGGAGCCCCTGCTATCTGTGGGAGCATGGCAGGGGGTCTGGCAGGTTGGTTTGGGGCTGTTAAATTTCTTGGCTTTTTCCACCTGGGTAGATTGGAAGAACCTCTTCTGTTTCCTTCCCTGAGGCTATAGGCTTGGGGCGGGCTCTTCCTAAGAAGGCAAGGAGAGTGCCCTCCACACTTAGTATGTGAAATAGACTCCATGGCCTGTTCCTTATGTAGTTCTGTGTAATAGTCCCTCCCGATCTTGAGAGTTTTACCTCAAGTTCCTGTCAGAGATGGGGACAGGCTATTTAGATGTGGGCTCCATATCTCTGAAAGAAATTCCACACCCTTCTTCCTGTTTTCAGTCTATCTTCCACCATCCCCACGTCCCTGAGCACTTGGATCCTGAAGTGTGACACCCGTGGCTGCTCTGCTTAACGGTCTTTCACAGATGGGCCTAAGTCTGTCAGCACTCAGCCCCATCTCACAAGCTCTTAGCTCCAGTTCTTATTGTGACTGGCATTTAAAATGTCCCTCTACTGTTTCTTAATGGGCTTCTAAAGGGATAGAGTGAAATCCTGTATTCAGTCAGTGGTCTTGACCTGTGAGACCCACAAACATTTTGGAATCATTCCTTTGAGCAGGTCTAAGTAGCACCAGAAAACCCACCACATCTACACCGGCCTGTACCAGGAGTTTATGTTGGATTTCTCCTGGAACTAAGCTGGACTCCTCAGGGGGTCAACACTGTGCTCCACTGAGGCCCATGCTGGGTTCCTTTAGAGCAGTGGCTCTCAACCTGGGGGTCACGATCCCCTGGTGGGGGGGGGGCAAATGGCCCTTTCACAGGGATTGACTAAGACCATCAGAAAACACAGATATTTACATTAGGATTCATAATGGTAGCAAAACGCAGTTATGAAGTAGCAATGAGGATAATTTTATGATCAGGGGTGATGGTGGCACATGCCTTTAATCCCAGTACTCAAAATGCAGAAGCAGGCGGATCTCTGTGAGTTTGAGGCCAACTTGGTCTACAGAGCGAGTTCTAGGACAGTCTGGGCCACACAAAGAAACCCTGTCTCAAAAAAAACAAAAAACAAAAAACAAAACAAAATAATAATAATTTTATGGTTGCAGTCACCACAACACAACATTAGGAACTGTATCAAAGGGTCGCAGCATTAGGAAGGGTGAGAACCACTGCTCTGGAGACTTACCCTGGGCTGTTCCAGGCGTCTATGTTGTGTTGCTCCACAGTTCTACACTGGGTTATCCCGGGGTCCAACAGTAGTTTCCTCCAAGGGTATATGCTGGTCTCTTCCAGGGGTCTACACTGGGCTCAGCTGGAGACCCATGCTGGACTCTATCATGAGTACACATTACATCCCTCCTGGAGTCTGTGCTGGGGTCCACTAGAGGACTACATTAGGCTCTTCAAGGGTCTATACTAAGCTTCTCCAGGGATCTCGACTGGGTTTAGAGGCCTATGCTGGGCTCCATCGGGAGCTACACTGGGTTCTTCCAGAAGTCTATGCTGGGTTCCTCTGGGAGATAAGTTACATTTCTCAGGGGGTGTAAGTTGAGTTCTACTGGGGTCTACACTGGGTTCTTCCGGGCGTGGGGGTCTATGCTAGGGTTCTCTACTGGACTCCTTCAGGAGTCTACACTGGGGTCCTGCTGCAATCTTCACTGGATTCCTTGAGGGGTCTACCCTAAACTGCACCTAGAATCTATGTCTTCGTCCACCGGGAGTCTGGGTGTGTGGCTTCAGGCAGCGTGAGAACCCTGAAACATGGAGCTTGTTCTCACTGTTCCTGTCCTTAGGGCGCGATTCGGCACAGTCTGTTTCTCCTGGAGCCACACAATTCTGCGGTGGAGAACACATTGCTGTACATAGTTCTCTCCCGTCTTTCAAACCTGTGTACTGAGAACAAGGTACAGCGTCTGAAGTCACTTCCCGGGTTCACATCCATGCTCTGCCCCTTTCTGAATGTGCACACGTTACCAAGTTACTGAGCGTCTATTCTGCTCCTCTTACCCCATGTCAGCATCTACTGCTCTGGTTCTTAGGAGACATCAGTGAACACGGGGCCCTCCCTAACTGTGGGTCCATAGCCACAGACTCAACCAACTCTAGGTTGACATAAGAAAAATTGGCATCAGACTTTCATGTTATTGTTTTTCCTTGAGCAATACAGAATGGCAACTAAGCACGAAGCGTGTACATTATATTTGATACTATAGGGCACTTAGAGATGTTTAAAGCCTGTGAGATGGGAGCAGATTCCATGCAAATATGCCATTTGATCTCGGGCTCTCGAGCATGCTTGAATCTTGGGGTCAGACAAGGGTTTCTGGTACAGATGCCCTGTGGCTGCTGAAAGAGGACAGTAGAGTGCTTAGAACTGTGTCCAGGGCTGGGGAGATGGCTCAGAGGTTAAGAGCACTGGCTGTTCTTCCAGAGGTCCTGAGTTCAATTCCCAGCAACCACATGGTGGCTCACAACCATCTGTAATGAGATCTGGTGCCCTCTTCTGGCATATAGGCAAATATGCAGACAAAACACTGTATATGTATAAAAATAAAATAAAAAAAAAGAACTATGTCCAACATGCTGAATTCTGTGCACTGTCACTATGATGACCAGCCCCTAGCTCCTTGGGATTAAGAACTGTGCTGACTTCTTTGGGTTCCCTAGAGTAGGACTTGATCTTTGCATTGCACAATACAGACTGGGACTCAAAACACTCCACTGGATGCAGCATCCTCGGTCAGCCTACAACTCAACTGGGCTATAGGAACTTAGTAGAAAAGGAGTGTGTGTACATCTATCCCACCCTTGTCAGAATGAAGAGTCTCTTCACTCCTTCATGGGGATGCTTTCTCCAAAGCAGGCAGCATGGACAGAAGGACATTATGCTGGCTGCTCTTATGCCAGTGTGGCACAAACTAGAGTTATCTGAAAGGAGGGAACCTTAATTGAGAAAATGCCGCCACAAGACCCAGTTGTACAATATTTTCCTAATTAGTGATTGATGAGGGAGGGCCTAGCCCATTGCAGGTGGGGTCATCCCTGGACTGGTGGTCCTGGGTTCTATAAGAAAGCAGGTTGACAGAGAAACCCTGTCTCAAAAGAAAAAGAAAGAAAGAAAGAAAGGAAGGAAGGAAGGAAGGAAGGAAGGAAGGAAGGAAGGAAGGGAAAAGAAAAGAAAAGAAAGTAGATTGAGCAATCCAGGGGAAGCAAGCCAGTGAGCAGCACCCCTCCCTGGTCTCTGCATCAGCTCCTGCCTCCAGGTTCCTGCCCTGACTTCCTTGATGATGAAAAGTGATTTGGAAGTGTAAGCCAAATAAACCCTTTCCTCCCCAAGTGTTCCATTGCAGCAATAGAAACCCTACGACAGACACCCCAGGACTCCCAACACACTGTTCATTGTCTGCCCTCTTGGAGGCCTGGGGATGAATAGTTGGAGTCCAGTGGTGCCTGCTTTCTCAGACTGAGGTGCTATCTACTGGGTGGCTTCAAAAATAAGGCATCCTCTCATAGTTATGAAAACCAGAAGTCCCAAAATTGAGGTGTTGGCAGGACCATGCTGCCTTCGGAGTCCTCAGGGAAGCCTTGCTTAACTCATCCTAGCTCCTGGGGTTTTGCTGAAAGCCCTGGGCTCCTGACTTTGTCACTTCAACCTCAGTCATTCTTAGCATTAGCCTTCCAGGGTTTAGTTGTGTTTGTCTAAGGACACCAGTTCACAGTGGACTGGGGGCCACTAACTCCATTCTGGCTTCCTCTTAACTAACGCCTGCCAGGACTACAGTTCCACCCAAGGGCACATTCTCAGGTCCCAGGAGTTAGGGCTCTTGTGGTGTGAACACGCTCCAATTTTTCACAAGCATCTACCTTGAGTCATCCCACTACGCAGTGACCCATCCACATACGCTAAGAGTTTACAGTGCAGGTCATCTGGGCTTCTAAATGAGGATGATTTGGCCTAATATTAGAAAGAAAAACTGGCAAACACTGGTTCTTTGTACCCCAGACCCCCTCACACTTACATCCCAGAAGAAGCCTGTGGCTGATAGCTAAATCGCCGGGGCACAGCCTGGCCAGCATAACCCTGACTATTTTTAAATGCCCAATGTGAAGCTTGGTAATTTTTAAATTTTTAGGTAGCTTTTGCCAAATGCATGTGTGTGGTTTTGACCAGGAAGTTGTGGGTTTGTGCCTAAAAAAAAAAAAAAACTTTCAACATTAAAAATTCAGAATTGGTGACCACTGAGAAATCCATATAGCCTGAGGTATGCAGAGTCACTCTGTCCCCTCTCTCTTACCCCAGAACACTCTGCCCCGCTCTCAGGCCAAAGGCTGGAAATAGCCCTATCTCGAATCATCTTCAGGGTTTTCAGATCCCAGCAGGGCACTCTGGTCAGCTTCACCAGCCTTCACCTGGAAGGACAGACTCACACCCTCAGGGAAAGCAGCCTTCACAAGCCAACCAGTGTCTGGTTTCTGTTTCCAGAGCTAACCGTTGACTGAAGACTGTGTTCTAGGCCTCAGCCTTCTGACTGGAGCTCTCCAATTCCTTCAAGCTATGAGGAGGGAAGGGCTTCTCCCGACCGCAGCAGACTCTTCTGAGGGGCCAAGAGAGGAGAGCTGTGAGCTCAAAGCGCAATTGGATTCTGTCTGGTTAGCCACTCTGAGCCAGTGTCCTTGCTTGCACCAGAAGGGAGGCAAGCATTTCACGTTAGAGGGCCCCGTGGCAAATCCCACGGAGGTTTCATGTGTTAGCGGCCAGTGTGTCCTTGAGTGAGATATTTAAGACGCTCACTCCTCACGACCTCTCCAGAGCTGAAGCACCTCACTAAGGGCAGAACGAGAGTTAAAGGTAACTAAGGTACACGGCCAGCTCCGTGTGGTTACAGCTGCTTTGGGCAAAGTAAGATCAGAGTGCGGCTATGTCTGGGGGCTCATCGGTATCATTTCAGAAGCTTCCCCCTTCTCTCAAGATAGGAGCCAGTCTAAGCAGAGGCTGCAAGCCCACTGGGCCCCCAGGGCCAGCAGATCTCCATCCATTAGAGTATCAGAAGAGAACTGAAGTGAGGTGTAAGAGCATCCTCAAGGGTAACCTCAAAAGACTCCCGCTGAGCAGCTGCTCTCCCCTGTTCCCAGCCCCTCACCCAGGCTGTTCAGGGAACTGGGAAAGGAGCCACCACAACAGAACCTACACCCCAGACCTTTCTCTGATTAGTGCTGTGAGGTAGAAATCATGACATGACTCACACATGAGAGGAGAAAACCGGAGCTTAAACAAGCAAAGCCTACCAGTGGGTGTGGGCGGGTGGCTCGAGTTTACCAGCTCTTGGCTCATCACCAAACTGACTCGGGCCCTGTTCTAGGACCTCTGTGAGGGCTGGATGTGCGCAGGGCCTAAGAAGGTGTCTTATCGCTGTAAAAAGAAATAAGGTGGCAGCCACTGGTGAGGACCAGTCCCAGCCCATGGGCTCTCCTCTTTGGGTGGAGACAGGGCACACCCAAGGAACATCTAGAAGACCTCAGAGGACCAACTGGAAAGTCGTACAACAGTCAGCAGGCCAAGACACTGAGTGCCCGAGCCATTGAGAGGGGGTGCTCTTACATGCACCAGAGATCAAAAGGGGGACAGTGGTGACATCACTAGGGAGCCACGCCATTTCAGATGAGACAAGGCTGGACTGCAAGAAGATATCACATACGGTGGTGGGCTGGGCCACCACAGAGAGCTTCTTGCTTTCCTCCTGCCCAGTGTATAGCCTCTTCTTCAGCTGATGGGCAGGGTTAGTCAGCCACACTGGCAGTAGGAATGATAAGAGTCAATGCATTCAGGGCCAGAGATGGTCCCAGAGCCAGTCAGCCACACTACCCTGAAACAGCCCTACCCAATGGGGGCGAGGGTAAAGGTTAGCAGAACTGACCCTCTCAAATACTTACAAAAGAATCAAGAAATACCATTGATAGGGTATTTCTGGTACCACTAACCAGAAACGTGCTTCCAAGAAGGGTCTTTATTCCACCCAAGCTTCCAGTCTGTTTCTGCGCTGCAATAGCCTTGCTTCTGGGGAAGCTCCGAGGTTCCTAACCACTATTGGGCTTCTTCAGAATCCTCACAGCCCTCCACAGACTGTCCTGCCCTGGCTCACAGCCTTTGGCCAGGGGTCCTCCATGTTCTGCAGCTCCCTCCCCTAACTGGGCACAGGTGGCCTTGTCCCCCCCAGACTGCCACCCACCTTCCTCACCCACCAGCCTTCCACTGCTGCCCCCCCCAGCAGATCTGCTATCTTAAACCCTCACAGCTCCTTCAAACACACAAACACCATAGCCTGGCCTGGGGGGTCCCTCAGATAACCCGTTCTCATATTCTTCCCCCCCCCCAATGCCTTCATCAGTACCCAGCACCCTAAGGTTTGGTCATCCACAAGAGACTGGCTAGTTCCAGCCCTTGACCTGTTACTCTCTTCCCTGTCTGTCCCATACCCCTGAAAGATCGCCTACTCTGAGACGACCCCCCCCCCCACTCTGTCCCTAGTTAATGCTACCCAGATCCTACTGTGTAGGAGCCTGAGAAGCGTCAGGAAGCTGACCCTCCCTAAGGTCAACTCCAGCATCTCCCAAACAGCACCACTCACCTGCAGCCAACCCAAGTTTCCTAAAAGAGCATGTGAACTTGAAATCTCTTCAAAGCATCACTGTCTCCCGGAGAGCCCAGGGTCACTCCCTGAGCCAGTATGAAAGGTGGGATAAGTGGCACCTCCAAATCTCTAGGAGGGACCTCTGGGGATTCCTCTTCATCAGTCTCATCACCAGCCCAGCGCCCCTCCCACCCCCCACAGTGTACAGGCACCACCTCGGGGAACCATAGCTTTTGCTTTTACGAAGCACTAAGTGTTTTCTCTGCTACAGATTCAGGCCGTCACTCAGCAGAGCGGTGCAGATGCTTCACACTGGACCCAACTAAGGTTGGAGCATGAAGTGTGCTCCAAGGTCAAAGAGGGAATTGGCAGCAAAGGTAGGTCAAGCCTGTGACCAGAGGTGGTCCCCAGCGGCCCCTCCTCCTCCCACAGTGACATCTGCCTGCCCCGAAGTGAATGAATTCTCCGGATCACCCTCCCTTCTGCGAGCTGTCAAGGTGACTCCGGCCACTTCCTGGGTCCCGAGTCGGGGGACCGAGGGATGGGAGGCTGCGCGCTTACCCTCCAGGGCCGCCTTCCAGCTGGTGCTGCCCTCATAGCCTGACCCGGATCGTCGCAGCAGCCCCTCTGGGCCACGGGCCTCGGCCTCGGCCGGTGAGCGTGGCCTGGGCGCAGCCGGCCGGGCGCGCGGCGGGGGGTGGCGGGCGGGTGCGCGCGGGGGCTCCCGGCGGGCTCCATGCCGTGGCGCGCGCGCACTCCTGCACCCGGCTGCGGGGCCCGGCCCCACGCGCACTCGGCGCTGCGTGCACCCCGCGGGCCCCCCAGGCCGACTCGGTGTGCTCCGGGGCCGCGGCGTCCACAGACCGGGGCTGAGCCCGGCTCCCCGCGCCGGAGCCGCTCTGGTCCCCGCTCTGCGCGCCGCAGCCTGCGCGCCGGGCCCCGCGCGGGGGAGGAGCCGGGACTGCGCGGGAGCTGCGACCGCCCGCGGGCGGGGTTGCAGGGAGGGAGGACAGTTCAGGTCACCAGCCCCGCCACCCACTCCCGCACAGCGGAAGGCCAGGACAGCGATAAGCCAAGGTGCTCCTCCTCCGGAGCCTCCTACTGGGCATCTTCTAAAGTGTGGGGGGGGGAAGGGGGGCGGCAAGGCCCTGGGAAGGCTGCTCCTGCGGTGACCTGGAGGCCGAGCAGAGTGGTCGGGGCTGAGACTTGCTTGCCCACCTGATTCTCAGCAGCTAAGAGAAACATTCCACACGAACGAGCCAGGGTCCAAGGGGACAAGGCAGAGCAGCGCAGCAGCCAGAAAGCCAGACCGATCATCTACTGAGTCAGGGACTTGCCCTCCCTCGTTCCTGGTTTATGTGGGAATTTGCGCAATTGCACGTGGAAGCCAGGCGTCTTTATGGTATATTCACTCTCCACTTTTTTTTTTTTCTTTTAATACAGCCCTGGAACTCACTATGTAGACCAGGATAGCCTCTGCCTCCCAAGTGCTGGGACTAAAGGCATTCACCACCACACTAGACACGCTCTTATTTTTTTGAGACAGGGTCTCTCGCTGAACCTGGGGCTCACCAATTCAGGGGCCTCACTAGCCAACCTGCTCCATGGACAGGTCTGTCTCTGCACCCCCTGCCCCCATTGCTGGCTTTCAGATGCTTGAAGCCAGCCCGGCTTTTACACGAGTGCTGGGGATCTGAACTCAGTCCTTATGCTTCTGCAGCAAGCATTTTACCTACTAAGTAAGTCACTTCCTCGGCCTCCCTTTCGGGATTTTTGAGACTGGGTCTAACTATGTAGCTCTGGCTGGCCTGGAACTCATAGTAGACCAGGCCAGGCTCCAGTTTACAGCCATCCTCCTGCCTCCTCCTCCCAAGTGCTGGGATTACAAGTATGCACACCACAACCTAGCTAAGCAGCTGGGACTTGGCATACAGTAGCTAGCACCCTCCCCAGTGGGTTGAGAATGGACTTGGGGCACAGCGGGCATGAGAGCCCAAGTCTGTGGTCCTGCTGCTTGCGAGTCTGAAGCAGGAGAGTTAAGAGTCTAAGGTCAGCCTGAGTGAAGTACATAGACTGAGGCCAATTGAGGTTTTATAGTGAGACCCTGTCTCAAGAAAAAACAAGCAAAAAAGGCCAAAGGAGTTTCTGAAGCAGCCATGGCAGATGTATAGTTGACAAGGCATCTCCCTGGTGGGGTGCCCCTTCATGACCTTTCCTGACCTCTACTCTAACCTCAGAGGATCTGCCATAGCCTCAGCCTCCAACACTGGCCCTTCTCCATTCTCTCTCTCTCTCTCTCTCTCTCTCTCTCTCTCTCTCTCTCTATCTCTATCTCTATCTCTATCTCTATCTCTATCTCTTTCTATCTCTCTGCTTTGCACTTGTGGATGAGATGTTAGCTCTCAGCTACTGCCCCACACAATGCCTGCCTGTCCTGGGGCCATGCTCTGTGCCATGATGTGAACTGCCAGCCTCTGGAAGTGTGAGCCCCTATAAAGCCTTTCTACTGTAGGTTGTCTAGGTTGTGGTGTGTCTTCGCAGCAACAGGAAACTAAGACACCTCGTATACACAAAGGCCTGGGTTCCATCCCTGGCACCTCATTAACTGAGTGTTAGTCAAGGTCATGCTCGACTATATAGTAAGTACAAGAGCTAAAGACCCTGGGTGGATGGCGCTGATGGTAGTGCTGATGGTGCAGGAGCTGTATTAGGAGGAGTGGAGGGCCCCGCGGTGCGGCCCTCCTTTAATCCCAGCACTCGGGAGGCAGAGACAGGTGGATCTCTGTGAGTTTGAGGCCAGTCTGGTCTACAGAGCGAGTTCCAGGACAGCCTCCAAAGCTACAGAGAAACCCTGTCTCAAAAAACCAAAAAGAAAAAAGAAAAGAAAAGCAAAAAGGAAGAAGTGGAGAATGGAAGACAGGCACAGGGTCTGTTGCCGTCTAAGCCTCCTGGATTGAAACTGACCAGTATCTCTCCTTTAGTTCTGAGACCCTTCTCTACACCTCTAGAGACGTGCCTGGGTGGAGCACCGGGTTTAAAGCTGCAAACAAGAAGCATCAAAGACATTGCAACAGGTTAGAGTCAATGACCACAACTGTAGGAAAATTATCTTTGGAGTAAGTGCAAGGCTCCTTTGGAGCAGGGGGTCAGCAAGGAGGCTCTTGCTGTGAATCGTTGATCTAGACAGAAGGGACAGGAGTTAGTAGCCAGGCATTGGCAGGGGGCTGATTTAGCAGTGTTCCAGCCCTGACCAGCAGGCTTCAGGGTCTGATCCAAGACAAGACCCAACCCTTGGAGTCTTCACAGCCCCTAGTGGACCCCCCTGCTCCCCCTCCCAGTGCCTCCTGGAACCACTGCCCCCAAACCAGCTTGATCTCAAATCCTTGCATTAGCTGCTCTGGGTGCTCAAACTCGGACTACCTCAGCCAGTGAGGGATTGCTGAAACCACAGAGAGGACCTGTCATGACAGCCACAGCCACTGAGGTGGCACTCATGCTCCCTGGCCCTGAGAGAGACAGAGTCCCTAAGCTGGCCCTCCTCTTGGACATGTAAGGCTAAATCTGCCCCAGCTGGCCCTCAGGAGCAAGTGTGTGTGTGTGTGTGTGTGTGTGTGTGTGTGTGTGTGTGTGTGTGTGTGTGTGTGTGTGTGTGAGGCCTTGGTTTGGACCACAGGGGTAGTAGGATGCTGGGCCCCTGCTGGCAATGCCTCAGATGCAGACTCCTGCATGGGACAACAGAGCCTCCATAGTTACATCACATATTGCTAAACAGGCTTGATCAGAACTGACGTGGGCACAAGAAGCAGAGTTCTGGATGGGCTGGCGAGATGGCTCAGCAGGTAAAGGCACTTGCTGCTAAAGCTGAGGATGTGAGTTCAATTCCTGGAGCCCATATGGTGGAAGAGAAAAATCAACTCCCACAATTTGTTCTCTCTCTCTCTCTCTCTCTCTCTCTCTTCTCACACACACACACACACACACACACACACACACACACACACACAGATGGTAGATGAAGAGAAGCATTGTCCTCTGATGTACATATACACTGCTGCATGCCTCTCTCTCTCTCTCTCTCTCACACACACACACACACACACACACACACACACACACACACACACACACACAAATATAACATTTTTTTAAAAGAAGCAGATGTCTAGGAATACATCCCCAGCCCGGCTCCTTGTCCATCAGGGCAGCTCCCATTGCAATCTGCTCAGAGGCGGGTTCCCATGTCTAGAAGGCTCTGTGCCAGGTGACCCAGCATTCCTTCTTGTTTCTCAGAATATTGACTTTGTCCCCTCCCACCATTATGTAACTGTGACTCCTGACCCACAAACCCAGAGTTGGGGGCAGGAGGTGGCATTTCCTTTTTTTAAACCAACTGAAGTGTAATTTGGGGTCACTGTCCCACTGAGGTAAAAGGAAATTTTATTTCAGCTTTTAAGACTCTTTTCATTGAGATCAATTTAGACAATAATTTAAATGGATCATTTTTAGACCTGGGCATGGCAGTGCCTGCAGGCAGTCCCAGCATTTGAGTTCAGTGTCATCCTTGGTTATTTAGTGAGCTCAAGGCCAACCTGGAGAAACCCTGCCTCAACCCCCCCCCAAAAAAAACAAATAATTTTAATACAATTTTCTATAATTCATCATCCTCTAGTATACTCACAAGCTTGCCTGCCATTTCTACGATCTCATTCTAGAAGGTTCAACCACAAAGGAAATCCCACTCCTCTGTCCCAGCTCTGCCCCCACACCCATGGGTTTTACATGTGATTCCCAGAGACTGGCTTCTACTGGTCATGTGATGTTCCCAGAGGCATCCACGATGAAGTGTCTGCCACACTCCATTCCTTCCCCCTCCGCCAGTTTTGAGGGTCCTCATCTTTACAAGTAGCCTCAAGGTCCCCAAGGGCTTATGAGGACAGTCAGCCACCATCTCTTTAAGTCAGCGCAGCTGGCTGTGCTTTCATGGTTACACTGCCGCTAAGACGGCCTCTCAGCCTGTGGCCCTACCCTGTGGCCACTTCAGTAGCATGTCAGTGAGCGGTGGACCCTGCTGCCCTAAGAAACCCCGGACCTCTTCACGTTCCTAGAATAAGCACGCCTCCTCTCACCACACCCCTTCAGGACCCTCTCCTTCCCACCCCAAAACACCTATAATCCCTTCGGCAACTTAGATTGGTAGCACAGGTTAGCCCTATTACCAGGCTGCCTTGTTCTCTGTCCCACTAAGTCCTATAGGCAAAGTCTGCTGAGAGAATTGCTTATAATTCACAAACATGCAAAAGAAACGAATCGTGTTCATTTCAGCCTGTTATCCTGCCACCAGCCTGGCTGTCTTTTCTTGCAGATCCTAAGCAATTCTGGAATGCCTCTGTTGGCTGGATCATGGAGAATACAGATTCGCTAAACCCAAGCCTCCAGGACAGAGGGACACCTGAAGGAGTCAAGGGGTCCTGGTGAACTCTCCACTCAGGTTTGAGGGTGCTCACTGAGTGGCAACTGCTCCAGTGGGGTCAATGCTCCCCAGGTTTCCAGGGGAGCTGAGAACCCGAGGTGAGATGACAAACGACTCCATTTCTGATGCAGGTGAAAAATGCATATCTTTAACACACAATACTATACGAAGAAAAACACAAGACTGAAGCAGCCCCTGAACTGCCAGGTTACAAGGTCTGCTTGCAAAGGCCCCACATCGCACAAGAGGGAAAATGTGAACCCAAGGCAAAAGAGGCTTTGCGGAAGCTGAGGGTGTTTGTGATGTGGTCACAGGTTAGCACTGTCCAGCAGTCTCTGGTTGGCTGCCCCTAATCAAATTCACAGAAGTTGGAGAGAGCAGTCAATAGTATAAAACTTATCGGGGAGGCGTTGGTGGCGCACACCTTTGATCCCAGCACTCAGGAGGCAGAGGCAGGCAGGTCTCTGAGTTCGAGGACAGCCTGGTCTACAGAGTGAGTTCCAGGACAGCCCAGGCTGTCACCCAGAGAAACCCTGTCTTGAAAAACAAAACACAAACAAAGCTGGATGTAATGGTGAATGCTTGTAACCCCAAAACGGTGGGGGAGACGGGCAGGTGGACCCTTCGACTCACGGACAAGCCAGCCTCGTCTACCTAGAAACCTCAGGCCAGCAAATACAACAAACAAACAAATACAGGAAATGGCACCTGAGAAACAATGCCCAAGGCTGTCCTCTGGCACCCGTGTGATCACACACACTCAGGCTCACATACATACACACATGTACACACATACTAAAACTAAGTTTTAAGTGTTCTCACCAAATGCAGTAAGCAATTGGAGCTGGAGAGGTGGCTCAGAGGTTAAGGGCATTGGCTGCTCTTGCAGAAGACCCAGGTTCAAGTCCCAGCACCCACACAGTGGCTCACTACCATCTGTAATTCCAGTTCCAAGGGATCTGATGACTTCTTCCAGCCTTCTCAAACACCAGACACATACATGGTACACAGACATATATGTAGACAAAACACCCATGTGTACAAACTAAATAAATAATATTGATTTTAAAAGTTTTTAAAGAGGAATAAGTAATTAAGGGAACTGATATGCTAATTAGTTCCCTGCAACACTGCAACTGCATACATACAAACACTGCAAACTGTATACATACGTATCATAACATTATTTGTATGACATAAACATATATAATTATTCTTTGTCTATTTACAATAACTAATTTGGGCAATCAAATTCTCATTGTCAAGTGTGAGCACCGTTGAATGACACTGCTTAGAACCACGGGTCCTTAAGGTTCTCCTTTCTTGGGCAGGCACTGTAATAGGAAAGTCCTCCTGTTGAGGAAATGCCTTATACAGTCAAGACCTCACCTCAGGAGGACTTGTCTCTGTCTTTTCCCACCTCAGGAGGGCTTGCCTTTGCTCTTTTTTTTTTTTTTTTTTTTTTTTTTTTTCCTGGCCCAGTAAGCTCATCTTGCTGGGACAAGTCTCCCTAGCAGGTAGCAACCACACCATTGCCTGGTTCTTCTGGGCCACAGATTATCTGTAATTTGACTCTTTCTTGATGGTTCCTTTTACTCTCCTCCTGAACCAGGCAATGACTTAATGTCCATATGCTCAGCCTGCCCTAGACACAGCCTCTCTATGCAGCCCAGAGGCACACACAGAGGGATGTCCCACAGCCACAAGGACAGGGTGCTCACAAGATGAGGTCAAGACACTTTCCAGCCCCAGGGCTGGCTGTGCAGGTAACCAGAATTGCCCTGGCCCATGGTGTGAGCCTGGGCCGACTGGCTGCTGTATAGATGTTCATCAAGAGGGCTGAGAGCAGAACGCTACACTGAGGACCAGGGCTTTCTCTGGGAGTACCAAAAGACTGTGTGTGCTTCAGAAGGGACAGTCTATGGGATAAAGGGCACAAGAAGCAGGAAAGCGCCACCAGGGAAGGGCAAGACAGCCTATCCTGCTGCACTTGGTGACGTAAGTCACATTCTGTTTCTCACTGGCGGGGGGTGGGGGGGGGACAGATTGCCCAGGGGTCAGCAAACCTTTGTGAGACCGACGTCAATGCCTCTATAGCCCACTTCCCTCAGAGTCCCAGGAGCTTCCATCCATGCCATGGGGCAATCACAAGCCAGAGATGCTGGCAGGGGTCAGCTTCCATTCCTGGAAATGCCCACCCATGGGAAGAGAGAGACCTCAGTGCCCTAATCAGTAACTTCCATTGTGCTGTCTGCTGTAGGAGGTAGGTTCATCTGTGGGGTGCTTGCCTGGGCTCAAGCCCTATAAGCTGGGCATAGAGGTACATACTTATAACCCCCTCTCGGGACATGGAGGCAAAAGGATCACCCTCAGCTACACAGCAAGGTTCAGGCCAGCCTGGGCTACAAGTGACTCCAGAGAACTGGGCGAAGACTGAGGACGGAGAGGCAGAACAGCTCCGCTGTCAGGGCCCATGCCGGGCAGATGTTAGAAGCTAGGGTTAGGTCACACCCTGGCCCTGTCACTTGCTTGATTGGTATATCAGCCACATCCCTTATCCTTCTAACCAAATACCTGACAGGAAGCAATGAAGGAGAGGGACCGGTTTGAGTTTGCTGTGTCAGGGTATAATTCACCATGACTGCAGAAGTGGTTCATCAATGAGGAGGCCAGAGCATGAGGCTTCTGGACCTCACTTTGTTAGACCAGGAAGCAGAGCTATCATGCCAGACGCAGAACTAGGCCATAACATCTAAAACCCATCGCCCTCCAGCTAGGCTCCACCTCCTAAAGGTTCCACAACCCCCTTATCCCCCCCCAAAGAGTTATCAAAGCTGAAGACCAAGTGGTCAGATACTTGGTGACATCTCACACTCAAGCCATAGCAGGGTTTATTTACTTAGCCTCCTTGTGCCTCTATCTCCCGTCTGTGCAGAGGTGTACTCAGAGCATAAGATGATAACATGTTTGCCTTGTATCCATATTAAAAAATAAAAAAGACAGGTGTGGTTATGTGCCCTTGTAATTTCGGCACAAGGGGCTCCCTAATGCTCACTGTCCAACCTGCCAGAACTAATTGTCAAGTTCCAGGCCAATGAGAGATTCTGTCTTGAATAATTTTTAAATGGAGTTGGTGAGATGGCTCAGTGGGTAAAGGCACTTGCCACCAAATCTGATGACCAAGACTTCCATCCGAGGGACCCTTCAAGGTCTGACTCCCCAAAGTTGTTCTTTGACCTCTACATATGTGCTGTGGCATATACACACATGAACACACTCACATAAATAAATACATACAATTAAAAATCTTCCAATTAAGTGTGAGCCTAAGCCTTTAACAGCTGAACCATTTCTCCAGCCCCCCAAAACCTCTACTAAAAAGGTAAGTGATAATTCCTGAAGAATGGTCCAAAGTTGCCATCTGGCCTTCACACACGTGTGTACACACACACACACACACACACACACACACACACACACACACCTAAAAGGCACATACCTTCACCATGCTGTGTCATATAAACACAGGAGGTGGAGACATTCAATAGTGACTATCACCCCCCTAATCCCCAGCTTTGTTTCTTCCTTTGTGTGGTAACTTCAACTTGTACCTGGGACTTTGAGCCCAGGACTGCAGGCCACACAATGAAAGGCCTTTCTGAACAAAGCTGTATTTTTCTCCCTTTACTGCAGGCTGTCTATAAAACTGTGGCCAGATACACACAATATAAATATTACCATCAGTTTGGTGCTGCTCAGCACACTCGTGCCCTATGCAGGCATCACCACAACCCATCTCCTGAACATTCTTCATCTTGTAAACTTCTGCACTCATTGACCAACTCCTGCCCCACCCTACAGCCCCTGGTACCCACCATTTTATTGCTGTCTCCATGGATCTGACTAGCCTAGGTGCCTCCTGTATGCCACTGAAACAGCACAGCCTTGCGTCCTGGGGCGGGTAATGTCCCTAGGTCCCTGCACAGTGAACAGGCACCAGGACAGCCCGTGGGTTTGTTTCTTTGGTATAAGCTGTTGCTGCAAGCAGCAAGAGGAACACATCAACTTGAGTCATTTCACCTCCTAATGCTCCCGGGTGCATGGTGAATGTGTCCAATGGGCAGCTCATGGCTCCTTCATTACTACATAGCACGAGTCACTAGTTACCCGCCAAGAATAGAAAGGCTTGCTTGCCCTGAGTCAACCTGGCCAGTTCTGTATTTTAGTCTCACTTGCAAACCCCAACCAGCCAATTCTATGTACTAACTTGTACTGTCAAGATACTTCCCAGGGTGAGCACCAGAAAGCCAAACCCACACCAGCCGAGGCAAAGGAAAAATGAGATGGGGCCCATGCAGCTAGACTCAGGCTCCATTTCTGAGAGAAGCTCCATGCCTCTTCACAGTCTGCCTTTGTCTTCTCCATGTTGGCTTCGTCCTCAGACTCCACACAGTGGAAGGTGGCCATCATCAGAACACCAAACTTTCGTCCTTCCATGTGCAGAATCAGCAGAGAAAGCGCTCAAATGCGGCCCTGCCCACACAGCACACCACACTCGGCCTGCCTTAGTTATGCTTGCTGAGAAAAATACCATGACCAGACCAGGGCAATCTATGGGGCCTCTGGCAATGGAACCATATTCATCCCTATGGGCTTTGGGAGCCCATTCCCTATGGAGGGATACTCTCTCAGCCTAGATACACGAGGGTAGGGCCTAGGTCCTGCCCCAAATGATGTGACAGCCTTTGGTGATCCCTCATGGGAGGTCTCATCCTCCCTGGGGAGTGAATGGGGGATTGGTGGGGGGTATGGGAGGACAGGAGGGAGAGGGAACTGGGATCGGTATGTAAAATAAGATTGCTTTTAATTTTAATTAAAAAAAAGAAAACTTGCTATCTATTTGAGGGTGGCTTAAAAAAGTAAAAGTTAAAAAAAAAAAAAAACAAGAAACACTATGACCAAAAGCAACTTGGGGAGGGAAGGCTTTATCTCATTTTATCACTCTCAGGTCACACTCTATCACTTAGGGAAGTCAGGACAGAAACTCAAAGAGGAGCCTAGAGACAGGAACTGAAGCAGAGGCCATGGAGAAATGCTGCTTGCTGACTTGTTCTTCATAGATTACTCAGTCTGCCTTCTCATGCAACCCAGGACCACCTGCCCAGGGATGGAACCACCCACAATGGGATGGACCAATCCATATCACTCATTAATCAAGAAAAGCAACACAAACTTGTCTATAGACAAAGCTTATGAGATGTTCTCAATTCAGAGTCCCTCTTCCCAAATGATGCTAGCTGGTGACCAGTTGACATAAAACTAACCAACACAATGCCCTTTCTTAGCTAAGCCAGTGGCTGTGGTAAGGTGTGGATCACACATGCAACCCTGGAGTTGGGTTCGGTCAGGGCCATCCCTGCCTGGATTGTGGGATTGAGAGAGGAAAGAAAAAGTTCCCAAAGAAAATCCAGGCTACTGCACAAGAGTATAGTTCAATGGCAAAGGAGTTGCCTAGCGTGTATAAGGATCCTAATTCAATCCCCAGCACTGAAGAAAAAAAGGAATGAAAGGTGTGGTGAGGAGGAGGGGAACAGAGAAGGAGGGTAGAGGAGGGGAGGGGAAGGAAGGGGAGGGGAGGAAGGGAGGGAGAGGAGAGGAGAGGAGAGGAGAGGAGAGGAGAGGAGAGGAGAGGAGAGGAGAGGAGAGGAGAGGAGGAAGGGAGGAAGGGGAGGGGAGGGGAGGGAAGGGGACGGGGAGAGAAGAAACACAGTCGGCTGGGCTACTCTCTTGAGAAGGGAAAGATTGCTGCTACAGAAGCAACGGGGCTGGAGAGAGCACAGTGGTTTAGAATTCTTGTTGCTTTTCCAGAGGACCCAGGCTTGACTCCCAGCACCTACATGATAGCCCACGAGAGTCTATAGCTCCAATTCCGGGGGATCTGATGCCTTCCTTTAACCTTCCCAAACATCAGACTTGCATGTGATGCGCAGATATACATGCAAGCAAACACCCATAAACATAAAATAAATAATTAAAAATTATCAGTAAAAGAAAAAGAGAGGGAGGGAGGGAGGGAGAAAGAACGACCGTCATCGCGGGAGCTATGTTTAGCATTTCCTGAGGGCCATCTACAGTCCACAAAAGCTGCTTCTTGCAGAGAGGTTGACTTCTGGGTGAAAATGATGCCCTCAGTAATAATCCTGCCAAAAAAACATTGCCTCATGCATTAGCCTTTCCCAGAGGGTAACAGGACCCTGCAAGTGACAGGAAGTTCAGCTCACACCAGCTGAGGAAAAAACCCAAATCTGATATAGTAAGTATTTTTAACAGCAGGAGTAAATAAAGGCTTTCTTATTATAAAACATACATAGATGGGCTGTTTTTGGTAAACACAAATGCTATTTAAGTAAATTGTCTTTCAAATTTAATATACTGCATACGTGCTTCTCAATGCTTCAGTACTCTGCTGGGCTGCGGGAGTAGAGCTGTTGGTAGGATGGTGGCCTCCAACACACAAAGCCCTGGGTTTGATCCCCAATGCTTTACAAACCCAGCATGCTGGAGCTTGCATGCAATCCCAGCACTCAGTGTAGAGCAGGAGGAGTGGAGATGTAAAACCATCCCTGACTGGTTAGCCTGCACTGCACGCGACTCTGTCTCACAACATAAACGGTTATGTGTTTATTTTTTTAACCAAAAGTAGGAGTATTTAATAGTTTCTGTAGCCTTCTGAATTCTTATTATAAAATAATCAGGAGTGACCACAACGGTGTTTACATCATTCTTCTCCTGTTGACACGTATATAAATTCTCAAAAGAAGTTAAAAAAAATCAATTAAAAAAGAAAGAATTAGACTCAGGAGAAGCTTCACAGCCATCCCCTCCCAACAGCCCATCGCTGGGGTTAGAACCCTAGTGATCCAGCCACTCCCAAAGCCCCACCCCCTGACATGGCTGCATTGAGGACCAAATCTTCACTGTATGATCATTTGACATTTCTCATCCTAACCATGAAAGCCCACAGTTCAACGACTTGAGTCTCAGTGTGGGGCACTATGCGGAGGTCGTTAGAGAGAGGGAGGGAGAGAGAGAGACACAGACAGACAGACACAGAGACAGAGAGAGAGACTCGTGTGTGTGCATGAGTCTCATACATGAAACATACATGAAGCTTTCAAACTGCAGCACTAATACCATTCTCGTTAATATCATTGCGGCTACACTACTAGGACTATTAATTTGCCGAATCTTAATTACTGCTTAATTATGCAAGTTGTAATCCCACCGAGCCCAGTCATGTGAGGAAACTATCATGGCCTGGCATTGCTTTCATTCTCTTGAGAACCCATGTCCCCAAAAGCCACTGGGCGGTCCGCAAACGCACTCTGCTTTCCCTTTGCACATGGCAGCCCTCTAGTGGCAAAAGGGAGTATCTCTGCGTTCCGGCGAGCTGGTGAGCCGGGCACCTCTATATAGGTGGAAACCTCTGGTTTATGCAAACAATTGATGTTGGGGAATACGCCTGCTGTAGACCTTGATAAGGAGCATGATTCGTGGCCCTGCCCTCCTCGACCACAAAAAACCTGAAAATATCGCAGTGAAGCCTCCTAGTGACTTGCCCAGAGGGCCCACATTCAGCATAGCAGGTCGGGAAGGACCTTGACTGAGGACCACATTCCTTGCTCTGGGCTGCAGGTGGCAGAGGACTCTCACGGCTCCCGCTCCTGAGACACCGCCTGGTAGAGAATAAAGATTCCTCACCCCACCACTCCCTCTTGCCCTAATCACACGTAGACTCAAAGAGCAAGGGCTTTGGCACACACCACAGCACAGCAGGACCAGAATCCAGACTCCTTAGGTACCCGCCAAAGTCTTTATCAGTGTTTCTTGGAGCTGCCTTTCTTGGGCAGTGGGATTCATCTCCCACCCGCGCCTGGTGAATACGTCAATACAAGCAGGTCACATGCAAGCTGGGCACAGCGCATAACCAAAACTCCCTTGCATGGCTGTGCAAGTTGCTCACGGCACGAGGCTCCTGGCCTAAGGGCCATGGGGATCTGGAATTCAGCCCTGATCTAAGAACAAAGCTAGGCTTGCTGGTGAGGGGCTATGTGCTGGGAGAAAGGGGTGCAATTTTCTAATGAGTTCTTTGTGAGCAGGAGGGTACAAGACAGGGACTCTCTTTTCCCAGTTTTGCAAAGGCACAGAGTGACTGCTACAGTTTAAATGTGAACTGTCCCCTCCATGTGCTTGTTTTGACTGCACTGGACCAGCCACAGTGCTGCTGTAGGAGGCTAGATGGTGTACGGACACCAGAAGGGACCCACCTTTGCAGGCTGTTATCAATAGTGTTCCCTCTGGCTTTCTGCATCTGTAACTCACCAAGACTAGAGGAAGCTATGCCACCCCTCCCATTACCATGGACGCCACCATTCCTTCCTGGCCATCGTGATCTGAAACTGAGTCGAAGCAAACCCTTAAGTTGCTTCTGTCTGTTATTCTGCCACAGTAATGGGAAGCCGTCTGCTGTCCTTGGGAACCAGGGGACACTTCCTGGAGCAAGGGTACTGGAGGAAGCTTCAGCCAGACTCTGTTTCTGTCTTCCTACATGGAGAAATCCCTCCAAAGTGCCCAGGGCACTAGCCGGGGAGGGCACTAGCCTGAGCAGCTAACTTCGTCCAGGCTCTGTGTTGCCCACCGGGGACGCCTCTAGGGACTGATGTTGGCTCTTGTATGGAAGGCTGGTACTGACACATACTTACCACCCTCTCTGTCTTGGTGCCTCAAGCCTATCTCTAACAGCCAAACTCATTTTTCTTGTTCCCAGAACACCCTCAGCCTGAACAATCATTCCGGCCTCTGCACTGTAGTGCTATTGGTATAGGAGTTGTCCCTGTGAGGTCACAGTGCTCTTGAAGGACCCTCCTGTCTAAGGGGCCAGAGAGCCAGCTCACTGATTAAGAACACGTACTGCTCTTCTGAAATACCTGGGTTTAATTCACAACACCCACATGGCAGCTCATTACTTTAACTGTAGCTCAGTGGCTCTCAACCTGTGGGTCCTCGACCCCTTTGTGGGGGGGGGTGTCAAATGACCCCTTCACGGAGGCTACCTAAGAAATATCAGATATTTACATTACAATTCACAAAAGTAAGAAGAGTTATGCAGTAGCAAAAAAATAATTTTAAGGAACTAACCGTGTTTAAGGGATCGCAGTTGAGAATCACTGCACTAGTTCTAGGGGACCCGGCGCCCTCTTCTGGCCACTGAGAACACTGCATGCACATGTGTTGAGTAGCCATTTCCTCTCAGATTGAAACATTCCATCTTGCCGGGAAGCTCCTGTAACAGGAAGTAAACAACACAGCATAGCTTCAGGAAGTCCCTGAAACTGACCAGATCTTCTAGACCCTTCTCTGCCAGACTAAGCAATAAAAGCTGAGAGTCCCTCTCAGAGGAGCAGAGTTGAGCTGCAGGCCAAATTGCAAAGAAGACTCTGAGGCCAGACCAGCTGCTTGGAAATGGTTTAGACCAGAGTCACTTGGAAAGAACAGTTTCCAATCTGCAGGCTGTGCAGGGTGCTCCAGGTTCCCAGCATTTGTGTACTGTCGCCCATGCTGGGGCAGGTCTTGGTGATACAGCTGTCTTTGGGTCATTTCTGCCCCTGTTAGTAACCCCAATAAAACTCATTGGTTTACCACATTGGACTTTGGTGGTGTCTGTTCTTTGGTCTGCTGTGGGCTCCTTATCTAGAGTGAGTAAGGCGCTTGTTGCCTCTCGCCAGGAAATGTTTAGTCACAATAACATGGTACACAAGCAAATATTCAGGCAAACCAATGATACATATAAAATATACATAAATAAATAAAAAGTTTTAGAACTTGTTTGTAAAGAGACCCTCCTGTCTGTCACTTGGACAAGCACTTCCCATCTCTGTACCCATCTAAGGAAGCCCACCCACCTGTCCTAACGAGGCAACAGAGGCTGGGAACAGGAGCAAGCTGGCACAGGATTAACACAGGCCAGGGTTAACACAGGCCAGGGCTTGGGCATGTAGGCACCTCTTGCCTCGTCAGTTCAGCTGGAGACAGACAAGTACAAAACCAGACAGAGTCAGAAAAGATGACCCTCCCAGGGAGCTATGGGGCCACTGAGGCCTCTAGATTTGCCTTGTCTTGAACAGCTTAGGCTATCCACTGTCTATTGGTTTTCATTAAATTCAATAGCTGCCCCTTAAGCAACTGCTGTCCTAATCTGTAGCTACCAAGAGCGGTTTAGCCACACTGGCCATAGTCAGGCGAGAATTCTGTTCCCTCAGGCACCTGCTCTATCACCACTGCTAAAAGGATCCTTATCTAGATCTTTATCCCTGTGGAACTCAGGATTCAAAGGTTGAGGTGAAATTCTGCTCGCTCAGAGAGGCTGAAGAGCAAGTACTTAACCTTCTCTCCTAGCTCAGGCTCCCAAAAACCAACCCTCCTTCTGCTCTGTCCCACTCAAGAACCCTAGCTACGCATGGTTCCTCCCTCCCACTTCCTGTCAGCCTGTGACTGACTCAACCTCCTGACCACAGGTACATTTTATTTAATCAAACAAATTGAGCACGTCTTGCATCATTAAACAAATATTTCACAGCACGAACAAATGTAACACATCTTAAATTAATATTCCACAACAGCTGTCCCCAGCCTGCCATCTAGCTTGGTGTCCACCCTCCCCGGAGAAGCCAACTTCGAGAAGCACCAGCCTTCAGAGGCAGATACGACCAGAGTCTGGCGGTTTTTCAATGAACTTGGTCTCATCCTCAAGCATGTATATCAGGGCATGCAGAGAGAAAGGAGTTTTACAGGGAGACCCAAATCTTTGTGCGGGCTAGCCATTTGCTGAGACACGGGCACAAGTTCTAGAAGAGGAGCTCTGATCAGGCTGCAGACTACGGGCCCCTGAGGGTACATGCACCCAGTCTGCTGCGGACGACACCAGAAGCTGAGTATAAATATGTGCTCAGCAGTAGGCGGGAATAATAGCAGGGGCAGGATGAGCCCTCCAACCCCCTATGCACATTAGCAGAAAGGGGGAAGGGTTGTATCTTCCTCTTAAAAGCACTTTTTGTCCCAAAGATGGAAGTGTGCCGCCAGGCGTTGGTGACGCAGGCCTTTAATCCCAGCACTCGGGAGGCAGAGGCAAGCTGATCTCTGTGAGTTCGAGGCCAGCCTGGTCTCCAGAGTGAGTGCCAGGATAGGCTCCAAAGCTACACAGAGAAGCTCTGTCCTGAAAAACAAAAGCAAAAACAAAACAACAAAAAAGATGGAAGTGTGCCTAGCCCCAGGGAAAAATAGAGATTTTGTTTCTAAAGGTCTTTACTCATAAAATAATAATCCAGAGGTTTGGGATAGAGGAAGATCTGATAGAGGACTGTCCTCAGAACAGCCCAAGGTGAAGGACACTCAGCTGGATCGGATGCTCCCAGTGGTTGAGAGCAAGTGTCAGGGGGATGCTCTCAGGGGATGCTCTACAGGGCAGGCAGAGGTGGGGGCTTTCAGTGCCCACATCTGAAGAGGGCGGTGTTGGATTCCTAGAGATGTAAGACCAGTGCCTGGAAGCTGCATTTGCTTCAGGGGCCTCTGGAGCAAAGAATGAATGGCCTCTTTCAGGACAATGTAATTTATGGGATCCTTGTATAATTCTGAACACAGGCAGCCCTGAAAATGGATTCATAGTGAAACTACACACCCTCACAAGAACTGAATGAAATGATTTGAGGGAAAGGAGGAGACATTTCTTATGCCTGAATCATAGCCAAAAAAGCACATTATTGCCCACTACTGACCTTTGGGAGTCCTGTCCATCAAAGATCACAGCAATGCCACAATAAGAAAGGAAGGTAGGGGGCTGGAGAGATGGCTCAGAGGTTAAAAGCACTGGATCCTCTTCCAAAGGACACCAGTTCAATTCCCAGCCCCCACATGGCTGTTCACAACTGTCTGTAATTCCAATTCCAGCGGATCTGACACCTTCACACCAATGCACATAAAATATTTTTTTTTCTAAAAAAAGAAAGGTGATAGAATTTAACTAACAAAGACTTAATCTCCAAAACTGCTCCCTAAGGTGAGGGGTTGCATTTATAAGTAAGCCAGACGTTAGGGAGGAAATTCCCCACCCTGGCATTTGACCCAGTTGGGATCTCTCAGCTCTCACCAGAAAACCACGCAGGTGAACACCCAATCACACATGCCCCAAACAAGGGACTGTTCACACAGATGGGACAAACTCAGCATGGCTCCTCATCTCTCTGCAAGAAGCTTCCTAAAAGAAAGACTCAAGATTAGATTGAGAAATCAAGACAGACGAGGAGCTAGCCCACTCACCAAGAGCACAGGAGAAGGAAAGCCGCAGGCCCTTCAGGCACCATCCATCTAGGGAGCCAGCACGGCATTCACGGCCGTCAGTGACAGGTTTTCAGCACAGATGAAAGGGTCCAGCATTCCAAGTGCCTGTGGGTGAGGAAGGGATGGCCAGGAGCCATTAGAGGACACTTAGCAATTGTTGGCCAGGCTTCAGAGTGTGGCTAGGGACTTCAGAAGGGTCTAGGCGGGAAAAGAGGCCTAGAATCTGGGCTGAAGCCAGGAAGGGTGAGCTGCGGGCGGTGGGGAAGATAAATAAGAAGACTTTCCACAGGGCATGAGATAATTAAGCAGCCAAGATGGGAGGGAAGAAAGCAACACAGCCAGTCTTGGCAGGCTCTGCTGGGCGCCCACAAAGCCACTCACTGAGAGGTACTACATGCCTTTTCTCCTAAGAAATCGCTTTACTTAGCTTCCATGGGTCTAAGAGAGGGACCATCTAGGGTAATGGGGCCAGAAGGGGGGAATTGATGGATCAGGAGTTGAAAGCTGGAGGCTCGGTGGTTAAGGCCACTGACTCTTCTTCCAGACACTTCCCAGAGTTAGATTCCCAGCACTCACATGGTGGTTCACAACCGTCAGAGACTCCGGTTCCAGGGAATCTGACATCCTCGTCTGCCCTCCCTGAGCACTGCATGCACAGGCTTACATGCAGACAAAACACCCATACAAATTAAAGAAATAAATTAAAATTTTCAAAAAAGAGTTGGAAGCCAAACACTAGAGAGACAGGCGCCAGTCCATGCCCCACCCTGGAAAGTGATTTTTTTTTTTTTTTTTTTTTTTTTGCTTTTGCTTGCTTACCAACTGAAAACAAGCCATGACCTACCTGCCCCCTGGTGTGAGTTCTCCCTCCTGGCATAAGATCCCAGCAGCTGGCATCAGACAGAATTTGGGAGGAGGGATCTCCCCACCCAAAGCAGAGGTCAATGCTATGGTTCCTGTCCAAGACTGGCAGGCTGGTGGGTCCCTGGCTTTAGGCATGAGGCAAGGCAGAACTTCATGGTGACAGAAACTGTGGCCAAAGATGCTGCTCACCTTGTGACAGCTAGGAAGGAGGTGAGGGGGGACAGGATATCAAAGGATAGTCCTCATGACCTGTTTCCTCCAGCCAGGCCCATCTCCTAAGAGCCCATTCAGCTAGGAACTCATCAATGGATAAACCCATTGATAAGGTTAGTCTAGGGATCCAATCACTATTCAATAACTCTTAAAAACCAGGCCTTTAACACAGGAACCTTCTTGAAGGTCACTTCATATCCCAACTCTAACAGGAATTGGGACTTCTGACAAGGGTGATTCCTGTTCTAACATTCAGATGACTTGGGGAGGCAGGGAGGAGTTCCTCCTTCGGTATGTGGCTCTTTTCCAGGTCTGCAACAAGCTTCCGTGCACACAAAAGAATATTTTCTAAAGCCCAAGGCTGCCTCATCAGCACGCCTGATGGGAAGCCAACTTCCGGGCCTCCACCAAGGACTCATTTGTCTATACAAGGACCCGCCTAGGTCCAGGCGGCCCTTTCCTACATGAGAGCTGCCTTGTGGCTCCCAATTGAGAACAAACACCCTTGAGAGCTGCAGAGGGGGTCAGGCAATGGTGGCACACACCTTTAATCCCAGCACTCAGAGGCAAAGACAGAGGATCTCTGTGAGTTCAAAGCCAGACTGCTCTACAAAGTGATTTCCAGAACAGCCTGGGATACACTGAGAAACCCTGTCTCAAAAAACCAAACAGGTAAGCAAGAGGTAAGCACGGAAGACATGTGCCTGAAGGAAATGAAAGCCTGACCTGCTGAGGGGCTGGCCAGGACCTCTCCTCCACACCAGCCCAGCACCTGTAGGAACTGCATCAGCCAGCATGAGGATGACATGCCTGGGAAGCAAGAAGACAGCCAGGGTGCTGGCATCTGTTTGGCACTGGTGAGAGCCTTTTGCTGAGTCATAATATGGTGGGCAGAATGTATCTAAGTGCTCCATGTATGTACCTGTGCCTGGGGAGGTCAGAAGACAATGTCATTTCCCCTGGTACTGGAGTTATAGATGGTTGTGAGCTGCTGTGTGGATGCTGGAGATGGAGCCTGGGTCCTCAGCAAGAGCAGCGAGTGCTCTCAACCTCTGAACCCATCTCTCCCGCTCCAGAGAGTAGATTTAGCCATTCTGAGGGCTCATGCCTGATCACCTCCCAAAAGCACCATCAAAAATTACCCTGAGTTTGGAACCTGGGGATCATGTTTCCCACATGTCAGTTTGGAATTCCTACGATTGAAAGGACTCCCCAGGGTTATCACACAAACAGTAAATGGACCCAATGGCTGGGTGGAGGGTGTGGCACTCTGATGGGAAGGAACCCGGTGTGAAAGTCACTGGGATGTTGTGGTGTGGTGACATTGCTCTGTGAGGAGGGTGCTGCTGACGCTCTGAAGGAGGGAGCTTCAGGTTTTCCCTCCCCACAGGGCCCAGCTACAACAGAAAGCATGTCTTCTTGGAAACAGAAAAACAAAACAGTATGATGAAAGTCAAGTGTCAGGATCGAGTGTGGAGGTGTATTTTGGCTGTGTGTACTTGTTACTGAGAAAGTAGGTAACTAAAGCAACAGGAGGGAGGGAGAGAGGGAGGGAGGGAGGGAGGGAGGGAGGGAGGGAGGGAGGGAGGGAAGGAAGATTGCTTTTGGCTCACGGACTGAGGGTACAGTCCATCTTGATGGAGGCAATGGCAGCAGGAGCCTGAGGCCACTGGCCACGTTGTATTCACAGTCAGGAAGCAGAGCGCAATGGTCGCTGGTGCTCAGTTCCCTTCCTCCTGTTATTCAGTCCAGGGCCCCAGCCCACGGAATGGTGCCACCCACATTTAGGGCAGGTCTTCCCACAGTTAAGCCTCTCTGGAGAAACCAGGGGTATGTTCCCACGGAGACTTTAGATCCAGTCAAATCGACAATGAAGATTAATTGCAATGTTTTGTATTCTTTCCCACTTTCTTTAATGTTTAAGTTTTTTTGTCAACTAAAAACTAAGAGAGATGGGCTGGAGAGATGGCTCAGGGGTTAAGAGCACTGACTGCTCTTCCAAAGGCCCTGAGTTCAATTCCCAGCACCCACTGGGTGGCTCACAACCATCTGTAATGAGATCCGGTGCCCTCTTCTGGTGTGCAGATATACATGGAAGCAGAATGTTGTATACATAATAAATAAATAAAATCTTTTTAAAAAATTACAGAGAAATTTTAAAAAACTAAGAGAGAAAGAGAATAAATGAAATATGTTATGCTAAGCACCCTGCTCGTTGCCCTATTTCGTCATTATTCATTAGCAAGTATTCACTAAGCCAGTGGCGTCATCCCAGAGCAGAACGGGCATGTCAGACCTCCATCTCAGACACAGCAAGTATTTCTAGAGAGCCAGAGACAAGCATTAAATGACAAAACAAACGCATGAGCCATGTTGGCCACTCACAGTGCTCAGTGTTGTCCAGATTGAGACAGGGGATGTTGTCACACTGGCACAGGTGCCTCTAAACCATAGGCAGAGGAGCCATGCCAGAGGACCAGCTATGAAGGAACCAGCCACTTGTCCCCGTGTGTGCCCATGGCCCTAGAAAGGCCTAGGATGCCCCAGGGAGGTAACATAGCCCAAATCCAAGTGGTCATGTTTGTTCCTCTTGGGGAAATCAGGCTGTGGTAAACCCATACATATCAGACTAGCCAGATACCATCAGGCTTTCTTGACCAGTGAACTCTATGGTGTGACTAGGGTTCCTGCCGGCCACTTCCTGGAAACAGCTAGTGATCTGGAACTAGCATTAGGGGATCACAATGGCCCTTTAGTCAGGCTGGCCCAGACAATTCTCAGGAACACCATTAACAAATGAAAAGACATTCAGCCTCACGCTCATGTATAATTAAAAAACGCACATTGAAATTCAATATTTTCATCCATCTGCTGTTTAAAAGCTAAGGAGATTGATAACACGGGGCCCTGGTGAGGCTGAAGGGAATGACCTGACCCTTGGAGACTTTGCCGGGCCGATGTTGGGTCATTTGGAACTACCCATCACATTTGACATTGTGACCACGCTCCAGCTCAGTTGTTTCACTTGACTGAATCTATTCTGAGACATTCAGAGAAATGCTCTTTTAAAACCATGGTACAAGAATGGTGATGGAATTACACCCACAGCTTGGGCAGCTCTCAGGAGCCAGAGTAACAGTTCAAATGTTCACCAGCAGAGGCAGCGTACTAAAAATAAAATAACAGGTGAGAGCATTTAAAATCACCCAGGAGACTACTGTGCCAAACGTCACTCATGGTGAGAACAAGAGACAGGAACTGGACAGGCAGATGGGGCAGGGCCCAAAAGCAGCAGCCACAGTGCCCTTGGCTCTCGGGCCTCACCAAGAGAGAGCTCTGGTTTCTCATCTCCTAAATGAGTGTCCCTGCATTGAGGCTATATGCAAGGGAGACGCTAGTCCAGATGCTAATTCCCAATTTAACCTCTGGATTTTCATGATGGAAATGGCTTCTATCTATTACCCAGTGTCAGCCCATCTCCTAAATGGAGATGTTACAGTAGCCTTGATCAGGCTCCACTGAAACCCCTAAAGGTCAGAAGAACGGTCTTACCTCTAGACCTAACTTTCCAAGCTATACAAAACATAAGAGTTCATCCATTGGGCCTATCAATCATCTGACCAAAGGACGGCCCATCAGAAAGGCTGATTCATCTCTTAGGCCATGCTAAAGAGATGGGAGAAATAATTATGCCCTTAGAGGAGATAATGTGCTTTTCCTTCCCAGAATCCCAGACCTCTGAACAGTCGATACAGAACCAGAGGCTATGTTAGATCTGGCCTCTGAGTGAGTCCTAACTTCTCTGTCTCTGATGCCAGCCAGAACCCCAGAACACTTCCCTACGTACTCCTGGCTTTTTCGTTCTTTCTCTGATGCTATGTTGACACCCTCCCCACACATATGGCTGTGTGCTGAACCTCCATGCCTAGCTTAAAGTGAGGGAGAGAGAGAAGAGAGGCAGGAAGGCCCACGGTGGACACTTGTCCTCCTTTCCGTCATCTGGCCCATCACATCCAGAGATCCCAGTAACTCACCCAGCTTTAGGGTGTTCTACAAGGAGTTGGAAATGGCCTTCTGGCACCAGGGCTGTTGTGGCAGTGCAGTGACACCAGACTCGAGCTCTTATTTCAACAGAACCCAAAGACTTGGTAGTACTTGGGCTTTCTGCCACTTACATTTGAGTAAGGGATAGACTATCTGTGATGATATGCTAACCCGACACAACCTAGAATTACCTGGGATGAGTCTTAATTGAGGAATTGCCTAGATTAGGTTAGCCCGTGGGGATATCTGTGGGGTACTGTCTTGACTGGCAATTGGTGCAGAAAGACTCAGCCCACTGTGGGTGGCATCACTCCCTAAACAGGGAGTTCTGAACTGTATAAGTCAAGTTAAGCACAAGCCAACAAGGAACATAAACACACTTATTTCTCTCCGCTCTAGACTGTGGATGTGAGATGACTGACTGGCTGCTTTGAATTCCTGCCTTGACTTCCTTCAGCGATGAACTGTAACCTGGAATAAACCTTTTCTCCTCTAGGTTGTGTTTTGTCCTTTCATCACAGCAATTGAAACGAAACTAGAACACTAAAGAACAGCAAAAGGACAGGGTCCACATGAGAAGGATACACAGTGTCTCATAGCCCAGAATTGAACTCTTGAGCTCCAGGCCCAGCTGAAACCACCAACCTGGAGACTGGTGTAGAGATATAGCCACCCCCACCACCCCACCCGACACCTGCAGTACTGACCACACCCAAATGACGCGGTTGTGACCTGTTAAAAGGAAGAGGAGGGGTTGCTCGGAATCTCCTCCAGGTTGAGAAGAGCATCAGGGGGACAAGGGCCTGCATCCTTAGGGCTGGAGTGATGCGACAGTCACTTGATTCCTGTGTAAGTTCTTTTCTCAAAATAAACTCCACTTCATCTTACTGGTCAAGCATTCTGACTTCCATGCCCATAGACTGGGGCAGTGTTTGCAGATCTCCCTGAAGCTGCTCCCGCTGTGGTTCTGACAATTCAGCTCTGCCTTTCTCACACCAAGATTCCCACAAAGGAGGCAGTCACAGGGAATGGCGGGTGCTCCAGGCACCTGCCATAACATGCGGGTGCCAACCACCCAGGAAGGCAGCTTACTAGGTTGGAAGGGCTGCCAGGGCAGAGTCCCATAGACTGAATGGCTTCAATTAGCCCCTCAATTCTGGAGACCAGAAGTTGGAGATCACATATCAGGAGGGTTGGTTCCTTAGGAAAGCATCTACTCTTTGCCCTTCTCCTAGCTTCTCTTAGCTTGCTGGCATCCCTCATAGTTTATTTGGTGTTTTTGTTTGTTTGTTTGGCCTCTGGGTCCATTATCCCAATCTCTGCCTTCAAGTTCTGGCATTTTCTCTGTGTGAATTTCTTCTTTTTCTGGAGATACCAGCTATATCGCATATCTGTGGCCTCCTCTCAGCTAAATGACCCTGTTTCCAGCTGAGGGCCCATGAGAGAAGATTTCAATATGTAAGTTTGTTGGGTGGGAAACAGTGCCCACTGAAAAATGAAAAATGGAGAGAAGCTGAAGACAGCAGACTTGAGTCAGCAGAGCCAGAGGAGGAAAAGCCAGGTGGCTTTGGTATTAGGAAAGGTGTGCGTGAGAGGGAAGACAGGTGCAGTGACGAATGTCTGAACCCTAGTGCCCCTTGCCGCTATCAACCTTCTCTAATAGAATTGTCCCCACCTACTACCTTTGTTCATGTCCCAAGTACATTTCAGACCACTGATGTCTTTTCTGTCCTTTCTACCTTGCCAAAGCCTTCCTTGTAAAGGGGCACCCCTGTCATCAAATCCAGCAGGTGCTGTTCTATACATTGTGTCCCTTAGAAGCCTTTGATGGTTTCGACACCCTTCTCTTTCTTCCTCCTCTTCATGTGTTTTGTTTTATGAGATTTTGTTTTTGTTTTCAAGGCAGGATCTCTCTGTGTAGCTTTGGTTGTCCTGGACCTCGCTTTGCAGAGCAGGCTAGTCTTGAACTCACAGAGATCCTTCTGCCCCTGCCTCCCGAATGCTGGGATTAAAGACCACAGCCCAGCAGTTTTATTTGTGTTGGTTTTTTGTTGTTGTTGTTTTAGAAAGAGTTCTTCATGTAGCATGTTCTCCTAGAAATCTATGCAGATGAAGATGATTTTAAACTCCCGATCCTCCTCCTCTACCTCTCCGTGCTGGGATTTCAGGCATTGGCCACCCCATGCCCCACCTGGAAATCACAGGTCTATGCCTTTTAAGATGCATTTTCGTGGTGTTAAGGAGAAAATAACTCAGTTGGCAAGGTGCCTGCCATGCAAACAAGAGGCTTGAGTTTGACCTCCAGAGTGAACATGTCTTGCTCACCTGAAGTCAGATTTAACGGAACCATTTCTTTTATCTGATAGATAACCCTTGGGAGGTGTGGAAGGAACCTGCAAGGAATCTATGTTAAGAGGCTATTCAGGAGCTGGAGAGAAGGCTCAACATTAAGAACTTGCTGCCCTATCAAGAGGAATTGAGTTCAAATCCCAACACCAACATCAGGCACCTCACAAATACCTGTAACTCCAGGTTCAAGGTGCCTGAGTGTCAAGAGACAGTCATAGACAACCTGCTACACACATTTCAATGCCAAAAGAAAACCTACAATTATAAACAGCGTATTCAGGGCAAGCGTGGTGGTGCATGCCTTTAACCGGGATCTCCATGGGTAGTTCCAAGGTAGCCAAGACCACCTAGAGAGATTGTCTCAAAAAACAAAAGGAAAACAAAAAGGCAAAACAAAATAAAAACCTAACAACAGAAACACAAAACAAACGAAAACCCTCACAAAACTTTATTCAGATCACGCTACCTCACTAGGCTGGTCGAGCACCCAACACTTCGGTGCTGGGATTCTCAACCCAATGAGAGAATCCCAGCATTCACTCCTCGCTTCCTTTTGTTATTGTTTTTTGTTTGTTTATATATAGCTTCACTATATAAGCCCTGGCTGGTCTGGATGGAGCTCACTATCTAGACTCCTCTGCCTCTAGAGGGATGGGATTAAAGGCGTGGGCCATGGCACCTGGCTCATTCCCCTCATTCTCCAAATGCGTTAGTCTACTAGCAGTCAAGCTTCTTTCACACTCTCCCAAACTGTGCAAACCAGTGACCCTCTATCACTTTGTAGAAGATCCCTTTCCTTTGCTCCGATCCTTTTCAAGTCCTTGTCCACGCGGATTTAGCCAGTGGCTCCCCGCTCAAGCCACAACAGGGCCAACTCGGAGAACGGGCGGGGCTCGGGATGAAGGACAGGGAGGACCCTGCAGCAAGTTGGCTGGGCTGCTTTTAGAGCCACCCCACCCAGTGACTCCCTCCGGGGGCCCCTCCCAGCAACCCGTGCCACCGAAAGGCTGGCTGGAGCTCCGAGAGGCGTGGCGGTCCGCAGCCACAGCCAATCGCAGAGGGGAGTCTGGAGGCGGGTGCAGTTGACAATTTAAGCGACCATGTCTGCTGCTGAGTCCGCCACGGCGCCCGCCCGCAGCCGCACCGCCAACCACGGCGTCCGCCGCGCGGGATGGAGCGCACCCAGGAAGCTTCTGGGGGCGGCCAGGCGGAGGCCTGGTCCCCGGAGGAGCCCCTGAAAAGGCCGGACACGGAGTACGTGGAGGCGCCGCCGCCGCCGCCGCCGCCGCCACCCGAGGCTCCCGACGGCCACCCGAGGGCGGAGCGCACCGGGAGGGAGGCGGCGGACGCGGAGCCCCGGGAGCCCCGGGAGGAGAAGCCGCAGCCTCCGGCTCCGTGCGGGACCCCGCGCTTGCCGCCGCTCGGCTTGGGCTACGGCGCTTTCCGCCACCTGGGCTCGAGCAGCCGCGAGCCGCCGTCGCCGAGCCCCTCGCGGGACGGCGAGGCCGAGCAGCCGCCCTGGGCGGCGTCAGGAGAGCCCGCGCCCGGGGCCTGGGCGCCCGTGGAGCTGCAGGTGGACGTGCGAGTTAAGCCCGTGGGCGCGGCGGGTGCCAGCCGCTCGCCCTCGCCCGCGCCGTCCACGCGCTTCCTCACCGTGCCGGTGCCGGAGTCGCCCGCCTTCGCCCGCCGCTCCGCGCCGCGCCCCCGCGGCTGCCGCGCGCCCCGTCCCCGGGCTCCACGTGGGGCCGTGGATCCCCGCTCGCCGCGACCCCGACCACGACCCCGAGCGAGCTGATCGGCGCCGCCGAGGGCAGCGCGGTTCCCCCGGACTCGCCCACCTGCCGCTGCCGCTGCCAGGGGTCCGGCCTTACCAAAGAGGACGCCAGGCTGCTGCAGAGCGCGGGCATGGACAGCAAGAAGCTGCCCCGGGCCGTCACGCTCATCGGTGAGTACCGAGCGGAGCCCACGCCCCACCTCTGAACCAGACCAGCCAGGAGCCCACCGGGCTGCCCCACGCCTACGCGGCTTCTCCGTCCCGGAGTTAATAACCACCCCAGGGGCTCGCCCCTCCCCCCAAGGAACTTTCTCATTCCTTCTCGGTGTGCGCTGCGTCTTGGAGAAGTAGAAATGGAAGGAAACTTCGGGTGAGGGGAAGTGATTCAGAGTCACGTGGCGGTGGTGGCCTTGGGTACACCCCCTAGGACCAGGCTCCTTTCTCTCCGTCCTGAGGAGGCCCATCCATCTGCACACAGCTGAGCTGGCCCGCTGCCAGTGGGCTGGGGACGCGAGTATGGTTTGTTTGCTTGTGAAGGAGAGGCTACCTGAGCGCGGAAGAAGGCCCCTGTGTTAGTTGCTTTCTCCCACTGTGATACAGCACTGACCAAAGCCAACTTGGGGAGGAAAGGATTTACTGGGCTTGCAGGTCCATCATCAAGGGAAGTCAGGGCAGGAACCTGGAGGCAGGAAATGAAGCCAAACCACAGAGGAAGAGTTGCTTTCTTAGGCTACCCCACTCCCGTGGTACTGCCCTGGGTAGACCGGGCCCTTCCACGTCAATCATTCAAGAAAATGCCCAACAGACTTGCCTACAGTCCAATCTGATGGAGGCTTTTTCTCAAGGGGGCTCCCGTTTTTTCCAAATGACCCTAGATGGTCTTAAGTTGACCAAGCATTAACCAGCATGCCCCCCTAGAGGTTGTAGGTCATTCTGAGTGAGGAATGGCCCTGTTGTGGTTGGTTTACTGGTACATCCTGGGTTGGGGGTGGTAGAAGGTTCATTAGAGACTGGCAAGAGCAGAGGCCCAAAGAAGCTAGTGCCTTGCCTAGCAGGTAAACTGTTCCAGTCTGGGGTGATGGAAAGGGAGGACAAGAGCCAGTACCTAGGGGTCCTGAGATAGACCACGAGAAACTTTGAGATTTCTGTGAGCAATTTGCCTCCCTCCTCGTGGGTTAGGACCCTCATGATTACTCTGGGACCAGGACAGCCTCTATTTCATGGTCAACTGAACCTTAATTCCTCTTCGCTCAATGGCCTAGTGTATTCACTGGTTCTAGGGACATCTTTGGGGCGATGGTACACCAACCTATATTTTTACCAGAGTCTTTCACATTTATTTATTTATTTATTTTAGAGATTTATTTATTACATATACAATGTTCTGCCTACATGCCAGAAGAGGGCACCAGATTGAATTGTAGATAGTTGTGAGCCATCATGTGGTGGCTGGGAATTGAACTCAGGTCCCCTGGAAGACAGGCCAGTGCTCTTAACCTCTGAGAAGAAACGGGGCTCAGGACGCAGTCAGTGGGCAGGACCAAGGATCTGATACCGCTAAGCTAGGAGAAGGGTGGAGGCCTCTCCCAGGTTTCTGACTAACTCAATGGCCGATTGTTCGCTCTCCCATAGAGGAAAACATGGAAAAAGATGGGGAAATAAACAAGGATGTGCCTCGGTCCGCAGGATCCTGCTTGGGTCAGGAACTCTGTTGAGTGCTTGATCCCAGGAGGTGAAGCCGGCTATCTCAACAAGGGGAGGGGGGTGTGTGTACTAGACTCTGTGACTTGCTGGACCCCAGGCCATCTCTTTCTCGTCCTTTGTGACCTTGGGAGGAGCAAGCCACTGTGGAGAGGGTTGGGAGTATTGCTGGTTGGTCTAGTGCCTATTTCTTTTGGCAGGTACTCTGAAGGGGCTGTCTAGCTGTGGTGGAGGTACTGAAGCCAGGAGACATATTTTAAGCCAAGTCTCATGTGTGCTGGGCTGCCCTCAAAGTCACTGTATAGCTGCAGTGACCTTAAACTTTGATTCTCTTGCTTCCACCTCCAAAGTGCTGGGATTACAGGGATGCAACACCACACCTGGTTTATGGTGCTGGGGACCCATCTTGGGGCTCCAGGCAAGTGCTCTACCAACCGTTCAGGCAGCTGGCAGGAGGTGAGGAGTCTGTGAAGCTGAGAAAGGGGAAGGGGGCTATAGCCTTGTGTAGTGAAGGCTTGTCCCTCAGATCTTGACTTGGACTTAACTTCTCTTATCCCCAAGGCAGCTTAGGGGTGGCTGTCTCACACTGCCATTTGGATTGTGTCTCTTTGTCCCCTGGTAGAATGGAAGGTAGAGGCGTGGACTTGCCCATCAGTGACTTCTCAGACAGCCTGTCTTACTCATGCAAGTCAGAACTTATTTCCTGGATCCCTCTAGGGAGGAAACAGTGTTTGATCTCGGTGTTTGTCTCGCAGTTGGCACACCTATGGAGAAGGATCACCCCACCCGGCCGCTGGCCGCCAGGAGTCCACACCGCCAGGTCCTCCTTATTGTCCATGCAGTGGGGAGCAGTCACAAAGTGAATGAAAGCTTGGTCAGTCTGAGTGTGGTGTGGAGGGCAGGGAGGCTGTTGGCAATGGGGCTGGAGATGAGGGCTCTTTGGAGAAGGTTAGACAGCATTAGACTTCCAAAGATGGTCCCGGTTTGATGAGTCTTGGGGGAGTGGTTAGGATTTTGAAAGCAAGAATGTTCTTGGAGCTCAGTGCAGAGGAAGACATCAATGTCATGGAGAGGAGCAGAGGCCCTGGCCAGAAGGAGGTGGACCTCCTGAGCCTGGCACTGGCATAAGCCTTTCTGTTCTTTGGGGGCCATAAAGTCCTTTAGCAGTGACTGCAGGGCTGGGGGAAGGGAGAAGACACGTTAAGGGGGCCCAGATGCCTCTGTGTTTTTGCAAGTTGAGTGTGTATAGAATGTATTTATGTAATATGTGTGACCAAGAGTTGTTTTGTCAGCCTGGCAAGGTGACTCACACCTGCAACCCAGCACCTGGGAGGCTGAAGCAGAGGAGTTTTGTCTACCCTAGGCTTCATGTTGAGAGCCCATCAAAGTGGCATTTGTGTTGAAGCCCATAACCCTAGCATGCCAGAGGTTGTACCAAGATTGCTGCAAGTTTGAAGCTAGCCTGGGCCAGAAACCTGCAGGCCAGATGGGCTGTAGAAACCCTATTTTCAAAAAGGAAAACAGAGAATGGTGGTGTGGGCACTTCCACTTAAGCTCTCCAGGGCCTTGCTAAGCTCAGGGCCATGAACTAGGTGGGTCCCCTACCTGGTTTGAGAGAACTTGCTCACCCACTGGGTTTCTTCCATGCTTGGCTTTCTGAAGGTCAGAGCTAAAGGAAGGTTCAGCCACAGGAATTACAGTGACTGGTGAGTTTATCTTCCTTGTCTTGGATGAGCTTTCCAGTTCTGCTTTTATTATTTGTGAGTCTTAATTTAGGGCTGGGACATAGCTCAGTGGTAAAGCATTTGTCTAGCATGAACAAGACCCTGGTTCAAGGCCCTGGCCCTGTGGGGAAAAGTCATGACTCTCAGGTTATACATATTGGTGGTGGTGATTTGTTTTTAAAACTGTATGAGTGTTTGGCCTGCATTTATGTCTGTGTAACATGTGCCTGGTACCTGCAGAGGCCAGAAGAGGGTGCCTGATCCCATGGAATTGGAATTAAAGAAAGTTGTAAGCCTCCATGTGGGTGCTGGGAATTGAACTCAGGTCCTCTGGAAGAGCAGCCAGTGCTCTACTTAATCACTGAGCAATCGCACAGCGCGCGTGTGTGGTGTGTGTGGTGTGTGTGGTGTGTGTGGTGTGTGTGGTGTGTGTGGTGTGTGTGGTGTGTGTGGTGTGTGTGGTGTGTGTGTGTGTGTGTGTGTGTGTGTGTGTGTGTGTGTGTGTTTAAGGTCTCACTGTGTAACTCTAGCTGACCTGGAACTTGCTATGTTAGACCAAATTTGATCAAGGTCCCCCTTCTTTTGGTAACAGGTGTGTTGTAATTCATATAACATACAAGGTACCATGTTACAGTGTACAATTCAAGGGGTTCTACATATTCAGTGTTGTGTAACAGCTACCACAAAGCTACAGGTTTTAAGAAACCCTATCTTGCCGGGTGTTGGTGGCGCACGCCTTTAATCCCAGCACTTGGGAGGCAGAGGCAGGCGGATCTCTGTGAATTCAAAGCCAGCCTGGTCTACGAGAGCTAGTTCCAGGACAGCCTCCAAAGTCACAGAGAAACTCTGTCTCAAAAAAAAAAAAAAAAAAAATTCCACAGGGACTGGAGATATGCAGAGAAACCCTGTCTCAAAAAAAAAAAAAAAAAAAAAAAATTCCACAGGGACTGGAGATATGCCGTAGCACTACTTAAGAGTTCTTGCAGTTCCCAGCACACCCACTGTGGGATGCTCACAATCGCCTACAACTCCAGCTCTGTGGGATCCAGCACCGTCTGCTGACCTCCGAGGGCACACACACACACGGACACGGACACGGACACACAGACACACACGGACATAGTTAAAAATAAGTCAGAACAAGCAAATATTCCAGGGCTGGATTTAGGGCTCAATGGGTTGTCGCCTGCCTCAGCATGCTTGGGGGCCTGGGTTAGTTCCCCAGCACAAAGCTTTAGAAAAACCCAAACAGATTACAATGCTCTGTCTCTCTTTCCCTGCGCCCTTCATTCACTCTCTCTATCCCTCCCCTCCCCAACCTTTTCTGCCCAACCCCCTCCAGAGATAGGATTCCTCTGTGAAGCTCTGACTGTCTGTCCTAGAACTCACTCTTTAGACCAGGGCACCAGGATGACCTCAAAACTCAGATGCCTCTGCCTCACCACCTGGCTTCATACATCTCCCCTCCCAAGACAGGGTTTCTCTGAGTAGCTCTGGAGACCAAGCTGGCCTTGAACTCACAGAGATCCACCTGCCTCTGCCTCCTGAGTGCTGGGATTAAAGGCGTGTGCCACCAACGCCCAGCTGTTGTAACTCTTTAAGCTTCTGTGTCCAGAGGGCCTTGTGGCTTCTGAGGGGTGAGCACGGGTGCTGTTGCCTCTGCTGAATCTCAGCATTGCTGCTGCCACCGCTTTTCATCATGACCACTCCATCTGCTACTCCGCCTTTCCTGGCGGGACAGCTAATGGTATTTGTCAGCTTGACAGAACCTAGACTCGGGCAGGGAAATGGACCTCCCATGTCCTTACCTTAATTGTGTTAACTGCTGTGGGAAATCGTTTCCTAGCTGGCAGAGCCATTCCCTGTGCTGCAGCTTCTTGGCCTTTTAAAACGGGGCTGGTAAACCGCACTAGCATGCATTCACTCCTCACTGTTTCCTTGTTGTGGACGTCACGTGACCCTCGGTTCCAGGCTGCTGCCGCCTTGACTCCCCCGCATGATGGACTGTACACTTGAACTGTGAACCACAATAATCCCTCTCTCCCCTGCTTGGCTTTTGTCAGGGCATTTTATCAGAGCCACGGGAAAAGTAACTGAGACACTTTGGTGGTCACTATCAGGGGGACTCAACAGCATCTAAAGGTATGCCTTGGGCCAGGCATACCAGCTCCTTAAAAAGTACATTTATTTTCATTTATTGGTGGCAGGTGGCACGCACGTACCGCTGCATGCGTGTGAAGGTCAGGAGACAAGTTGTGAGAGTTGATGTTTTTCCTGCTACTATGTGGGTTCCAGAGATCAAACGTCAGGCTTGGTGACAAGCACCTTCCTTCACCTGTGGAGCCATCTGCCAGCCTTGGTCACAGCCTGTGATCCCAGCTTCCCCAGAGGCTGAGGTGGGAAGGTCACATGAGCTTGGGAAACAGGGAGAGACCATATCTCAAAGCAGAAGGACAGCTGGGCGAGATGGTGCAAGCTAAAAACCCAGCACTCGGGAGGCAGAGGCAGGAGGATCTCTTGAGTTCCAGGACAGCCTGGACTACATAGAGCAGTGATTGTCAGTCTGTGGGTCACAACCCCTTTGGGGGCCAGATGGCCTGCCTTTTCACTGGTGTCACCTAAGACCACCGAAAAATACAGATATTTACATTATGATTCATAACAGCAGAATGGCAGTTATAAAGTAGCAACTAAAGTAATTTTGTGGTTGGAGGGTCACTCACCACAACATGAGCTGTGTTAAAGGGTCGCAGCATTAAGCAGGTGGAGAACCACTAACAAACCCTGTTTCAAACAAAACAAAACCCACAAGGAGAGGACAACAGAAACTGGTGGGTGTGTCCTGTCTCCTGTTCCTCCTACTCATTCCCTGTCTGTGGCCTCCCAACTACCTGGTGCCCTTGGCCTTTGAGCCATAGACAAGGCCCATAGCTGCTGACTCCCCACAGCTCTGGAGAGCTGAGTCTGCCTGAGTCTTCACTTGTGGCAAAGGCCTGGAGAGACCATCGAGGCAGCTGGGATTTTGATGAAAAACATGTAGACTCAGGACTTGACCTTGGTTGACTTTGACCTTGTAGAGCTGCAGTCTGGTCCCTGCTCTTTCTTCTGTAGCAGGTTGCCCATGGTGTCCTGGATTCTGTTACCTGCTGCCTGAAGGCCCCTTGCTCGAATCTATGGCAGCGGCACTGCTGTCGGGCACAGTGCACGTGGTGTGGACATCGCTTGCTCTGTTTTTCAGAGCCTTTATTTTCAGAACTGTGTTCTAGCATGTCTCCCAAATGAAGTTCTGATCTCACCTGGGTGCTTTGCCTGGGTGTCTTGAGCCAAGGTGGCCGTGGTGTGTGTGGGGGATCAGGTGAAGACCAGTGTGGCTCTAAGTTGAGTGTGGCTGGGATGGTCTCTTACCACTTGCCTTTCTGTTTTCTTTCCAGGGCTGCCCCTGTACATGAAGTCCCTTCGATGGGCTCTGGTGATCATGGCTGTGTTCCTGGCTGTCTGCACTGTAGCCATTGTGGCACTGGCCTCTAGAGGCGGTATGGAACCCTGTTGCTATTGTATACTTGTAGCACCTTTGAGACCAGAGATCAGAGGTGCAGTGTGAAGACATGGGTAATGAGAATACTAGCCCCTCTCCGGGGGAACCTGGCTCGGTGCAGGTTGTACAGCCTTCCTAGGGCTCTCTGCCCGCCATCTTTCCCACCTGGATGCTTGCCAGCTCCCCACCCGTAGATTTACCCCCCAGCCAAGGTCATGGCCTGATTTTGTTTGCTCAGTGTATTCACCCATAGCCCCTTAGAATCTCCCCTTGACCCACACAGATCTTTGCTTTCAGGAGCCAGGTGCCAGCCATGCCCTCGAGGCTGGTTGTGGTCTCAGGAACACTGTTACTACCTCTCTGAAGAAGCCCAGGACTGGGAGAGCAGCCAGGCATTCTGCTCAGCCCACCATGCCACACTGCCCCTGCTGAACCACACCCAGGTAAGAAAGGCTGGCTAGGAAGAGGGTATGCGTCATCCTAGATCCTTGACTCTTAGTCCTGGAAGGAACCGCTAGATCAAGTCCTTCACGCCATGAGGGTCACTGAGGCCCCAAAGGAATAACGTGACAAGCACAGGGACCAGATATCAGGTGTCCAGGGGTTTCATTCTCCGATTAAGGCAAAGCTAGGATGGTTCCATGCAGCCTGGGCTACTCAGTTGCAGGCCTGCTGGGTGTGGTGTAGGAAACACAGCATGTTTAGTGCTATGTAAGTGTCAGGCATTGGCTGTAAGGGCTGGGAACAAAGCATCTTAGAAATTACTTAGTGCCTTGTGACCATAAGCATTTCTTTGCTTTTCTGTCCTGGTCTTTTCTTTTTTTTAAGAGTCTCACTATGTAGTCCTAGCTGGCCTAAAACTGGCTGTGTAGACAAGGCTGCTCCAGATTCACCTGCCTCTGCCTCCTGGATGCTAAAATTCAAGGCACTCATCACCACACTCTGCTTAAAATATTTATTTTTATTGATGTGTGAGTATGTCTGCATATGAGTACAGGTCCCATGGAGGCTTCAGAGGTCAAATCCCCTGGAGCTGGAATTACAGTTGGCTGTGAGTTGCCTGATGTGGATGCTGGGAACCAAATTTGGGTCCAATGAAAAAGCAAGTGCTGAGCCAGCCATCTCTCCAACCTTGTGATTATCTGGAGAGCGTGCGTGCTGCGTGCGTGCGTGCGTGCTTGCGTGCGTGCAGGTTAGGCTATCTATCACTGTTATAAAACACCATGACCAAAGGCCACTTGGGGAGGAAAGAAAAGGTTTGTTTCATGTTAGAGCTTGTACATCATCCATGGGAGTCAGGGCAGGAAACTTGGGGCAGACGCTGATACGTCCATGGAGGAGTGCTGTTTACTGGCTTGCTCAGCCTGCCTTTATGCTATCCAGGACCATTTGCCCAGGGTAGACCACATACAGAGACTGGGCCCTTCCACATCAATCACTAATCAAGAGAATGCCCAGTAGACTTGCCTGCAGGCCAGGTTTATAAAGACATTTTCTCAGTTAAAATTCCTCTAGAGGTGGTTTTGCACTACTTTAATCCCAGCAATCTGGAGGCAGAGGTCAGTGGATCTCTGTAAATTCAAAGCCAGCATAGTAAGTTTACATAATAAGTTTCAGGCCAGCCAGGGCTACATAGCAAGACTCTATCTTAAAAACAAACAACAACAAGAAAAGATACTCTCTTCCCAGATGTGCCTAGGTTTGTGTCGAGGTAAGGAAACAGTCAGCACGATAGACTCCTTGTCAACTTGACACACAAACTTACCACTTATTAATCCATAACCTTTTTCTTCACCTCCAACAGCTCGTATTAATATAAATATCACAACACAAAAACATCCGACAGTTTAAAAGTTCAGTCTCTCCAAAACTCCAAAGTCTCTTTCAACTATAGGGGACAGTGTCAGCCACACCTGCTAGAAGCTGGCTATAGGTGTGCCTCATCACACCTGTCAGGATGACGCGTAATAGGGTTTTAAGGGGCTGCAAGGCACATGGGAGCCCCTTCTCTCTGGCCTGCTTGCCTTGCTGGCCCTGGCAAGCTCTGGCTTGAGTTTGGCTGGTGTTTATTTAAATAAAGATATCTTTTTTCTTTAAGTTCTTTTTTTTCAAGATTTTATTTCTTATATATACAACATTCTGCTTCCATGTATATCTGCACATCAGAAGAGGGCACCAGATCTCATAACAGATGGTTGTGAGCCACCATGTGGTTGCTGGGAATTGAACTTGGGACCTCTGGAAGAGCAGTCAGTGCTCTTAACCTCTGAGCCATCTCTCCAGCACTAAATAAAGATATCTTAACCTTACAGATTATGGGTCATCTCATAACACCCAACTTTAGGATCCTATAAAATTGGAAATAAGTTAAATACCTTCTTACACCAAGAAGGAAGAATCAGGGCACAGTCACAATTTGAACAAAGCAAAATCCAACCCCAACAGTGTGAATAAGTCAGTGCTCAGTGTGCAGGATTCACTCACAGTCTGGGCTCCAAAGGATGTGGACAGTCCCACTCCTCTGGCTCTGCCGTTCAGCCCACACACATCTTGTCTCCTAGGCTTAAGTCAGCTCTACTCCACAGCTGCTGCTGTCTTTGCTCATCCCCTAGTTGACATCTCCAGAACGCTGGGGTCTCCACTGCAACGGGGCTGTAGCTTCATCTCAACGCTCCTGGGATCTTTACAGGGACTCTGATCCTGCCACACGTATCAAGCCCCTTCAATCCTTTGGCTTCTACTTTAACTGAGGGTGCACATTCACTGATGGCCTCTCCCCACCACATGACACCAGGCCTCAGCTGCAGTCCTTGACCTCTTCATGCCTTCAAAACCAGCACCACCTGGGAAACTTACACATTACTAAGTTTGGTTGCCAGCACAAAACAAAGCCTTACCCCTTCTGGACCGCAGCCTCTGTGTGCTGACCCTGTAGAAACACTTCCCAGAAGACTTTTGTCTCAGTGATGCTGGTCTTCTCTTAGTCACAGCTCTCGTTGACCAGTATCAATTGTCCCAGCAAAGCAAAGATTTCACTATAGTGGTTCTTTTTTTTTTTTGTAATTTATTTTTATTTTAGGTGCATTGGTGTCTTGCCTTTATGTATGTCTGTGTGAGGGTGTCAGGTCCTCTGGAACTGGAGTCACAGACAGTTGTAAACTGCCATGTGGGTGCTGGGAATTGAGCCCAGGTCCTCTGGAATAGCAGCCAGTGCTCTTAACCACTGAGCCATCTCTCTAATACTTCAGCTGCTTTCTTATAGCCTGTATTAGGGTTCTCTTGAGTAACAGAACTTATAGAATGAATTACACACACACACACATTTATATATAAAGGGGATTTATTAGAGGCTTACAGGCTGTGGTCCAGCTAATCCAACAATGGCTGTCTTCCAAAGGAAGGTCCAGAAATCCCATAGTTTAGTCTACAAGGCTGGATGTCCCAGCTGGTCTTCAATATATGCTGGAATCCTGAAGAAGTAGGCTCTAATGTCAGCAAAGAATGGATTTGCTAGCAAGAGCAAAAGGTAAAGAGAGCAAGCTAGATCTGCCTGACTGCCTCCTGCGTGCTGGGACTAAAGGTGTCTGTCACCGATACCCAGCTGTTTGTTTCTTATTGCTAAGATAATGCCACAATTTTAGTGCATTTTATTACTGGGGGGACACACATGCACAGCCTACAATGTGTGTGTGAAGGTCAGGGCAGTTTTGAGGAGTTGGTTCTGTCCTTCCACCATGTGTCTCAGTGATTGAACTCTTCTAACCGCAAGCCACCCCCATCCCCTTACTCACTTTTATAATGGCTTTAATACTGTTGAATCAGTACAAGATAATTTTGCTCCTATAGGGAACTGCCCCATAATCTGCCCCGTACCTCCTCCATACCAAATCCCTGCCCCCCATGAACCAATCCTTCTGGTTACTGACTGCCACCTGGACATGCTTGGTAGCCTCCCAACTTGGCCCAGGCCTCTTCTCCTCTGAGCTGCTTTATTTTCATTGTGGTGACTGTCACATCCTCTTGAGATGCAGTCACTCTCATTTCTGGTCCCGCAGCCTAAGAAGCATAGTGTCAGGTCACTAGCAAGCATCCAGGTCAACTTCCACCATCACATATATTTTGCAAGCTCTTGGAGCTGATTCCTTCCTGGAGAATCATGCTGGGATCCTGCAGAACCCTCAAAGGAAATGGATACCCTAGTAAGCAGTGACGTGCAAGCATGGCTGCTTTTCTCCCCCAGGACTTCCTGAGAAAATACCAAATCACCAAAGACTCCTGGGTGGGGGCCCAACGAGGCCCTGAAGGCTGGCACTGGACTGATGGGGTCCCCTTGCCACCCCAGCTGTGAGTAACTGGTTCCCTTCTGCTTTGCTGTGTTATATGGCCTCCTTTACCCACCCAATCTTCAGTGCCAATAGAAGGCCCATGCCAAACCCAGCCCAGTGGGGCTAGCATTGCCTCATCCTTGTTACTTCAACCCTGGTGTGGGTCCCCAACACATTCACTCAGGCAGAACTGTCGTGTCTGCTTTTCAGATAGAAGGTCTGTGGCTTAGGAATTTGGTGGTTCCTCCATGTAGCTGACCAGTGGGAGACATTGCCAAGGTTCTTTCCAGATATTTCCTGTCTGTGTGCGGTGACTGGAGTATCGGGCCTGCATGGGAGAGGAGGCCCAGCAGCCTGAGTGTCTTCTTTTCCTCCCTCACCTCACCCCACCCCAGGTTCCCAGAGGACAGTGAGGATCACCCAGACTTCAGCTGTGGGAGTCTGGAAGAAGGCAGGCTCGTGGCTCGGGACTGCAGCTCTCCCAAACCCTGGGTCTGTGCCAGGAGGGTCAAGTGACTTAGTGTCCTGTGGTAGCCCTGTCTGGAGCTGCGTTCATTGCTTTTGCTTTGGTGGAACCAAAGTACCTGAAGAAATGACTTCCAGGAGGCAGAAATTACCAGGCTCGTGCTTTCAGAAGGCTGCACCTGGCAGAGCTGCTCATTCCATAGCAGCAGGAGCACGTGCCAGCAAATTCATGTTCCTGGGGGTCCAGAAGAAGAGGGAGTGCCTGAGCCAGGCCTGCCACTGTTGACGTACCTCAACAGACCAGGCTCTACCATGTAAAGCTCCCACAGTCCCCAAATCCATCACTAGGAGCTGGGGACAAGCTGATTGGGGACATTTCAGATTATTCCTGTAATGTCCCCTGAGGACTCATGACTGTCTTGTTTCATTTCTGAGACAGGATCTCTGTGCAACCCTGGTTGGCCTGGAGCTTACTGTGTGGTCAAGGGTGGCCTCAAGTTCTTGGACAACCCTCCCCAAGTACACGGTTGTATGCCACCACACCCAGCCTATGGCTAACCCCTAATGCAAAATCCATTCAGTTCAATTTTAGGAGTTAACATAGTCTTAACAGTTCCAGCATTGCTAAAAGTCCAAAGACTCCTCTGAGATCCCAAGCAAAATATTAGCTTTGAGGGGCTGGAGATGGCTCCATGGATAAGAACATTGGCTTTTCTTCCGGAGGACCGGGGTTCGATTCCCAGCATCCACATGGCATGTCTGTAACTCTAGTTCTGGGGCAACCGGCACATGCAGACAAAACAACAATGCACAAAAAAATAAAAAAATTTTAAAAAATTTTAGCTTTAAACAAATGATATACTTCTAATATGCAATAACAGAATAAAATTCCCATTCCAAGAGGGAGAGAAAGAGAGGAACTTCTGGGTTGGCCGGTGGGTTGAGGTGGATAGACCCACTCTAAATGCGATTGGCACTGTTCCATGGGCTGGGGTTGTGCTGTGAATAAAGATGAATCGAGCACCAGCTGTCTCCCTGCTTCCCTGACTGCAGCTGTGATGTTAGCAGAGGCCTCACACCCCTGCCGTGCTTCCCACTTCTTCCTTTAAGATGCTTTTGTCAGATATTTCATTGCAGCAGTGAGAAAAGTAGCTAATATATTAAACACTGTCACAGATAGTGCAGGGGCTTAGCCCACCCACGGAAGGCTGAGCTGGGCCTGAGGAAGGGTTAAGTGTGTTGCTCATCTGTTTCCCAGCCTCCCAGGATCTAGGGGACAATCAGATGCAGCAGGGAGTCTAGTCAAGCTGGAATTCATATATTGTCCCACAGCAAGCATCTTTTAAAGGAGCAACAGAGCGGGAAAACAGCCAACCATAAAGGTCAGCCTATCACATGCCTAGGTGCAGGTGCCCTATGCTTTACCTAGTGAATACGAGCTGTTCATACAGTGACCTCATCTGGTTCAATCTAGGCAACCAATCATCTTTTTTGTAAACTCAGGACTTGCCCATCTGACTTCCTCTCAGTGCCATCTCTGACTGGCTCATGTGCCCTACAGATAGAGGTTGTACCACTGGAACATTCTGTCGTGCCTTGCTCCCCAGTGTGACACTGACCCTGAAGACCTGAGCTCCACCAGCTCCCCAATGTCTTCCACGAGCTCCTAAGTGTTCCTGTCACGTGGTACCCTTCCCTGATGTTTCTCTGAAGATGAGTTTGAGGTGTGTCATACTGAATTCGTCCTTTTTAAGAATGACTTGTTGCCAGGTGGTGGTGGCACACACCTTTAGTCCCAGCACACAAGAGGCAGAGGCAGGTGGATCTCTGTGAGTTCCAGGCCAGCCAGGTCTACAAAGTGAGTTCCAGGACAACCATGGCTGTTACACAGAGAAACCCTGTCTCGGAAAAAACAACAGAAGAATGAATTGTTTCGGCTTCCTGTCCTTGTGCTGGAGACACAGCTGCATTATCCCGGCATCCCTGTACTAGAAGTCTACTGTGTGTGTCCCTCTGTCCAGCGAGCAAGAGGAAACTGTAGGGAATCATTGTCCTTACAGACTATTAGCCCAGTATTTTAGTCTTCACTGTGGGATGAATGGTGCCCCTCGAGTGTCCCTTCCCAAACTGTGGAAGGCCTAATTCCCAGTATCTGTAATGTGACCTTTTTGGACATGGAGTGATTGTGCACCATCAGGTCAACATGAGACCATTTGTGTGGCTAATGCAATGTGGCTGGTGTAAGAAGCAAGATTGATTGCTCAGTGGGTAGAAGCACTTGCTACACAGTGTCCGTTCCCACCTCGGGTCTTAAAGGTATCCATTAGTCCCTGTCCAAGGCCTGACAACAGTGGACAACCTATGCTTTGGAGAGAGGCTCGCCTCACATTGCAAAGGGATTTCTCCACCATGCACATAAATCTAAGGGTTAAGGTGTGTGTGTATAAATAAGTCCACGCATACCCCAGGGCACTCCAAACACCAATGCTAGGCAATTCCAGCCGGGGAAAACCGTCCATCTTTCATTAACAGCTCCGGTGCTCTGTCTAATATACTTCCTGTATTAACACATGTTTCCCACCACTGACCTAGTAAACTAGTTTTAATAATAACTATAAACAAGAACCAATTTTAAAGCAGAAAAGGGGAACGGGAGAGGCCTCTCTCTCCATGCCCACCTTCTTTTGAACCACTTCCTCACGGAGAGTAACAGTCACCAAATGTGCTTCACTAACTTGCCCTCAAGTCAAGAGTAGCCAACCTAAGCTGGAAGTTTCTGGCCACAAGGTCTCTGTCTTAGGCAGGCTCACGTGCCACCTCTGGACTGCTGGACGGTGGCCAGGAGTGAAGTCACACTGCAACCAAAGTGGAAACTTCCACACCACATTGGTACGGCGAACAGTAGGAATCTTCCAGGCTTCTGTTACTTCCCTTTTCTAAAGCCGAGGATAAAGGATTTACAGGGCAGCAGAGAAGAGGTTACTAGTGCTGGCCCTGGAGATGAGTGTATTCCTGGCTGACTACACTATATAGACCAGGCTGTCCTTGAACTCATGGAGATCCAGCTACCTCTGCATCCTGAGTGTTGGAATTATCTGGCCACACCTTTTTAAGTATATTTTTTGTATGTGCATGCACACACATGAATGTATGTGAAGGTCAAAGGGCCATCGGGTGTCAGTCTTCCCTCCTAGTTTGACTGCTGCATATGCCAAGTCAGCTGCCAACCAACTGCTCCTGTCTCACGGTAGCAGCCAGCACACCAGGCTTTACGTACGTTCTGGGGATTTAAACTCAGATCTTTACATTTGTATGGCAAGCACTGAGTTCTCTCTCCAACCTGTGAATACACACAACACAGATGAACCTCTAGGAGGCAGCCAGACTTGAAAGTGCCTATGATAACTGCACCGATGATACTCAAGGGGAGACAAAACTAGTTGGATATGTGGGATAAGTTTGTCAAGTTTGCTGGGTGTGTGGAATGCTGAATGTCAGTGGGCGCAAACTCCATCTCCAAGTTGTTGAAAGTAGCCTTTTAAAGCCCGGCGTTGGTGGCACACGCCTTTAATCCCAGCACTCCGGAGGCAGAGGCAGGTGGATCTCTGAGTTTGAGACCAGCCTGGTCTACAAGAGCTAGTTCCAGGACAGGCTCCAAAGCCACAGAGAAACCCTGTCTTGAAAAACCAACCAAAAAAAAAAAGAAAAAACAAAGTAGCCTTTTAGGCACTCCACCCCACCCCAGATAGGCTGTCTTCATGAACTAACTAGAACTAGCTCCGTAGACCAGGCTGGCCTCAAAATCAGAGATCCACCTGCTTCTGCCTCCTGAGTGCTGGGATTAAGGATGTGTGCCACCACTGCCCAGTCCTTTTAAGCATCTTGATTACAATTTGCCATTAAATAAACTTGGAAAAAATAGAGTTGTAGGCTCAGAGTCAGTCTGAACTGAATTCAAATCACCCAGTCTGGTCACTGATTCCCTAAACTGCTTTTTGGCTTCCTTAAACCTCAATATCTGAGAAACTATATACAACCCATCAGCTCATGGGTGTGCCTGACAGGCAGAGGTGACGTGGACAGTTCTTAGTTCTAGGGCTGTTACTCAGGCTCTAATATGTGGTAAATCTGAGGTTGCAGAGTCAGTCACCCCCATGATTCTGCCAAGCAAGCACTGCCTTCAATTCTACTGGTGCCTTGTGGCTTCCCTTGTGAAACATTCATCAGCAAGCAGAGTAGCTAGGAGAAAACCCATGTTCTGCTCTAATGCTTTAAGAACAAAGAAGGAAGCAGGATGCTCCAGAGCTACAGGTCTGTTTTGACAGCAGGACAGGAGAACTCAAGTCTTCAAGGAAGTCTGGACGCCTCAGGGCAGAAGGGCAGGTTTTCCTGCAAAGGGCCATGAGTTTGAGTAGGGGTCTTTGCTGTCCTTGAACTCACAGAGAACCACCTGCCTCCCTTAAAGGAGTGCACCACTATACCAGGCTTCTCATGACTTTTTTTTTTTTTTTTTGGATAGGTTTCTCTGTCCCAGGCCTCACTCCAAAGAACATATTTGGCCTTAAACTCACAGGAGATTCACTTGTCTCTGCCACCAGAGTGCTGGGATTAGAGGTGTGGCTGGCTCTTGTTCTCACTTGTAAGCTCTCTCAGCAAACAATTGTGTGTGTTGCTTTCAGCCGTCTTTTGTTGGCCAAGACCTCTGTGGTGGCGAATGACCACCCAAGTGTTCTTTCCTCCATGGCTCTCAGCTCTTTTGGTAGTCCTGATTTCAGGAGCCAGCTTCTCCCAGCTCCAAAGCAGCTGCCTCTTAGAAACATGTGATTTCTCCTTCCACATGGATTGTGGGGAGTTAATTAAGGTTGTCTGGCTTGCCCAACAAAAAGTTCAGACATGGTAATTCATGCTTATAATTCCAGTACTGTGACATGGAGGAGCTCACTGGCCAGACAATCTAACCTAATTTGTAAACTCTAGGTCAATAAGACCCTGCCTCAAAGGAGATTACAACATTTCTCTCAATAACACCCGGTCCCCCAAAATAACCAGGCAGCCATGATGCAAACTATCCGATGCATGCAAATATTTCTTCAGCTATCAGAAACTTGGTATTTTTCAGATGGGGGGGGGTGTGTTCAGAGACCAAGATTCAGCATTATTAAGTTCTCAAATTTATCTCAAGATGGATTTGAACCTGCAATCCTCCTGCCTCAGTCCCCCAGTGCTGGCATAAACAAGTGTAAGCCTTCACCTTGTTTAGGAAAAAATTAAGGCAATGTAGCAATGCCATAGCAGATAACATCCTGACTGGGGTGAGGGTGGGTGGCAGGAGGGAGGAGGAGGGGGAGAGAGAGAGTCTCAAACACAGCTGACTACCAGACAGAGGAATGTGTTTCATTGTTTTACCATTTACCCACAACAACGGATTGTCTATCTCAGCAAGCTGTGTTTGTTTTTTTAGGTGTGAAATATTTTTTGTTGTTGCTGTTTTTAAGGACAGGTTTCTCTGTGTAGCCCCGGCTGTCCTGGAACTCAAGCTGTAGACCAGGCTGGCCTTCAACTAAAGGCATGCGATGCAATACCTGGCTTCTTAGAATTTAAAACAAAACAAAAAACTATTTCTAAATCTCCTCATCTACACTCCAGAGCTAAACCCAAAGTACTTGTAAAGATTTATGAAAAATATTATAGACCACTGAAATGCAATAGATATATAAACCATTCTTGGCAACAACAACAAAACTGGGCAACAGTAAAGACAGGTTTCTTAGATTAAATTACATAAACTTGTGGAAGGAAATACAACTGTAAAGAGTTCACTTGGTAAATTGGCAACTTGAGTGCCCCCACATGACCTTAAACTTGTGATTCACAAGCCTCAGCCCCACAAGTGCTCGGAGGTATCAAGCACTTGTGGGATATCAGGCACATTCCACCATGCTTTTGTTCCTTTTTGCTGTTTTTTTAAAAAAAAGTTTTAAGCTGCACCTGTGCCTATAGACCCAACACCTAGGAGGTTGAGACAGGAAGCTCAAAATTCAAAGGCAGCCAAAGATCTATACCAAGAGCTCAGCTCTAAAATGCAGAACAATCTTGGGTTGCATAGACGGACTGTCTGCTCTTTCACATTCACAAAGGGACAAATTACTGTCATCGAATTTTGGAGACTGCCCCACCACCAAAAGTTGCTGAAAAATTATTTAAACTTGGTTTGGTTGTGCACACCTGTAATCTTAACACTGAGGCGGAGACTCAAGGATCAGCAGTCCACAGTCAGCCTCAGCTACAGAGTGAATCCTAGGTCACCTTGGACTACATGAGACCTTACCCACAAAAGGTGATCTTAATATATACCGTAAATATATCTTAATATTTTGCTAGCTAATATATTGTTTCTCCTGTATTCTAGAAGGACAAAAGGCATTTGTTTAGTAGGTAGTCATTCGTAGGTAATGCAGAAACTGTTGGTTTCATTATATTGGTTACATATTGATTTTATTCAGGCTTGTCAATTAAGAAATACAAACAAGAGACTCTTAGTTGCTTCTACAGGTCCAATTTTTCCTTACAAAGCTGTTAAACACAGCTCTGAAATAGTGGAGTATAGTCAGCAAGAGATTTGGGTAGAGCAACAATTCATCTGAAATCCACAATTATATATTTACTTCCTTTGGTGCCTTGTACAGTAAGGCACTGTTAAGGATGTTACAGAATAGAGGAAAATACCACAGCAAAATAGTTCTAGTAACAACTTACTGAACAAGTTACAGTGTGATGATGGTGGTGGTGATTGTTTCTTTTCATTTTATTATCTTTACAGTAAGTATAGCCTTTATACTCCACACACAAAATAAAACAAGTGCTTATTATGAAATAGTCCCTGCCCGTCCCCCCTCAATATACTGAACATAGCAGTTTAATAGAACAGAAAAATCAAGACAAGTCTGATTTCAAATTTTCAATAAAAAAGCAAAAATATATAATGCAACAGCTGTTCAATTTCCAACTCTAATAGGCCCCAAACAAAACAGCCCTGTATAAGTTTCTCCAGCACACAATCCAGTAGAAATGCTCAACTGTGATCAACTGGTAATTGATGTGAACAGAAGCTTACAACAGAAGTTATATTGCTTCCCTGCCCCTTTTCTCTGACAGTTGGAGGCACGGGTATTAGGAGATACAAAAGAAGAATTTTAAAGAAAAATCCCCAAAGCTGCTGCTGTTTGGGATAGAAAGGAAGACAGTATTTTACAAATGTTCAAAGATTGCAAGGCATTAACACAATTCATTCACTATCACTCCTACTTGCAAGAATAGAGGTCAGCATCTTATTATATAAAACTGTACGTTCAGAACTGTATTACAGGTTCACCAGAAACTATGGATGTAGTTTTAGGCTTTATCAAGGAAAACTGGTTCAGTTCCGATCGTCAGATACTATATATCTAGCCTGTCCCCCTGAATGGCTGTAAACTAAACAATAGCATGTTAACTCCAGAGGAAGCTTAAGGATGGAAGACCACACAGCTATAGTTAGATCTCCCCTGCTTCACGCTCTTCAGAGCTCCTCCTGTCTTCTGATCTGCCATTAGCACTCTCATAGGACCGCTTCTTATCTTTTCGGTCTCGGTCACGAGGTGATCTGTCTCTTGAACTCCTGTCTCTGTCACGTGATGCTAAGTCTTGGTCTCTGAATCTTTCTTTTGAGGATCTGAAAAATATTAATTTGAGGAGCAAAATATGTTGGGACACCCAAAATCCAATGAAAGAATAGGATAAATATTAAGTTTCTGATAGCTGAAGAAACAGATTAGAATACATCTGAGAAGAGAGTTTTTTGACAGAAAAGAGACCTGGGGACACCAAAACAAGATTGGTGGCAACAAATAGCTATAGGTAAAAAGCCTAAACTAAACAATGACTTGCAAATATTCTTAGTATGAGATAACCACGAAGTTTCTCCAATTGATAAAAAAGATATTTAATATAAAAATAATGTAGAGGCAATAGCTTTTAAAAGTAAGATTGCAAATAGGATGGAAATCAATGAGTTAGTACAGAGGTCAGATATTTTGAGCTAAATGAACTGACAATAAAGATTTGGTGTTATAAATCACACACAATGTCAGAGTGTCTTTCTTTTCTATCAACTTTTAAAATGTAAAATGTAAAACCATCCATAGCTTGCTGGCTGTACAAAAACAGGCTACAGCCACATTTGTTCTATAGGCAGCACTTGCAAACCTATGTAACACAACTACTCAATATTATGGCTTTAAGTAACCATGTGCTAATTTTAAAAATCTGCTTTACTCCTCAACTGAATTCACTAAAATCAAAATGGAAGGTATAAAAAACTGATTATACCATAATAAATACTAACTACCCCTAATACTATCCCTATTCTCATACTCATCTTCAAAAAAAGGTACATAAACAAAACACCCTCATATCAGAAATGCAACGGGGGGGGGAGGGGGGGCAACGACAGGACGGGACAAAACAACAAAAGAACCCAAAAGAACACAAAGACATTATATAGACTCTAACTATATTGGTTAGCATAGAGTATATACTTTGAACACCTAAAATGAATTAACAACAAATATTACATTTATTTTGTTCTTTACAGGTGATACAGAATGTTTATACATAATTTATCTCAACAAAGGATTAGAAATACCATCAGAGGCACTGCCAAGTCCTACATTAATACTTTTTTTTTGTTAAGAGTTGGGAATTTAAACCTAGGGCCTCAATATGCTAAGTTTGCATGCTACTAGCCCTGAAAAAGCAATACTTATATGTTTCAGAAAAACATAAGGTAAGATAAAAACACTACTATAACCAGTTTTAAAAATATAGATAAGGAGAGCATTGTAATTTAGATATAAAACAGTCCAAAAGGCTCATGAACTATAGACTTGAAACTGGTGGGTGGTGCTACAGAAAATGCGACGAGGTCATGAAGACAGTAGGTCAATGAACGAATCCACTGTAAGTTCACAGCTAAACAGTCATGAAGGGGTGGATTCTGGCAGGAGGAAACAGCTGAGGAGGAGAGGGTCTTCTTACATTATGTCCCTGACCCCTGTGTGCTCTGTTCCTTCTGGCATCCACAAGGTGAACCACTTTACTCCATTACAGGCTCCTCACCCTCATGCTCTGGTTCACCAGAGGCAATGAACTGAAATCTCACAAAGTGTGAGTTAAAAACTCCTTCCTCTCATAATTGTTTTCAAGTGCTTTGTCATAATACAAAGGTATGGTAACACAGATGATTAAAATAGAAGCTTGAAAACCCACACCACTTGAGAGTTATATGTCTTTGCCCCTTTTTTTTGTTTTCTGAGTCAAGATCTTTCTTCCTAGCCCAAGCTGGCCTCAATCTGTGGCAAGCCTCCTGCCTCAGCCACTAGAGTGTTAGCATTACAGGAGTTCCTGCTAAATAAGCATTTTAAAAAAAAAATGCTTTAAAGAAAGAAGAAAAAAAAAAGTCACACTCCAAGTCTACACAGTCTCTAATAATGATGATAGAAATGATCAATAAAACAATGACATTAGATACTGGCAAGTCCCTGAGGTCAGTGACAGTAACTGAAAAAGATATGAATTAATGTTTGTACAAGATTACAACTGTCCTACATGGTTTGTGTTACTACTGAAAGCCTAATGAGCCAAATATTCCAATTACCTCTATTTATTTGGCAAAGGATTCTGAACCCAAGTAGTCTGACTTTGAAGTCTGTACTACATGACAGATCACCCCAAAAAGCACAAACTTGCTAAAAGTCCTCACTGACCTGTGGGAACTGTTGCCAAGACAAGGTTCAATTAGAAACTCACTTGTAGCAGAGACCAGTACTTCACAGCAAGAGCAAGAAAACAGCAAAATGTCAAGACTTTTAATGCACTCTTTTACCATCAAAAACTAAATTCACATATGTAGCAAAAACTTTTAATAGTTTTACAAAAATAATCTTCTTTTGAACATGCTGAATATGGTGGGAAGTTTTCCTACATAAATAAACTTCACAAGTGCAGGAAGCATCAAGATGACACAATGATAGGACAAGACTGCCCACCCATCCCTCCCATCTTCACTACCAATAAAGATATGTAAGAGAACACCAGAAAAATGACAGCTGGGCAGTTCAACACAGCATCATCCAGATCCTTTATCACCTAGCTACAGTTCTCAGACTTAGTGTGCAGATCTTGAGTCATCAAGAACATTTGAAGACAATGCCTGTTTCTCAACACTGCACTGAGGACAGCCTCCAAATTCCAGTTTCAAAATGTGAGAAAAAGACCTACAGGTATTTTCCTACTTCTTTAATTACAACCATTTATTCACTGATCCATTATCTGAAACCATTTTTAAAAATCACTCTGAAATTCTCATCATCTAAATTTGTAATTCACCCTATGATATCCAGTTTAGCACTTGATAATCTGTGGTCAAGTATGTTCCCACACAGAAAACTCCTTAGAGCACATGAATATGGTTGTTTACATATGCTTTTTTTTTTTTGTTTTTTTGTTTTTTACTATTTTTTAACTAAGCCTAGCACAGAGGAAAGTTACCTAATTCTTAAAGCCAGGCAAGGTGTTATATGTCTATAATCCCAGCACTCAAGAGGAAGCTGAGGCAAAAGGATTATGACTCTGAGGCCAGTGTGGGCTGCAAAAGACCCTGTCTGCCCCAAAACTGACTTTTCCCCTACCCTCCCCCCCCACAAAAAAATAAACCAGTTAGAATCACGTGAAGGTCTACTTAGAACAAGGGCAGAAATATACAAAATAAAATGTTGACTGAAAGCCTAGCCTATTAAGAAACTGAACTTGTGATTTCAGGGAATGGGTAATTCAATCTAAAACAAAGATTTTTGCCAGCTTTCTGTGGATTCAACTATGAACTTTATGTCACAGAAAGCCCAAGACTAGAAACTAGGTACTCCCAAAGTGTTTCTCCCACATAACCTTAAGCAAGGTTATCAAGGAGGGAAAAGTAATTTTAAGTACAATTCAGGCTCCAGGATGATCGTGTGACCTGAGTTTTGGGAACTTACACCCCACTGAATTCTAACCCTTAGTCTGCTCTCACTAGATAATCAGCTCCAGTGTCTGCTCTCATTTTATCTTTTGACGTTTCTTGCTTTACTAAGAAGTGCTATAGCTTCCTCAAAACTCAGAATCTTCCTATCACACTAAACGTGAACACAAAGTGTATGTTTTACACTGCAAATTAAACAACATTGTAGAATGTGTTTGCTCTTTAGAAGGGCACCAGCTCCAAGTTTGGAAAACAGGCAAACAAAGCTAAATAATTCATTTAATGAAAGGACTTCACAGAGCCCCTAATTTGTTAATACATATTGGAAAACAAAGAATCTCCACAACCTCGTTGAGTATTAGTACCTAAAATTACTTGCCTGTAAAATAGTTTGTTTATATCAGCATCCCTCCCACCTCCCCAACAACCCAAGTAAAAGCAAAAACCTCTGCACATACTGGCTCCAATTTCTTACTCTGGCTCACACATAACTCTGCATGAACTACCCATACAATCAGAAAAAAAAATGTATACACCTACAATTGAGTACATATCAATACCAGGTGCAAGTTTCAAACCAATAATCTAAGCATAAGTAACATAAGTAAACAAAAGGCTTAAACATAAAGGTAGCTCTGCATCCTCTGATCGGCACTTCAGTACCTCCTCTTGGATCGCTCTCTGCTTCTATCTCTAGAACTGTGCCGACTTCTCTGGTGGCTGCGGCTGCGGCTGCGGCTACTAGAACGGGACCTGTGGCGATGTCGTTTTTCCCGAGACTTGGATCGAGTCCTCCTCTTGCGTTCTCGAGACATGGAGCGAGATCGGTGTCTGCGATGCTCTCTAGATCTAGATCTACAAGAAAATAATGAAATTATTGTTAGTGCTAAAATTCTTTTTAAAAGAATATACCTTTTTTTCTTCTTAAAAAGTCATGTGTGAGCCAGGCTGTGGCGGCCCATGCTTTTAATCCCAGCACTCAGGAGGCAGAGGCAGATGGATCTCGGTGAGTTTGAGGCTAGCCTGGTCTACAAAGCAAATTCCAGGACAACACTATCTTGAAAAAAAAAAAAAAAAAAAAAAGGGGGGGGGAGTGATGTAGTGATGTGTATATGCATGGACATGTCATGGGACATAAGGAAAGGTCAGGGGATCAGGGGACAGACTTTCTTTCCACAGTGTGAGACCCAAGAACTGAACTCAGGGTATCAGGCTTGATGGTAGGTACCTTTCACCAGTCAGACCATCTTGTCAGGACTGAGATTCAATAGCTATACTTGATGTCAATTAGGGTCTAAATAAACTATACGTACATGGAGATAGATCGCTAGTATAGTAATGACACTAGGATTTCAAAATAAAAAATACAGCACTAATTTTCAGAAGTCAACCAATACTGCATAAGTTTGTCAGTTAACCAGGCATGTAGTGAAGTGGGAAAGTGGAAAATAATATAGAAACGATGAGACAAAAGGATGGATTGTTAAGTCTACTTATGAACAACTACTGCTCTTAAATTTTTACATTAGTATGGGTTTTTGTATACTGATAACAAATTTAAGGTTATTTCCGTTATACTGTACGTATGCTTAGACTCTTATTTAAGATACTGTACCTATGCAACTCATTTTAAAAGGTTATGTAAACTTTTCGTCTTGGAAAGCTATTTAGGATAATAATGAAATACAGGTGAGCAATTAGTCATCTATGTCAATCAAACTCAGTCATGTTAGGCATGCTTTCAAGGTCTAACAGATATTCCAAATAGGTGGTCTTCAAACACTTCAAAGACCTACAGAATATGGCATTTAACCTGTTTTAATAACAACACTTTTCATGACAGCGAGACACATCTGCACCTGGCAGCACCAATGTACCTCATAAAAGGATGATAGGCATCAAAGAACTTGTCTATGGAGTTTTCTTTCAGTGTGCCAACACTAGCCATCTGGGCAAGAAACTGTTCTTGCCTTGACTGTTTAAGTATGCTGTCCAAACTAGACAAGCAGGACACCACAAAAAGTGAATACCAAAATTTACCAAGACAAGGAAAGATAGTCCTTCAAAGTTCCTGCTTTACAAAAATGCCTGTCAAATATTCTAGGCCTGTAGGTCAAAGATAGATGCACCAACGTTACAGATGAACTGTTCAAGCAGCCCCAAGGAAGTTGTTTGCTCTGTGCTTTCTGTTTACTCAAGCAATAGTTTATCCTTCTCAGGTCTGTGATGGAGTTGAAGACAAGATAGTTATAATTACAAATATACCAAATATTTGTATTTGGTACCAAATATACAGGTTGAAAAACATAAAAGCTTAAGTTGCTTATCAGGATGTTTTTAGATCTAGGGAGGTATTTTTAGGATGGTAATACAAGTTATGACAAAAAATGGTTCATGCATAAAACTATGGGCTAAAATACGATAGATAATATAGTAAGTACTTTCTCAAAATTTCCCAAACACAAATGGACTAGACATTGTGGATATAATTCTTACCTGATAATTGTTCTTATTGTATATAGCTTTGTTGTGTTAGTTAAAACCTGTCCTTTTCATTTAGACAAAAGGGGAGAGGGGCTAAAGAGATGGCTCAGAGGTTAAGAGCACTGATGGCTCTTTCAGAGGCCCTGAGTTCAATTCCCAACAAATGGTGGCTCACAACCATCTAATGAGATCTGGTGCTCTATTCTGGTCTGAGGCATACATGCAGGCAGAATAGTGTATACATAATAAATAAATAAATCTTAAAAAAAAAGAAATTAAAAAACAAGGGGGGTGTTATGGGATAAACTTTTTGAACACTGTGAGGATGGGTCACTCTGATTGATTTAATAAAAAGGTGAATGGCCCAATAGCTAGGCAGGACCTCCAGGCACACAGGATGCTGGAAAGAAGGGCAGAGGGGAAGAGACAGAGGAAGTAGAGAAGCAGGATGAACAGTATGTAGAGGAGATAAACGAGCCTGAGACAGCATAGAGATTAATAGAAATAGGTTAAGTTATAAGAACTAGGTAAAAACAAGCCTAAGCTATCAGCCAACCTTTCATACTTAAGTCTCCATGTGGTTATTTGGGAGCTGGCAGGCAGGATGCTAAAGGTTCTCTCAAGAACAAGTGCTCCTGTCCAGTGAGTCATCGCTCTAGCTCATATACACAATTTTTGTTTTGTTTTGTTTGAAACAGGGTTTCTCTGTGTAGCTCTGGAGACCAGGCTGGCCTTGAACTGACAAGAGATCTGCCTGCCTCTGCCTCCCAAGTGCTGGGACTAAAGGCATGCACCGCCACCACCCCAGCTATAAACATGAATTTTAAACCACTTAGCTCCAGTGTGTATTATAATCAACTAAGGTACATATTATAGACTTCAATAAAAGTTTCTTTAACTACACTTACTATGTGTAGCTGTGGATGGCATTGATTTTCTGCCCCTTGGGCAATGGAATTACAGGCAAATACTGGGGTTATAGGGAAACTTGGCTCTGAAGAGAGTATTTCTAAAAAGGGACACAAGAAAGCTGTCTTGTTTAATCCATCTATTATGAGAGAAACATCAACCTATTTACCTATGTATCTGTCATGAGAGACCTGCCTACCTACCTATCTAACACGAGAAAAACAGCACCAGGAATGATGGTACATATATGAAACCCTCACACTTGGAAGGCACAGGTAGGCAGATTGCTATGAGTCTGAGATTAAGCTGGGATATACATGGGAAGACCAGACCAAACAGTGACACCCTGTCTCAAAGTGAAACAGGGTGGGTTAGTAATCAAAAGCACTGGTTATTCTGGAAGGAAATCCAGGTTCAATTCCAGTACCAACATGGTGGCTCACAAGCATCTGTAACTCCAGTTCCAAGGGATCTAGACACTCTCTTATAAACTCCATGGACACTAGGCATGCACATGGTACAGATACATGGAGATAAAATACCATACACTGATAAAATAATCTGAAAGAAAAAAAAATCTACTCAAAAGATGTTTCATCAAATGGTATTTAACCCATTCATTTTGAACTAGTTAACCTATTTCTACCTATTTCATCTAATAAGTAATTTAATTCAACTTTTTTAAATGTCTAGATAATAATTATTCATGTAAAATATATTTACTAGGTACGAGCAGTCTTGCCCATAAGCTAGTAGTAAACGCTGTTGATCTAGCCGGTGGCTCACAACCATCCATTATGAGATATGGTGCCCTCTTCTGGTGTGCAGATATACATGGAAGCAGAATGTTGTATACATAATAAATAAATAAAATCTTTAAAAAAAGAAAAAAAAAGAGGAGCTTACTAAACACACACACACACACACACACACACACACACACACACACACACACACACGGTACATAGCCCATTGCAACTTTTTAGTTACAAGGGAAAAAGAACAGTAAAATCAAATCAAGTCTCTGGACTGTTGGAGTATATAGTCTAGAAACAAGTATCTAGAGATCTACCTCTAGTAAAGAAATAAATAAATGAAGAAATGGGTAGTAATAGTTTATATAAAGCAGGCAGTAAAGGATTTTCTGACAGGATGGCATTTCAGCAAAGATTGAAAAAGAGAAGAAACAAATCAGTCCACTTAGAGAAGGGCACCCAGATATAAAGTTCTGCCATGAGAGCAAGTTCAACATATTGAAGGCACAGAAGAAACCTATCTGACTACAATGAAGGGAATCAACAGGACCAACATAAAGGATCAAGTGTTTCATCATTCTAACCAGGAAGCTAAGTGGCCTATTACATAAAGTAAATGGGGAAGTATTTTTGTGTGACAAGAAATATAAACAACTATCTCAGGATACACTGGAACACATACATAAACACCCCACTAAGGATTTAAGAGTCAGATGTGGTGGTACACAACTATAATCTCATCATTAAGAATACAAAAGTAGAAGGATAATGAATTCAAATAAGACCCTGCCTGGAAAAACAATTAACTAGGTATGTTGACACATGCCTGATACCATCCTAACAGGTCCAGAAGACAAACTGGAGCCAACCAGGGCTACACAGTATCAAAAACAAAACCCATACAGTAACAACAAAATCCCCAGCTAGCTGGCTAACCTATTTGTATTGCCAACTGATATGTTGGGATATCCTTTTTGTGTTGTTGTTTTTTTAAATGGACTACTCAAATTGATTTATTTTTTCAAACTGCCTTTAAAGAAAAAAAAATAAAAAATAAAAAATCCTGGGCTGGAAATATCCTGGGCTGCTCAGAGGTTAAGAACACTGGCTATTCTTCCAGAGGACCCAGGTTCAATTCCTAGCACCCACATGGCAGCTTGTAACTGTCTAACTCTAAAATCTGACACCCTCACACAGACATACATTCAGGTAAAACATAAAATAAAAAATTAAATAAAAATATCCTGTCATACTTACTGAATTTCTAGAAGATTTTTAAAGAAACATAAAGATCAAGCCTGAACTAACAGAGTCAGTGATAATTTCTTTTTTGTTTTTTGAGACAGGGTTTCTCTGTGTAGCCCTGGCTGTCCTGCAACTCGCCTATACCTCCTAAGTGCTGGGATTAAGGTGTGCGCCACCACTGCCTGGCTCAGCTCAGTCAGTGATAATTTATTAATTCTCATTGAAATTTAAGAGATACATAATCTAAAAAACATACATTTGAAAAAAATACAACTTCACTATTTTAACCATCTTCTACAGCACCTACCTTTTGGGATTCTTGCTATGTGAACGGGACCTAAAAAAAGAATATCTACTTTTAGAAAAGTGACTATATAAATTTTTTAAGCTGGCACAATGTGCTTCTAAATGACATTCTTCTTGAGTTCTGACTTTCATGTTACCTTCTACAAAAACAAGGCATATACTTATGCATCAGTGTCTCCACACAGGGGAAAAAAACTGCAGAATTCTCTGCCTTGTCACAGAAGTTTCAACTAGATACCCGACTTAGGAAAGAATATACTTCTGGAGACAAACTAAAACAACAGAAACAAACACCTATTTTTTTTCTATATGTTTCAAACTGTGCTTTGTCTTCTGGGAACAAAGAAAAATGTCTCAAGATCTAAAATGCCCATTTTTCACCTACAACCTCATACTATAGTACCAGAAAGATGAACTCAACTTTACATCTTTGTCCACTGACATGAATTGTATTCTTTAATTCTTTAATTCTTTAAAAGGAGAAAGTGTGTGAGTGAGTGTGTGTGTGTGTGTGTGTGTGTGGGTGTGTGTGTGTGTGTGTGTGTACACGTGAACATGAGTATGCAAGACTCATAAGGCTAGAAGCATTGGATCCCCTGAAGCTGGAGTCACAGAACATTGTTACTTGCCCAATGTGTATGCTGGCAAACTGAACTCAGTTCCTCTGGAAGAGCAGTACATGTTCTAAATCACTAAGCCAACTCTCTCCAAAATGATTGTAGTGCCACCTTGCCTTGCCAGTGAACTTGTGGTGGTGGCCACACCCTCTGGGTGTGGTTTCAGGTGCAGATGTGACCCCATTATAAGGTAGAGAAGATGCTGCCCTTCTGATGCTCTCCACAAGCATGAGGCAGCTGGTCTTCCACATTATAATGGATCACCTGAAACCAAAAGGTGTGCCAACCACCACAAGTTCACTGGCAAGCTGCCACTACAATTATGTTCTTCATTTTTTAAAAACTGTGTGTTTGTCTGAATATGTGTGTGTTAACCACGTGCGTGTCTGAAGTTAAAAGAGGCTGGATCCCAGAACTGGAGATATGGATCACTGTGAGCCACCCATGTGGGTGCTGCTGTTAAACTGCTGAGCCATCTCTCTCCCACCTCCAAATGATGTATCACAACTCTTGACATTTTCCAGTACAGTGTTAGCACTCAATAAACAATTCCATCATCAGTACAACACTTCATGGGTTTAGTGTGTGTGCATATTTTAAAGTATGCTTTGGGCTGTATTAACATGTTTTTATCCATTCACTATCTGTGCAACCAGGGAAAATGTATATATCCTCCTTTAGTTTAATCTATCAATTTTAAGACAGGAATAGCAATATAAATGTCATTACATATGAAATGTCCCACAAAAAGTTAATGTGCTGATGATCTGATCAACTGGTACTTCTAATCATCCAGAGCTAATTGGATCATAAGGACTCTTGCCCAATCAAAGGATAAATTAATCTACATTTTTTTTCAAAATGTGTGCATGTATACCCGATGCATGTGGATACCTGTGAAAGCCAGGTGTTGGATCCCATGGAGTTGGAGTTATAAGCAGTTGTGAACTGCTCAATGGGGCTGCTGGGAATTGAACTCAGTCTCCTGAAAGAGCAGCGATTACCCTTAGCCATATCTCCAGCCCCAAAAACAGATCCTTAATTTGATGGTACTGTTGCTGGGTCATAGAAACCAGTAGGTGAGACCTAGTTCAAAGAAGCAGGTTCTCTGAAGGGAGACTCTTGCTGGACCTATCCTGTCAAGTCACTATGCTTGCTGACCTTGCAGAAAGCAGCTTTTCTCTACCATGAGCCTTTGTATCTTTCAGTCACTATGATGTTCTGTTTAACCACAGGCCCACAGCAATGGAACCAGTAAACCAGGTGCTGAAACTTCTGACTCCATGAGTCTAAATAAACCTTTCTTCTTTTAAACTGTTTTCTCAAGTATTTTCATTTTTTTTATAAGTATTTTCTAACACCAGATAAACTAAGGCAAATTTCTTAACACAGAGCCTGACATATAAATAGCTAGCAAGTGACATACACTTTTAGTTGATTATATCAGGAGCAATAAAAAACCAGCCTGTATAATTTTATACTATTTTCTAACTTCTTATGAACATATTTACAGTACTAACTCAATTTCATAGCTCTTAAAAGGAAAAAACTGCTTCAACTTTTGTTTTGTTTTGAGCCAGTCTTATACTATACGCCAGGTTAGTTCTGAACTAGGTATTCTGAGTGCTGAGATTACAGATATGAACCAAAACACCTGCTTTGTTTTTTTAGGGATGAGGACTCACTATATAACTCTACATAGCCCAAGCAAGCCTCAAGGGTACAGATCCTCTAACTTCAGATTGCTATGTGCTGGAATTACAGGTATGCACCACCGTGCCCAGCTAAATATTTCTCCAATAGTGTTACACTTGCAATCAAAAGGAGTAAGAGATGATCGACTTTCTCCTTTCTCACCATCTACAGATACTATAGCCCTATAAAAAAAAAAAAAAAAAAAGTGAGGTGGCAGGCAGTGGTGCCACACACCTGTAATCCCACACTTGGGAGGCAGAGGCAAGGGGATTTCTGTGAGTTGGAAGCCAACCTGGTCTACAGAGCAAAGAGCAGTACAGCCAGGACTACATAGAGAAACACTGTCATTTGAAAGAGAGGTTATCTGACTATCTCAGTTGAATCTTAAATTGAGAATTCTGACACTATATAAAATGCTCATCTAAATGATGCCACACTGAATAATAGCCCTAGAAAAACACAGCCTAGGTCTGAGCAAAGTGACAAGTGCTAGCACCAAGGCAGTTGGCCTGAGTTACTCAACAAAACCTAGGCTCAACAACCAAGTAAGGTAGATATGGTGACACACATTCCTTTAAGAGTTACGGGTGGCGGGGGGTGGAGGAACGACGGGACGGACGGACCTTGGGCCACGAGGCGCTGGAGAGATGGTTTGGAGATTAAGAGGATCTGAGTTCAATTCCCAGCAACCACATGGTGGCTCACAACCATCTATAATGAGATCTGGTGTCTTCCTCTGGTGTGCAAGGAGACATGTAGATAACTGTATACATAATAAATAAAATTTACAGAGGATAACTTACAGAGGATAACCTCTGTAAATTCAAGGCCAGTCCGATCTACAGAGAGTTCCAGAACAGCTAGGGATACAGAGACCTTGTCTCAGTAGTAGTAGTAGTAGTAGTAGTAGTAGTAATAATAATAATAATAATAATAATAATAATAATAATAATAATAATAATAGCAATAATAATGCAACAAGAGACCTTGCCTCAGTAACTTGAAAGACAAGAACCAATTCCAGAAAAAGTCCTCTGACTTACACATACCCCACTACACAAAGATACTAATACCCCCCCCCACAAAAACAGAAAAAAAATGGGGTGGGGGTAGCACACAACCTCAGCATACACTACAAAGAGGTTAAGTCCTAAAATAAAACCTGTTAAATGGGAAAAAAAATCAGGGAGAGAGAAATGGGGGAGAGGGTGAGACAGTAAGAGAAAGAAAAAGGATTTCTCAAAACAGCAGCAGTGTACTGTTTTGTCCTCAAAATGAAAAAAGACTGCCAGTGAAGTGGCCCAGTGAAAAGGCCTTGCCATAAAAGCCTGGGGGCCTCAGTTCAGCTCCCATGGTGAATGTCCTGACTTCCACTTGAGCAGTGTGAGACCCACTTGTCTGCCATGTGTGAGCAAGTGCACGAGCACGCTGGTACCCAGAGCTGTGACACAAAGTAAAGCTCACCTAAACTGAGAATAATATGCTCAGAGCTTTTGAGGAAGCACAAACAATAATTATCACAGGGACTCACATTATCTCTGAAAGAATATATTTAAGTTCCCAAGATACATTTCATGACTGTGATAACATGAAGGGCTAATGGCTGACTGTGAGGGCGGATGAATGCAATCAGGGGAGCACGATAAACCAACAGAGGCAAGTTTCTTTGTGGCATGTGCTTAAACATGTTGCCAATGGCAACACTGATTTATAAGGATGTTTAAACACTCTAAATATGAAAATACTCAATTTAGCAATCAATGAGTTAATATAAACAGACTTGCTGTGTCAAGTTAATGAATTCTTATAATCTATGGCAAAAATGGGTGTGGTGGCATAGGGGAGGAAGGGGCCAGCCAGGACCACACGGATAAACCCTGTTTTGAAAAGCAATACAAAAGACAAAATAATAACAATAATGATGATGATGACAATAATTGCTGACACCCACAACTTGAGAAAGTAGTAATAGCTTAATATAAAATTAAAAGCTCCAAATGTTTCCTCAAAAAGCATAAAAGGTGGCATACTGGAGTGTTTGTCTAGCATGCACCAAGCCTGGGCTCAAGACCCAACACCACCAGCAAAAAGAAACAAAAGACCACACACAGTTCCTCACTAAGAAGCTACAAAATGAATATATATAAAATACCAGTATAAAATACCAATGAGTAGTAAGAGGTTTTACTGTAATTCATCCAACCCAAAGACATGAGACAGCCCTTACTCACTTCTCCACAATCTTTACAAGTCCCATCAGTTCAGTAGACTGCCTAAAAGCCCTGAAAGGCTGAACACCCCAGCATGAAAATGGGAAATCCAGACATGATACTCAAAAACTGTGGTTTCCGGATCATTACAGATTTTTTAATTAGCGATGCTGGTAAGGCTTGTTTACTCACAGGCTCTCTAATTCACAAACTCCACATTTTGAAACATTTCTGATTTAAAGCATTTCGGATAAATATAAGCTATTGAATTTGTATTATTTCTATCAAAATGGTTTTGCTTTTGTTTATTTGTTTTCTGAGACACTGTTTCTCTGTCGCGCTGGCTGTCCTAAAACACACTATGAGGACCAGGCTGGCCTCAAATTCACAGAGACTGCCTGCCTCTGTTTCCTGATTCCGGGGATTAAAGGCGTGCGCCACCACAGCCCAGCCTTACAACTCTTTTGATTAGCTTTTTCTAAAGCTCTGACCGTCTTATTCTGTCTTCATGTCAAGTAGTATCTCTAATTGGTTTTTAAATTGTTACATTTTAATTTATTCTCTTTTGTCACCCATACAGTACACAATACCATGCTCTTAGAAGTCAGGGGACAACTTTTGGGAACTGGTTTGTCTTCCACTTTGTGGGTCTCTGGGATTGAGAGCGACAATGCCCAGCTTGCATGGTAACATTTTTGAAAGGCAAGAATTTCAGAATTTCCATGCCCAGAACCAGTTCAATTACATCTTCAAAACATATTTCCTTCAGGCTGAAGACTGAGCTTCAAACACACGCACTATTTCTGACACTGTACAAACCTCCTCAGTTTCTCCCGTTCTTCTCTCTCCCTCTCTTCTCTTCGTTTCAGACGTTCCTGGTTTCTTTTCTCCTGCTTCTCAGCTACAACTCTCTTTAAAATGAAATAATTTAAAAATCAGTTGTAAGTTTACTGGGCAAATCCGTAATTATCTTTACCTTAAACTATATCTGGTTTCCCATATAGTAAAATTAGCATAATTTAAAATTTTGTCAAATTTTAAATTGACTCAATTTAAAATTAGACTCAAATTGGCTTTCCAGAACTGTGGAAAACATGTTAACACTTCATTTTTCACTATGATTTCTTTTTTTCAAGCATGAAAGGCAAGCATGCTACCACAGAGCTTCAGCCCTGCCCCCATCATTCCTTAATGATATTTAAAAAAGAAAACAAAAACAAAACCACAGGCTTGAGAGATGGCTCAAAGGTTAAGAGCATTCATTAACTGTTCTTTCAGAGGTTCCGAGTTCAACTCCCAACAACCACATGGTGGCTCACAACATGTATAAGATCTGAAGCCTTATTCTGGCATGCAGGCAAACAATCAAACAGAACACTGTATAATAAATAAATGAATCATAAAAAAAAAAAATCACATCCACTTGACCTTCCCTGTCTCTCAGCATTAGCATACATTTTAAACGGCTTCACTATTGCTGAATCAGAACAAACAGTACTATTCAAAAACTAAGTGTAACTACAGTGGTTAAAGACAAGCTGAGACAAGAGAGCTGCCAGCAGTTCAAGACCAGCCAGAGCTACACATTGAGACCTTGCTAATGAAACCAAAAGAAAAATAACAGAACCAGGTTAACAAGGATAAAGTGAGAAATATTAATTTATACAAGGTACCTTTAATTCTTCGAGCTTTTCTCTTATTTCAATAAATCCCAGGTGCAGTTTACCCCCAAAATGATCAGCAAGTCGCCTGTCATTATCATGAAGACCTAAATATGCAGAACAGACTTCACAGACTCGAAGTTTCTGCTGCTGGAAACTGGAAGCTGGCATAGAATTTCGATAAACTTCCTAAAAAAGTGAGAAAAAAAATCTCACAAATGACCTTAAAAGTTCTATAAGAAAATAAACTATATACACAAAGAATGTTTTCTAATAAATTCTTTGAGAGAGCACTCTGGTGAAGGCCAAAGCTTCACCTACCCTTTACTCCCCCAGTCCCCAAGACAACCCATGAAAGAAAACGTTAACCTCCATAAGGGTTCTGATGACTTGTTCCAAAATGTTTTCGTCAGTGAACAAAACACACTGGTAAACTTGCCAACCCACTATCCTCTTTTCCTTTACAAAGATAATTGTGGATTTTTTTTAAAGCAGTTAAAAATATTTTTTCCAAGAGTCTTTGTAGTTCAGCTAGGATGATACTGATTTAAAAAAAAAAGAAAAAGAAAAGAAAGAAAAAAGCTGGACATAATGTACAGACAAGTTCTTCAAAAGAGAATTGAAGCAGAAATCATCAAAGAGAGAACTGAGGAACTTAATTGTATGTGCTGGTCCTACAACCCTGAAGATCTGAGTTTGATCCTCATAACCAAAGTTAAAAACAACAATAAAACTGCCAGAGCTGGAAAGATGGATTGGTGGGTAAAGACACTTTTTGCCAAGCCTGATGGCCGAATTTCAATTCCCAAGACCCACGTTGTAAAAGGAAAGCAAGGCAGAAAAAAAAGAAATCTTTACACACCAGTGCCATGGCATGTGTCCTCCCCTCAAAAGGCGGGCATGGTGATGGGTGGTTGTAATTTTAACAACCAAGAGATTAAGGACAAGTGGATGGATCTCAGGGACTGACTGGCTTGGCTTGGCTAGCCAGGTTGTCTACTTGACAAATTACAGGCAATTGAGAGACTATGTCTCAAAATAAAAAGGCAGCAAGACAGCTCCTAGCACTATACTCTGTTTTCCACTCACATGTATACACATTAATGTGGACCCACATATGAGAATATACATTTATATACACAGACCAGTGCAAACAACCAAATGCACACACACACACACACACACACACACACACACACACACACACACACACACACACACACACACACACACTAAAATCACCAAAACCTCCAAACAAAAATAAAAAGGGGCTGGAGAGATGGCTTAGTGGTTAAGAGCACTGTGTTTACTCTTCCAGAGGAACTGGGTTCTCTTTAGCAGCCAAATGACAGCTTACAATTATCATAACTCCAAGCCAAAGGTATATATAGCCTTCTTTCAGACTCTGGGCACCAGGTAAGTACAAAGTGGAGATATATTCATATAGGCAAAACACCTATACATATAAAACAATGTGTGCCCGGCAGTGGCACACACCTTTAATACCGGCACTTGGGAGTTCCAGAACAACCAGAGCTACACAGAAATACCCTGTCTCAAAAAAAAGGGGGGCCGGGCGTTGGTGGCACGCCTTTAATCCCAGCACTCGGGAGGCAGAGGCAGGCGGATCTCTGTGAGTTCGAGACCAGCGTGGTCTCCAGAGTGCCAGGATAGGCTCCAAAGCTACACAGAGAAACCCTGTCTCAAAAAACAAACAAACAAAAAAGATACACAACTATCCTAAAGTTACTAAAATTGCTTCCTTCTGCTCGGCTTTTCCACATTAGTTTGAAGAACAGAACAGAACAGAACAGAACAGAACAGAACAGAATGTGTGTCACATCAGTTTGAATCTTGTCACAACAAACCCTGCCATCTTTTTATTTCAAGACAGAGTCTCAATAAATAGGTTGGTTGGTTACAAATCTATGACTTCTTACTCAGCTCTCCAACTGCTAGAATTGTAGGCGTGATTCATTTTATGTGCAACTCTGTACTGCTAAGAACGAAAGTATTTTAAATTCTGAGTTTAGCCGGGCGTTGGTGACACACATCTAATCCCAGCACTTGGGAGGTAGAGGCAGGCGATCTCTGTGAGTTCAAGGATAGCCTGGTCTCCAAAGCCACACAGAGAAACCCTGTTTTGAAAAGCAAACAACAAAACAAAACAAAGAAATTCTAGGTTTAAGAATTAAAAAAAGGAACGAAGAGAAAAGGAATAGTTCCCAGAGTTAAGAAGGCAGAGATCATCATGAAACAATCTAGATGTCATTGGTTGAGGCGAAAAGGCACTACAGCAAAAGACGTTATCTACCAAATACAATCTACCAAATACATCTGAGTTTTCACACATCAGGGACTATACCGACCAAAACAGAGTTTATTTACATTGTTAGATTTTTGAGTGTGCCATAAAATTAGATGAGAGAAGGCCCCCAAGGTAATAGTAGACTGTACTGCTATGGTAAGTAAAACTATCGAGAAAAAGGGTAGGTGGGAACAGTGTATATATGTGTTTGCTTAATGTGGGTAATTGGTTAAATTATATTTATGAAGTTGTAAATTTCAATGTAGTTATGACCCCAATTTTCCAAAAACTACTTTAAAACAACCCAACATCGTTAACACCAATTACTTAAGTATTTCTAAATTGTTTTAATTTCCTTTACATTTTGAATAATTTCCAGTTGAATATCTATTTTATAAAAAAGTACAGACACTAACATTTTACACTATTGGGAACCTATCTCTTTCCCAGATAGCTGGGTCTCACAATGAGACCTTGTCTCAAAACAGCATAGAGAAAGGAATCTTACCTCTGCCTCTCTTTTCTTTGCTCGTGCTTTCTCGACTTCATCCATGACTTTCTGAGACTCCTCCACATTTCCTTCAGCTCCGAGTTGTTCCACTTTGGCCAACAATTTCCCTATTTCTTCATTTAACTCATGAACACGCTCTGCCTAGGAAAACAAAGAAGAAGACCATGAATGAAAAAGAGAATGAAGGGCTGAAAAGATAACTCACCAGTTAAAATCACTGGTGGCTCTTCTAGAGAACCTGGGTTCAATTCCCAGCACCCACACTACAGCTAACAATCATCTGTAACTCTAGTTGCATGAAATCCAATACCTATTCTGGCACTAGGCCCGGGTATGATGCACAGACATGTATGGAGGCAAAACACATTTTTTTGTTTTTTATGTATACACAAAACCATTTGTGTATACATAAAAAAATTGAAAGGAGCATAAACAATGTATTTCAGAAACTCAAAGAGTCATTTAAGACCTATCTATGTAGTGCATTGCTACACAGCCCGGGCTGGACTCCATTCCCATTCCTCTTCCCTGTACCCAAGTACAAGTACATATCAACACACAGAGAGATCAACGTTTAACTTAATAGAAACATTTAATCTTAGCAAAGTAGTATTGGAATAATATTTACTTCTTAAAGTGCCCCCAAGGGTCCCTACTTTTTTATGACTATTCTTTAAACAAGTGGTATTTTTGTTATAGTATCACTGAAAGATCTTCAACCTTCCTTGCACCTGCACCCTCACAATTTCACCTTGATGCATTTGCTTTGATTATGGCAATGGAGAACACACATGTCCTAAGAAAGGCTTCAAAAGCATTTGCTAACTGGGTATGATATTTCTGCCTCTCTCTTCAACCACCAGAAGGAAATGGTTAGCTTAGCCCTCAAAGAATGGCTTGACAGCCTCCAACTCACTGTAAAACATGTCAGAACATCCATGCTCAAACAAGAGTACTGTGCAATCACGCCTACTCTAACTGATCTATTATGTGCAGTTTGAGTTGCTGCATTCGAGGTCATTAGGTATGGAGCCCTTCAGTAGTGATGGATGACTACAATATTGCACAACCAATACAGCTCCATAGAACCCAATCACTGGTCAATCGCTTAACCATGAGATACATGATCTCTTGTATCAACACTTCTCAGGTTTCCTAACACTGCCACCCTTTAATATAGTTCCCCAACCGAAAAATTATTTTCATTGCTACTTCATTATCTTAAACTGTGATGGCAACTACACAAGCTTATGTGTGTTAAAATCAAAAGTGTCAGGGACTGGAGAGATAGTTAAGAGAACTCAATACAATTACAGAGGACCCAGGTTCAGTACCCAGCATCAGTGCCTATCAGGTAGTTCACAAATGTAACTCCAGTTTCAGGGATTCTGATTCATTCACTTAGACTGCATGGATACCAAGTATGCATATGTTGTACACATACAGAGAAGCAATACACTCATGCACATAAAATAAGTCAGAGAGAGAGAGAGAGAGAGAGAGAGAGAGAGAGAGAGAGAGAGAGACAAATAGACAGGTGGTGGTGGCACACACCTTTAATCCCAGCACTCGGGAGGCAGAGGCAGAGGCAGGGGGTTTCACTGTTGAGTACAAAACCAGCCTGGTGTACAGGGTTAAGCTTGTGCCAAGACAGCTGGGACTACACAGAGAAATCCTATCTCGAAAAACAAAACAAATACAGAACTATACATATACTTATTATATGTGAATGAATGCAGGCAAAACTGGTAAATTATATATATATATATGTATATATATATATACATATATATATATATAATTATTATCAATGTTGTTAGATTGTTATATTAGTTAACATTTGGATAGGTAAAAAACAATTCCGCAGAATTCCCTACTTAAGTTTATAGTCTAATTATTGAAAAATCAAAAAGCTGGAATGAGCCTGGCATGGTGGCTCATTAATCCTAGCACTCAGAGGCAGAGGCAAGTGCATTTCTGGGAGTTCAAGACCAGGCTGGTTTCCCTGTCTGTCTGTCTGTCTGTCTGTCTGTCTGTCTGTCTGTCTGTCTGTCTATCTATCTATCTATCTATCTATCTATCTATCTATCTATCTATCTATCTATCTCAAGTTCCAAGCCAGCCACGGAGTTGAGACCCTGTCCCCAAAACACCATAAGTAGATAGATAGATAGATAGATAGATAGATAGACAGACAGACAGACAGACAGACAGACAGACAAATTGGAGTGGATAAAATGGGTTAAAATATAGTTTATAATCCCAGCTCGGGAGGTAGAGGTGGAAGCATGTAAGTCTCTTGTGAGTTCGAAGACAGTTTGATCTATAGAGTGAGTTCCTGAATAGCCATGGATACAAAGGCAGACCCTATTCTCAAGCAGCAACAACAAAAGCAAAAAACCAGAATCAAAAACAAAAACCCTATGCTTTGAACTAATAAAACGACTAAAATCCTTACCTTTGCTGCCACTTCAGCACTTATCTCTTCTTGAGTCTCTGCTAATCTTTTCTTAGACACTTCTGTTCTTCGATCACAATCTGCAATGAATGACTGGAGATGATCCATGGCCTAGAAAATTTAATATAAAACAATTACTGATACAAAGTCAATGTTACCCAAAATCTCTTTACTAAACACTGTACTTTGGGTAAGGGATGAAGCCGTAAGTACAGAAGTGCTTTCCTGCTATCTAGAAAGCACTGGCTGAATGTTATACTCTTCTCTGTGGCCCACCCCTAAAACAAGAAAAACACAGAGCTGAGAAATTATTAGTGACAGAGCATTTCCCTAGGTTTCAAGTAATTCTAAAAAAAATTAAAAGAAAGCCCAGAAGAAAGAACCTTTAAATCCCTCAAAACAATAAGAAAAAATAATTTCATTCTTAAAAATGTTATCATATTGCCAGGTGGTTGTGGCAAATTCCTTTAGTCCCAGTACTAGGGAGGTGGAGGCAGAGACAGGCCCATCTCTTTGAGTTCAAGCCCAGACTAGTCTACAAATTGAGTTGCAGGACAACCAGGACTATACTGAGAATCCTTGTCTCAAAAAACAACCACCAAACCAACAAACATCCAGCAATACTATAAAAATGTACCACAGTAATCTCAGGCTGAAACAAAATGGTAAGCTGAAGACCAGCTGGAGTGACATAGCATGTGTCAAGTAACCAAAGAAATACAGACAAAGACCATGTCTCAAGGTACAACCAACCAAGGAGAAACAGTTTTGGGGTGTCAATAACTCAATGGCTACTAAGCCTAATGACCTGAGTTCCATCTCCAGGATACACACACGATAGGAGAGAAGCAAATTCCTGAAAGCTAATCTTTGACCACAGACAGAATCATAAACAAGAGACACACACATCCCACACATAACATGGAAGACCATTATAACATCTACAAGAGTTATTATGAATATTTAGATAATTGCTTATATTCTGTGGTTTTCAAACTTTTACAAAAATGATGAAATAAGCCATTAACACATTTAACAGACAAAACCTAAGTTGGATTTTCTTTGAGGGATATTTAATGCTTATAACTAAATAATAGTTCATTCAAAAGTAAACTTTAAAGCTAGGCATGGTAGTGCACACCTTTAACCATAGCACTTGGGAGGCAAAGGCAGGTGGATCTATTGAGTTTAAGCCCAGACTGGTCTACAGAGTTAGTGAGTGGGTTCCAAGACAACCAGTACTACACAGAGAAACTCCTTTGGCCAAAAGAAAGAAAGAAGAGAGAGAGAGAGAGAGAGAGAGAGAGAGAGAGAGAGAGAGAGAGAGAGAGAGAGAGGAGGGAGGGGAGAGAGAGAGAGAGAGAGAGAGAGAAGAGAGAGAGAGAGAGAAATTTATTTAAAAACAAAAAAAAAATGTTCAAATGTGGTGGTTTGAATGAGATATTCTACATATTCAAGCACTTAAAGACTTGATCCCCAGCCAGTAACCCTGTTTTGACAGGTTGAAGAAGTATGGCCTCAGCCCAATGTCAACGCCGCAAGCCTTTAATCCCAGTACTTGGGAGGCAGAGGCACGCAGATCTGAGTTCGAGATCAGTCTGGTCTACGGCTTGAGTTCCAGGACAGCCAGGGATATCACACAGAGAAATGCTGTCTCAAAAACCAACCAGACAAAACAAAAAACCCAAGTAAACAAAAACACAAAACAACAACAAAAAGAAGTGTGCCCTTGTGACTCGATAGATGGCTTGGTGGTCAGGAGCACTGGCTGCTCTTCCAGAGCACAGGGGTTCAATTCCCACTACCCCGAAGGCACTTCACAGCTGTCTGTAACTATAGCTCAAGGGGATCCGGCTGCTGACACAGACATACATGTAAACAAAACACGAATGCACATAAAATGTGGTCTTGCCACTAGGGTCAGGCTTTGAGATTTCGAATGCCATTCCTGGCTCTCTTTTCTGCCTGCTTGCCATTCACTAGCTGCACCAGCTGCCAGTCCACCCAGCCATCTCCAACCCCATACCCCACCAGTACGATGACAGACTCTTACTCCTTTGGAACTTCACATCCAAGGAAGTTACCTAGACCATGATGATTCTTATCACAGCAACAGAATTTAACCCCTGTCCTCTGGAACTTAACCAGCCAAATAAGCCAAGAATTCTCACAAAGTTAACAGAGTTACTATTACCTTTTAAATCACAATACAAATCTGCTTTCACTTCCTTACGTGAAGTCAATGAAATATCAAGAAATACTGCTAGTTCTGTGGAGGAGATATTTTGGCTACCTGTTTCTTGCACCCAAATGAATCCAAGATATATAAAGGATTTAACTGTACAAATTGAAATGACTGCTCATGGGGCTGAAGAGATGGGTCAGCAATTAAGAGGGTTGGTTTTTCTTGTAAAGGACCTGGGATTGCTTCCCAGCACCCACATGTGGCTCACAACTGTCTCTAACTCCAATCTCTATCTGATGCTGTCTTCTGGTCTCCATGGATACCAGGTATGCACCTGGTAAACACAGACACACACGCACAACATTCATACACATAAACTAAATATAAAACTAAAAATACACAGAAGAAACCATGGGTAAAACTATTTTCTGGTCAAAATAGAAAAGATCTTCAAGCTGATAAAATAGGTATTCTAAGCACTGATTAGATCCTATAACTAAAAATATTACTTAAAGACAAAAGTCATCCAAAGAAAAATAAAATAGTAAAGTATTTTTAAAGCATACATGAGGCAAAGGACCAATTTTCATAATTTGTAAGGTTAATAAGTCACCTAGAAAACTGACAATGCTCAAGTTTAGTCAACTCAGAAAATAGCTGCTGTTATACTTGATCTCAAATACAATCAGAACATTCATTCTCACTACATTCATAAAAAGATGCAAATTAGCTGGGCGTCGGTGGCGCACGCCTTCAATCACAGCACTCCGGAGGCAGAGGCAGGCGGATCTCTGTGAGTTCGAGGCCAGCTTGGTCTCCAGAGCAAGTGCCAGGACAGCCTCAAAAGCTACACAGAGAAACTGTCTCAAAAAACCAAAAAAAAAAAAAAATTAAGCCAGGCATTGGTGGTGCACGCCCAGGCAGATCTATGTGAGTTCAATGCCAGCCTGGTGTACAGCGAGAGAGCGAGAGAGCGAGAGAGCGAGACAGAAACAGCTCCACTCATATTCTACATTTTGTTTATCAACAGTGACTAAAAACCATCTTAACAACACCATGTAGCCCACAGGTGTTGACTTAAAAATATAAGTCAAAACTTTCACAAAGAGCAATTAAGCATTATCTCTAAATATTACCTTTTGGCTCAGCTAATTTTACATTGATAATGCATAAAGACCAAAAATAACCTCAGTATCAACCACAATGTTCAATGGTAATAATATTCTCCTTTATCTTATGCACAGACAGTATTAAATTTATTTTCACAGACAATTTTATTTACATAAACAAAAGTTCTTAGACATTCAAAAGTCAAGCTATTTACTGCTATTTTCAACTAAATAAAATTACCTAATATCAATGGTAAAAACCACAAGACTTTTCATTGATCATTATGACTTATGTATATGTATCTTATAAAAATACGTAAGTTTCAAAGGTGATATGTTCCTTAAAACATTTTGTATAATTTAGTTTCTCTCTCTCTCTTTTTGGTTGGTTTTTTCGAGACAGGGTTTCTCTGTGGCTTTAGAGGCTGTCCTGGAACTAGTTCTTGTAGACCAGGCTGGTCTCAAACCCACTGAGATCCACCTGCCTCTGCCTCCCAGGTGCTGGGACTAAAGGTTTGCACCACCACCACCCGGCTCTTTTCTCGAAGATATTTATTTCATATGTTTTGCCTACATGTATCTGCGTGCTATGTTAAGTTACTGGTTAATTGTCTACTATGTATGAGGTCTTTGCTGTCATAATACTTAGTATTACCTACCGGCTGAAAAAGTATATTATCTTATCCATGTATTAGTCATCATATAATCAGAAAGATACCTTCCTATGATTTTCTTCCTAAGAGACATTAATTAAGGTTCAAAATATTTTTACTGCAAGAGACAACGTAACATAAAAGGAAAATCACATACATCAAGTTCAAAGAAAAAGTCCTGTTCTTTCGATGCAATTTCATAATCTGCTCTTAAAGCCAGGTCATGGACTTTCAGGCATTCTCCAAGATCCATTCTCTAGGAAAGAAAAGAAGACATTACATTGAAAACATTATAGAAATTCATCAACATCACAGTTCTCTTCAGAATGTATCTTAAGTCATAAATCAGACAATTATAGCTGGGGAGTTAACTTGGTTGCTTAGTGATTGTCTGATATGCTTGAAGTCCTGGGTTCAATACCTTAGCTCTCCATAAACTGGATGTAGTGGAAGATATAGTACTTGGAAGATACAGGTAGGAAGATTACAAGTTCAAGACCATTTGGGAGGGGGGGGCAAGAGAGTGTCTAAAAAAACAGCTATGAATCTTAATAAATTAGTAATACTATAAATACACTACATGGGAGGCTTTTTGGAATGAGGTGGCAAAAATAAGACCACTTACCGTGGTGCAAATCTGGAGGGTGGAAAAGGACACATTAGTAATTAGTTCCCTCTTTCCACCAATCATGGAGATTGAGCTCAGATTGTCACTGAGCCATATGTTCAATCCCTCCTCCAAAAAAGTTTCTCATGAGAATGCATTTAAACTGGACCTAAAGAGTAGGAAGCAATGTGTCTGTAATTCTAGCACCTTAAGAATCTCAGGCTGGGACTGGAGAGATGACATAGTGGGGTTAAGAACACTGGATGCTCTTCTACAGGATTTAGGTTCCATTCCCAGGACCTACATGGCAGCTCAGAATCATCTGGAACTCCAGTTCCAAAGGATTTGATACCCTCTTCTGGCTTCTTGGGCACAAACCATTGCAGACAAACAAGCAGACAACAAAATACATTGGAATTTTTCCTTGTGGGCTACACGGTGTTGTCAATTTTAAAAATAAAAGACTTAAGGGCCTGGAGAGGTGGCTCAGTGGTTGAGAGCTCTGACTGCTCTTCCAGAGGACCTGGGTTCAATTGCAAGCACCCACATGGCAGCTCACAACTGTCTATAATTTTAATTCCAGGGGAACCCACCAACCCACAGCAAACCACCAACACATATAAAAATAAAAAATAAATAAAAATAAAAGACTCAGGCTGGAGGATCTCATCACAATCAATTGATTAGATAGACAGACAGAATTGTAGTAGCATTACAATCTTACACAGTGGAACATGCCTGCAATCATAGCATGTGAAATGAAGCCAGCAATCCGTGTTTGATCCCCACCCACCACCAAAAAGCAAAACAAAATCCAGCTAACAAAATAAAATTCCATATAAAACAGCTAATACTACTCAGTCATAAGAAATTTCTACAGGAAATAGTGTTATAGTGTCTACTGCACCAGTCTGAAACTTAGTTTTTTGTTTTGTTTTCTTTTTAGAGACAGGGTTTCTCTGGGCTTTGGAGGCTGTCCTGGAACTAGCTCTTGTAGACCAGGCTAGTCTTGCACTCACAGAGATCCACCTGCCTCTGCCTCCCAAGTGCTGGGACTAAAGGCATGCGCCACCAACACCCAGTTAATGAAACAGTTTTATATACAGAATCTAAAATGACTTCGTCAAACTTGCTTTTTTATTTTTGCCAATAACTTGTGTATGTATGAAACAAAGTTATGAACAATTATCTTGCATAATATTCCAAACTAAATATACTACATTTATCAGATCAAAATTTTCAGGATTTTTAAAAAGATTTAAAAGGATATAGTGGGTAAATTTTAAATAAAGATACACAGTATGTTTAAAAACCAAATTATATATGAACAGAGAACTAGAGAAATCTTAAAACTAGTCACAATAAAATGTTATGGGCCAGGTGTTTCGGCACAGGCCTTTAACCCCAGGGCTTGCTGGGCAGAAGCAGGCAGATCTTCGTGCATTCAAACCTGACCTACATAGCTGGTTCCAGGGATACACAAAGAGACCCTGTCTCAAAACGCCACACAGAAGATGCTTGTAATCCTAGGACTTTGGGAAGCTAATGCAGGATGATCAAGTTCAAGGTTACTTAGACTACATAATAAAAACTGCCTCCAAAACTTAAACTAAGGGGCTGGAAAAATGCCTCAGCTATTAAGAACACTTGCTCCTTCTCTCCAAAGTGACCTGAGTTTAGCTCCCAGCGACCATGTCAGACAGCCCATGTGGCATATAATTCTAGCTCCAAGGGATGTGACACCGCCACAGTCAATTGCATAACCCTGGCTTTCATACACAAAGTTATACGTACACCCTAAATGGATAAATAAGTAAACAGCAAGCAACTAAATACATAAATAATGGTGCAGCCGTTGGTGACACACACCTTTAATCCCAGCACTTGGGAGGCAGAGGCAGGCGGATCTCTGTGAGTTCGAGGCCAGCATGCCACACTGCATTTTTTTTTTAAAGATTTTTTATTTATTATGTATACAACATTCTGCTTTCTTGTATATCTGCACACCAGAAGAGGGCAAAAGATCTCATAACAGATGGTTGTGAGCCACTATGTGGTTGCTGGGAACCAAACTCAGGACCTCTGGAAGAGCAGTCAGTGCTCTTAACCTCTGAGCCATCTCTCCAGCCCCCACACTGCATGTTTTACAGCAGTGTTTTTAAATAGTAAATCTATGTGACCTACAACTAATTTTAAAACTGCACTCCAGATTTGCTTGTTGTGTGTCATGCCCCCCCCCCCTTCTATGTGTAGCTGTCCTGGAACTCGCTCTGGAGACCAGGCTGGCCTCCAACTTACAGAGATCTGCCTGCCTCTGCCTCCCCAGTATTGGGATTTAAGGCCTACGCCACCATTGTCAGGTGCTCTATAATCTCTTTTAACAAATCTATTTATGGTTTTTAATGAGTTCTTTATTTGATTGATAATTAACTTTACATATTGATTTTTCTCTTCTGATTGCCTTCTCTGCATGCTTTACTCTTAAGATACATGATCTCAAAACTTGTCTCTCAAAATGTGCTTGCTTCTTAGGTCAAGATTTGCTCTTTTTAAAAATTTACTTGTGCTGGGCAGTGGTGGCGTGTGCCTTTAGTCCCAGCAGAGACAGGTGATCTCTGCAAACTGGGGGCTACCCTGGTCTACAGAGAGTTCCAGGATATGCTGCAAAGCTACAGAGAAATCCTGTCTCAAACAAAACAAAGATTTTTATTAATTTGTGTGTGTATGGTGTGCATGTGTGTGGTGGTGGTAGGGTGTCACAGGATGCCCGTGGAAGTCAAAGAACAACCATGTGGAATCTGTTCCCTCCCTCTACATTTACAGGGGTTCTGAGGGTGGAAGTCTGGCAACCAAACTTGGATAGCAAATACTTTTGCTCAGCGTCATCTTTGCCAGATCAGGGTTTGTTTTTAAAGTTAGCCTTCTGGAATTGGGAATGTAGCTCAGTGGTAGAGCTTACTAAAAAATGCAATGCCCCAAGTTTAGTTCTCAGTCTAAAACAAACATAACTCCAAAAAAACATAAAAAATCCAAGGCAGCTAAAACTAGTCTTAGATTTTCACTTAGCTGGGCAGTGGTGGCACACGGCTTTAGTCCCAGCACTTGGGAGGCAGAGGCAGGCAGATCTCTGTGAGTTGAAGACCAGCCTGGTCTACAAGAGCTAGTTCCAGGACAGCCTCCAAAGCCACAGAGAAACCGTATCTCAAAAACCAGAGAGAGAGAGAGAGAGAGAGAGAGAGAGAGAGAGAGAGAGAGAGAGAGAGGGAGGGAGGGAGAGAGAGGGGGAGAGAGAGAGAGATTTCCACTTTACTTACGTTGTTTTAAAACTATGAGGTATACCTCCACCCCACCAACGCCCGGCGAGCTCTACATTTTTTAATACTCTAAGAATAACTTCAAAGGCAACACAAAACACAAGCATATCTGAAGACCACTGGTCAGCAGTGTACCAGGCCAATATGGGAGACTCCGGGATCCAAAGACCTTCTTAAGCAACTACCAGCAAAGCTAGAGAGATGGGAGTGGCACAAGCCTTTAACCCAACTAGGCAGATCTGTGAGCTCAGCTCTACATTTTCTCCATTTTAAACTCGTTTCTCCAAGAAGCTTGGCCAAATCTCTGATCCTAATAACTCCTTTTAAGATTCTACAATATTCTACATTTTTCAGTTTAGCAAGGTAGATTCTATTAAGCTATTTTAATTTTTTAATTTCTGAGAATCAATGTTATAATTCCAAAGAGATTCTAAGCTTCCTAAGAAAAATGGTCTGTTTTTCTCTAGAGACCAAGTTTTGTACTACTCATGTTGCCCAAATCATGACTAATAAATAAACTTGGTTTGAATAAGCAATTCCAAGAATTTAAGGAATAAAACATGCACAAAAGTCCATGTATGTAAGCTTTAATGACATTTTCTGGTTTAGAAAATAGAAATATTTTAAGAGTTTCTCTGCTGGGCGGTGGTGGCACACCTTTAAGACCAGCCCTCGGAGGGAGGGAGGCAGAGAGAAACGGAGCTCTCTGAATTCAAGACCAGCTAGGTTTACAGAGTGAGTTCCAGGACAGCCAGGTCTAACCAGAGAAACCCTGTCATGAAAAACAAACACAATTTTAAGTGCTTCTCTTCAGGAGTTCAACAGAATAAGTACCATTAAAAAACATAATCTGGGGTTAGAGAGGTAGCTCAGTAGTTAAGAGAACAGATAGTTCTTCCAGGACCTAGCTTCAATTCCCAAACCCAAAAGGTAGCTTTTACAGTCTGCATGTAAAAGCATGTAAAAGACTACAGTCTCCAAGTTCTAGGACAGCCTGGCTCTAGACTTCTAGGAGAGCCAGGGCTATTCAGAGAAATCATCTTGAAAAAAATCAAAACAAAACACTCCCAACACAGATTTCACACATCCTTGACATGTAGAGAAGAGAGGTTGCAAAGAGACATATCTATAAAATATTTTCCTTATGTATGTGTGATATAGAGACACATTACTCACCTAGTGATATGATGGGCATAGTATTCATTTAGTTCAAAGCCAACCTGGCTATACAACTTAGGCAAGCAATGGCTGAGCAAAAACTGGTCAGGAAAAAGGTGGTGGGGTGGTAGGCACATTTACTGAGATGTATTTGAACTCTTTGATGTAATTTTTCTTCTTATTTTTTTTTTGGGGGGGGGGGTTTAGAGATAAGATTCTCTGTGTAGTCCTGGCTGTCCTCAAACACAGAGTAGTGCAATACTAATGAATGAATAAATATATATGCTAATACAAATTAGGCACAGTAACAGATCCAATTATAACTACAGATATACTCAAATATGTAAGGATTTTACTGACACACTAAATACCAAAACTAAAAACAAATGAAGCAATAAATTACTGATATTGATATACTAATAATCAGTGAATAGAAATATAAAATTATGCCAGGTGGTGGTGGCAACACAGCTTTAATCCCAGTACTCAGGAGGCAGAGGTAGGTGATCTCTGAGTTCAGGCCAGCCTGGTCACAGTTCCAGCACAGCCAGAGCTATACAGAGAAACTATATCTCAAAAGGAGAGGGAGTGTGTGGAGGGAGGAAGGGAGAGAATGTATTTGTGTTTGAGGCCAGTCTGAGCTATACATGGGCTGGAGAGTTGGTGCGATGGTTAAGAGTACTTGTTTTCTGCTACAAAGGGCCAAAGTTTGTTTCCCAATACCCACATAGAAACTCAGCTTGTTGAGCAACAGGTATGTGTGTGGTGCAAAATACTCACACACAATAATAAATCTAAATAACAATAAAATTAAGTTAAAAAATAGTCTAATTATAAAAGGAGAAGCACCCGAAGTGTCAGAGAAAAGTAAAATCAGATGGCAGTACACACCTATAATCTTAGTGGGGGGGGGGGAAATAGAGACAGGGTTTTTCTCTCTATAGCCAGCACTAGCTGTCCTGGAACTTGCTCTGTAGACCAAGATGGCCTCAAATTTACAAAAATCCTCCTATCTCTACCTCCCAAGTGCTAGGATTAAAAGCATAGGCCACCACCACCTGGCTAATCTTTACAATGTTTATTAATTTAAAACAGTTCTACTTGTCTTTCTACATTTTCTTACACTATTCTAAAAGTCTCAAAAGAATGAAAAACACTAAAATGTGAGTAATAATAGTTTAAGTAAAGTACAAACACAACAAGTAATCTAAAAGTAGGTGGTAGTGGCCAACAGTGTAAAACAAGAGACAGAACAAGAAAACACTCTGCAGGGTTAGCAAGCACAGCTTTCCACCCACCACTCTGTTAGCCAACGCTCTTCTCTAAACACAAACCACAAACTTCTTGGCCCTTGACATTTGAACCTTCAGTCCCTTCCTTTGTTATATTTGGAAAAGGACTTGCCATCCAAATTCAATGCTTGCTTCAAAACTCAGTTTAAGAATAAGAGAAAACCTCGGACGGTGGTGGCACACACCTTTAGTCCCAGCACTCAGGAGGCAGAGGCAGGCAGAGCTCTGTGAGATCGAGGCCAGTCTGGTCTACAAGAGCTAGTTCCATGCATCAAAAAACCCCAAAGAACAAAAAAAGGAGAGAAAGCCTAATATGACATGAAAAGAGCAGACAGAGCCTTGAAAAAAGCAAGACATGGGTCTGAATTTCAATATCACTACTGCTTAAAATATTTTCCCCCTAATTCAAAATTAACATTTTCTATCTTTTCTTAGAGAATAATTTTATTCTTTGACAATTTGATGCATGCATGAAATGTATCTTGATCATATCTAACCCCAACTCTCCATTCTTCCCCACCCATATTTCCTAAAACTTCCCTTCCCACCCTCCCACTGAGTCCAACTAGGACAGCCTACATGGGCATGGTATGGGGTCATCCATCTAAGTAAGGGTAACTTACTAGCAAATTAACAATCTTAAGCATAAGTATTTGCCAATGGGGAACACAAAAAGCAGTCTTACTTTTCCACCTCTTATTAATTTACTTTCACATTTGTTTGAAGATAGGATCTCACTAGCTTGGAACTCAAAATCCTCTTGTCTCCATCTCTAGTGCCAGTAGTACAAGGCAATTCCATGCTCAGATCTTATCATTTTATCTTTTAAATATTTGTTTGTTTTGAGACAGTGTCTCTCTGATAGCCCTGGGTTAACCTGAACTGTGTGCAACAGGATGGCCTTAAACTCAAGAGATCTGCCTGCCTCTGCCTCCTAAGTGCTAAAAGCATGTACCACCACGCCCTGCAAAATTTTAGCATTTTAAGATAGTATCTGGTTATTGTTTTGTGTATGACCCTAGAAATGGAGAGATATCTTGAAAAGACTAAAAGAATCATCTTACCTCTCAAAGATAACCCTGACTTGAAAAAAGAGAACACATGCAAATAAAAGTGCCAATATAGTAATACAGAGAGGAGGAATCACAGTGGGACTCATAAGACAATCACTATGCTACCTCATGCCTGATAAGCTTGACAAGTTACAAACTCAGAGACAATGGCTATTGTAGGGGGGGAGGGGGAGCACATGGAGAAATGAGAAACATGCTATGAAAGTAAAGTAGTGACAAAAATAATCGCACTGATTTATTCAGGTGATAGGGAAAGATGAGGGTTTGTTTTAATTATATACAGCACATATTTTTAATGCAGAAATAACCTATGGCAGCACACAACTGTGAATCCCAGCACTGCAGAGGCCGGGGAAGGGTAAAACTTCTACACCAGGATATTCTACATATCTTCCAGTCCAGCCAGGGCTACCCAGAAAGCCTGTCTATACAAAATACACATGAAACAACAAACTATAGCAATAATAATAAAAAAAGTTAACATTTAAACTATATAATCGCACTGTTTTATATTTAGGACTTCATGGAGCCCAGGCCAAGCCTGAACTCCTGTATTGGAATCATAAGCATACATATATCACCATCCATGGCTACAGATAACATTTCTAAAATAAAATATTTTGAGTTTGTTTTACTTTTTCCATCCTCACTAACCTGGATCCCTCCTTACCCCTCTCAATTTCTTCCTCTACTCAATCCCAGTATTACTTAAATTTCAAAACTCATCTCAATTTGCAAGTTTAACAAATTGTACATTATATGTATGTAATATATACATGTACATAGAGATCTGTACTAAATTCTCAGAAATTACTATATAGTCAAAAGAAAAAAAAAAATTGAGGCCCAGCTTAACTGGTAAGTCTTGGATGGCCTGGAATTTGATTTGCAGCCCAGGCTGCGAACTTGCAGTCTTCTGGAACACTAGAGTGACAGGAATCGAGGACTGGATGCTTGATCAGTGGTTAAGAGCACTGGATGCTCTTCCAGCACTCATGTCTGCAATTCTAACTCCAGAGGATCTAATGTCACTCACCTCCTCAACCACCTGCACTGATGTGTGCATGCCCACTTAGGAGGACACACACACACAGAGATAGCTTAAAATAAATCCCTACACAAACAATTTATAGGACTGTGCCACTTCACCCACTCAAAAGGCTGTAACTCTATAACGGTCAAACAAAACACCAAGTGCCTTTAAATTTTTATTTTTAAAAGAAAGAAAAAAAAAACTGTTACAGGATAGCGCACACAGATGTCTGTCTGCCTGTCTGTAAACCATGCAGTGCCTGCAGAGGAAGGTATTTGATCTCCTGGGCCTGGAGTTACGAGGGTGGATCCTGCGGATTGAACCTAGGTCCTCTAGAATCATAGCCAATGCTCCTAAACACTGAGCCATCACTGCAGTACCTTAAAGCTATCTCTGTTTGACCTGATTGGTCAGACCAGTCATCATCTCAAAGGACTGAAGGATTATTAAGAATAATGCCTGTGCGCTGGAGGACCTGGGTTCAATTCTCAGCACCCACGTGGCAGCTCATAACTGTCTGTAACTCCAGTTCCTAGGGATCTGATTCCACATTAATGCATATAAAATAAAATAAAATATAAAAAAAGAATAACGCCTGTCTGGACAACATGTTAAGTTTAAGGGCAGCATGAGCCAATGAGATCTCAAAATAAAAAAAATGCGCAAGGAGGGCTAGGCATGCAACTAAGTGCAGAGCTATTTCCCTGCATGCCTGTGTAAGGCCATGACTCAATTCCAGTACACATCCTTAATGAGTAGGAATCAAACTTTTCAAAGGGTTTTTACTTGGCGGGCAGTGGTGGCACACACCTTTAATCCCAACACCTGTCAGGCGGAGGCGGAGGCAGAGGCAGGTAGATCTCTTGTGAGTTTGAGGCCAGCCTGATCTACAGAATGAGACCATCTTCCCTAACCTCCATCTCATCTAAAGGATTTTATCAACTCATTTTTTTGCACTCTTGTTTTAAAAAACTATCTCAGCAATGGAGAACCTCAAATTGTTTGATGTTTGTGGCTAACCAACTATATGTATGTTTAAAAAACTACTTCAAGTTATTAGCATGTGTTTCATCTGCTCTACAATTAAATGGTGTACATTTATATCTACCTCCCTTTCGCAATCAAATAGTCTCAAAGAACACAGTAGTTTCCTTAGACTTAATACAGTTTATAGGCCCGGCGTTGGTGGCACACGCCTTTAGTCCCAGCACTCAGGAGGCAGAGGCAGGCAGATCTCTGTGAGTTCGAGACCAGCCTGGTCTACAAGAGCTAGTTCCAGGACAGCCTCCAAAGCCACAGAGAAACCCTGTCTCGAAAAACCAAAAAAGAAAGAAAGAAAGAAAGAAAGAAAGAAAGAAAGAAAGAAAGAAAGAAAGAAAGAATACGGTTTATAAAATTCAACCAGTATCTACCTTGCCTCCCTCTCTCAGGTTTCTCTTTGTAGCCAGCCAAGGGAGTTTGAGGCCAGGTTGGGGGTACATACACAAGATCCTGTCTTCAAAAATCTAAAAAAAAAACGTTTTAAAAAAACTATCGGGGGCTGGAGAGATAGCTCAGAGGTTAATAGTACTAGCTGCTCTTCCAAAGGTCCTGAGTTCAATTCCCAGCCACCACATGGTGGCTCACAACCATCTATACTGAGATCTGGTGCCCTCTTCTGGAATACATGCGGGAAGAACACTGTATACATAACAAGTTAAAACTTAAATAAAAAAATTATTGGCTGGGCATCAGGAGCACATTCCTTTAATCAAAGCACTCTAGAGGCATAGAGACAGATGAATCTCCTGTGAGTTCAAGGCCAGCCGGCTCTACTGAGCAAACTCTGGGACAGTCAGGACTACACAATTAACCCTGTCTCGAAAAGACAAGGAGGGAAGGTAGTGCTGGCCTTCAATCTCAGCACTGGGGAGGCAGGGGCAGATGGATCTCTGTGAGTTGAAGACCCACCTGGTCCACAGAGACAGTTTGAGGACAGCCAACGCTACAGAAAGAAACCTTGTCTTGAAAAACCAAACCTGTCTTGAAGGGGAAAAAAGTATTGAAAGGACCTGCAGAGACGGCCAAGTGATTAAGAGCACTCACTGGTTGCTCTGCCTTAGATTCCATTCCTAGCACCAGCATGTAAGGCAGATCCTAACTGTCTGTAATAGATGTGGTAGAAGAAAAACTGACTCTTGCAAGATGTACAAGTTGCTCTCTGATCTCTATGTATCGGCAGTGACATAAACACATCAGGCAAACACATGCCACCATGAATTTAAAGTTTTTTCAGGCTTAGGACATTCAAGAATGTTTATAAGGGTGTGTGTGTGGCTGGAGAGATGGTTCAGTGGTTAAGAGCATTTGTTCTGCTCAGGAAGTGTTTGGTTTCCAGCACCGTCTCAGTGTGGTGGCCTATAACCACCTGTAACTCCAGGTCCTTTTTCTGACTTCCATTGGCACCAGACTCACACACGGTGCACAAACATACGTACACACAGGCAAAGCACTCACACATCTAATATACATAAAAATTTCAAGGGAAATGTGGTAGGATACAATCTATAACTCCAGAACTTGAAGGCAGGAAGATCTGAAGTTCAAGGTCATATATGGCTATAGAACCAGTTCAAAGGAGGCAATGTTACATGATCTCCCATTTTCAAAAAAAAAAAAAAAAAAAAAAAAAGTAATGAATCAGGTACTCTTATTTTCTATATTTATGGTAAGTCATAATTTATCCACTAGAAGCCGGGCGTTGGTGGCGCACACCCTTTAATCCCAGCATCCCAGCACTCGGGAGGCAGAGACAGGCGGATCTCTGTGAGTTCGAGACCAGCCTGGTCTACAAGAGCTAGTTCCAGGACAGCTTCCAAAGCCACAGAGAAACCCTGTCTCGAAAAACAAAACAAAACAACAACAATAGACTTTATCTATCCACTAGATAAAGTCATTTTGGTGGCTATGATTTCAGTTGGTAAAGTGCTTCTTTCACAAGCACAAGAACCTGAACATGAGCCCCAGTGTCTTAGGGTTACTATTGCTGTGATGAAAAACCATACCCAAAGCAACTTGGGAGGGCAGGACTCGCTTCACTCACATTTTCCATTTAACAGTTCACCCTCAAAAACAATAAAGGCAGGAACTCAAGCAGGGCAGGATGCTAGAGGCAGGAGCAGTGGCAGAGGCCACAGAGAAGTGCTACTTAACCGGCTTGCTCAGCCTTTGATACAGAACCCAGGACCACTAAACCCAGGGATGGCACCACCCACAACGGGCTGGGCCCTCCCCCATCAGGCAGTGCCCTACAGACTTGCCTACAGACCTATTTTATTTATGGAGGCCTTTCCTCGAGTAAGGCTTTCTCCTCTTCCAACAACCTCAGCTGTGTCAAACTGACATAAAACTAGCCCAGCACCCATGTAAAATGACAGACACGAAAGCACAAGGATTCACAGGCTTCACTGGCCAGTAAGTTTAACCTTATCAGTAAGCTCCAGGCCAAGATCCTATCACAAAGAGGGTGAGGGTGTTTCTGAGGAGGACACCCAATGTTCTCTTTTGCCTTGCATCGTGAACACATGTGCAAATATACCCCAAAATTTATGCATGCACTCATAAAAAATAAAAATAATTACAAAAACAAAAAATGTAATCATCTAATTTCCTGCAACACTAAATGAGGGGAAACCTCTGGTTGCTCTTCCAGAGGACCAGGGTTTGACTCCCAGAACCTACATGGCAGTTCACAACCATCTAGAACTCCAATCCCAAAGTATCGAATACCCTCTTCTGGCCTCCCATGTATAGGATTAACAGATACAATCAGGCAAACTTAAGTAAATTAAGTGAAATGTGGAAAATAACAGAGTATCTACAGATGAGAAATTTACTATAGATTACAAATGGATTAATACAAAGGAAAATATTTGTGATATGCAGTGGTACATGCCTATAATCCCTGCAATCAAGATTATAAACAAAATAAAACGTAAAATGAAAGTACTTACAGGAACACGAAACAATTAGTTTATTACCTATTAATATTTGTCACAATCATAATTCAAGTGTTGAACTTGCCCACAAACTAAATTTCTTATCATGTTCTATTATACTTAAGACTTTTTCAGGCTCTTTCATTTGAGCCAAGGTCTCAATAAGTAGCTCAAGCTGGCTTCAAATTCCAGATTCCGTCATCAGGCTGGCACTGTGCTGGAATTCACATTTATTCACCACACTAGGCACAGGCACTTAAAATAGAGTTTCAACTACATTTTCCACTAGGAAAGGACAAAGATGTTTCCTACTGCATGTGTCTTGATACTTTTATGTTTGGGTATCTATGGCTAAAAGCACTCACTGCTTATGAAAAAGAAATCTGGAAACCCTTTCTTCATTATAGATATTTCTGGCAAACGAGAAATAAAATGAAGTCAAGATTTAGCTTCTAACAGTTTTCTCCTTCAACAAACGTATCTGTGAAGGGAAACCACTCATTAGAATTCAATCAGATTCAAAAGTTAAAGATCAAATGCTCTGTGTCATTTAGAGGTAAAGGATGCAGAGGGCTTGCCAAGGAACACTGACCAACGCCCTGATGTCCCCCCTCCCTCTAAGAGCATACATCTTGTAAAAGATTTCCTCATCCCTCTTCAGAAGATCAGAGGAAATAAGAAAAAACACCTACTGAGAACCCCGATTCCTACTTAACGGATGTGAAATAACAAAATGCTATAAAATCACCCTTTAGCCATGCGCAAACAATAGTTTTATATGTAGGCTGCTGAGCTATCCTCGCTGATCTGTCAGCCTACAGGCAGAAAAGCAAGGCTTTAGGAGGAAGCGGCAATAAAAGCACCCTAAATCCCAAATCTGTGGGGTACCATACCAATATACATGTTTCAGATAAAAAATGAAAGGGGAAGAAAAGAACAAAAGAACATGCAAAAATACTCTTGGTCCAGCTTCCTGATAAATATCTATGATCCCAGAACTTGGCAGGGTAAAAGCCAAAAGGTTCTGGAGTTCAAGGTTACCAGTTTGAAATAACAGATACTGCCTCAAACAAATAAACAAACAAGCAAACACCTTTAATCCCAGCACTCAGGAGACAGATGGGGAGATGAGTTTGAGGCCAGCCTGCTCTTTTTGTAAAGAGTTCTAGGACAGCCAGGACTATATGGTACCACCACCACCCACACACTGACACACACAAAGTAGCAACCCTGGGATCTGTCTCAGTGGTTAAATATGTGCTTAGCATATATTTACAAGGTTCTATGTTCATCTCCAGGACCAGAAGAAAAGAGAAAACAAACAAAACAAAACCAATAGAAGAATGGTGGAAAAAAATATGAAAACAAGACAACTACTTAAATAAGGAAATCAATTATTGAAAATTTAAATTATCAATGGAAATGAACAAGCAATGGAGGGACACATCTTTTCTAATGCTGTAAGAATAACAAGATTCTACCAAGAATCTCATTTCTGTGGCACACTTGTAATAAAACAACTTAATAACCACGTACAGTTCCAGAAAGGACATCATGGGGACAACAGTTGAGTAGGTGGCTCTTGCATACTCTGTCATCGCTGAATTTGATTCGTTGTCGAGTAGTATCTCCTGTAATATAGAAAAGTTAACAATATTCAAGGTTAGACAACTAGACAGGGTTTATATTTTGAAAGTCCTAGTTACCACTAGCTTTTGATGTTTGACTATCTTACGGACACTATAAATCAACCCAGGAGGGATTAGTTTTTTAAATACCATCCTATAGAAAAACTATTTTAGACAACATGCAGCTGCAGTTTATGTACTGCAAACATAATTCAAATATAGTCAAAGTGGGAAAGCAAAGCATTCTGTTAAATAAACGTACTTCAGAAAAGCATAGTATTTTAGAGTAGGAATGGACCTTATGGGTTATCAAGTCCAACTCCTTTATACTGCAGATGAGGAAAATGAGGCCCCCAAGAGGTTAAGCAACTTGCAGCAGACCCACCAAAGAGTTTCTACTGGTATACAATGGTCTCTTGACAGTAAGCACTATTTATTTTGTAATTATTTACATTAATTGAAAAACATAAAAAGTAATCTTGCAAACATTGCATACACACTGCGAATCCCCACTGAACCCCAGACGCCATTTCTTCCACTATTTTGTTCCAGCTGAAGTGTCTCCCTTTTGCTGCTGGGAGGAGTTAGAGGGTAGAATAAGGTGTTTAAGAGCGTACAAACCTGGAAGAAGGACTTACACACCAGTCAAACAAAGGCACATTGCCTAAATGAAATGTTAACTTTAATACCTCCAAAGATCCCATACTTCCAAGTTTTATGTGGTCTGTGCTATGTTGCCAAACCAGGCAAAATAAAATACGTTCTGTCCTCATATAAAAAACACAACTCCTAAACAGAAGGAACCAACCTGCTTATCAAACATAGCTATTTACTCAAAAGCTTAAAGAGTCTAAGAAAAGGTAACTAGCTAGATTAACAAAATACAAATGTTAGTTACAGTTTATTTATTTATTTTGCTTAGAATCTCTGAAGAAATAAAAGAAAAACTCACAGGGTCGTTTCCTCTATGCAGAACGATAAGCCCTAAAAATGTGGTTTAGCCTTAAACTGTTTATCACTGATAAATGAAAACCTACTGGTGAATTACTGAAGCAAAACTGTTGAAACAAACCAAAAGCTTGTAAATACCTCTGCAGCTCACATGATACCTACAGCACTCCAAACATTTCAACTAGGAAGCAATTCTTAAATTCAGTTCTGTATTTTCACATGTGAATAAACAAACAAACAAACAACAAAAAAACCATTCAAACTTTACCCCTTTTAAGTGGTCTTATATTGAAGAGCTTAACTTAAAGACAACTAAACACTATGGGGTAAGATTTTGTTCAAATTGTTTCAATTTGGTTAAGAAGATGTAAAGAACATTCTGATTTGCAACTAGGACACATACATTTTTAAGAAAGATAATATGCTAAAAATCATAGCTTCAGAGCAGTTCAACAATAGGTTTTCTGAGGCTAATCTCTAGTAGGTTATTTGTGACACAATCTGGAATAATCCATTTAGTGTCCATGCCTGCTACTATATGTTACTTTGATGGACTTTTATTTCCTTTTAAACACATCTGCTTCTGTTCCACATTCATTAACACATCTGAAAAGTTAGTGATAACTCACGGCTCGGCGAATGCGGGGCCTTTCTGAAACTCCCTTGCAGATTGAAGTAGGCAGGCATAGATACATTGAACCTTTACAAATAAAACAAGGGGCCAGATTGTTCAGTTTGTATAGAATAGACTCTGCCAGCAATTTCAATACAGCACCTAGAAGTACATGTTGACTGTAAAGATTCTTGTATATGAAAACAGAAGTGAACAAAATCAAGAGTGTTTGTTTTTTGTTTTGTTTTGTTTTTATAATACTGACTTAACAAGTATAAGCCCAGAGAAAAATATGACTCAAGATAACTAAATCTCAAGACTGGAAACTCTCCAAGTGGCCCCTGGGCTGCATGAGAAATGTTTCTTTAAAAGTGTGTTGAAGACTAGTGAGTGCCTCAAGCTCCTATGAGAACCAAGCTACCAGAAGCTCACATCAGAAAGCTAAAATTATAGAAGCTTTTTAATCATAGAAAGACTTTGTTTAAAACCTTAGTGTAATTTTAAAAGTGATAAATTTCTAGGGGATGAGGGACATTTACAAATCTAGGAAATACTCTGCTACAACTATCTCAGCTTTTTGGTAATGAAACAGCAATGTCAGTTCAGTCTATTGTAAAACATGGCTCATGGGTAGATGGGGTCTAAGTGAGATCTTAGATATTTTATTAATCAAACATCTCCTCAACTAGGTGCCCATTTTTGCCTAAGAAATCACACTAAATGTATTAAAAAGGGACACATGCCCTGAAGACACTACCAGATAAAACATAAATTACAAATATAAACATAGTAACAGTAGCCCTTGTGAGCTTTAAAATAATGAAGGAATCAATTTCTATAAATGCCAAAAAAGCATCTAAAGTATGTCACTACAAATAAGCAGGTATCCCATAAACATTTCATAACCGCAGCAAAAATAGCTTTCGAATGAGTCGTTATAAAAATCATTTTCCTAGAATTATAAAAACTAGTTCAAGATGAACCAATCCTCTAAGAAGGACATGTAAGTGAGGATCTGCCTATCGATATTTTAAAAGTTCTACTTAGGAGAACTTTATGGCTAATATTTTAAAGTAATTTGGCTACAATATTACAAAATCATGCAGCATTTGAATAAATTTGGGCTTTATGACATAAGTATAATTTAACTACACAATTTTAAAGCAGAAATGCTTTAATCTTTATCTCTGTCACAACATCTGGCCCAAACCATGTTTTTCAAAAGAAAACAGGTAAAACAGAACCCACTTAAGAGGGAAAAAAAAAAAAAAAAGACTACAAATAGGGACTGAATTATGAACAAAATATCCTTATAATAGAGGATTTAACAATCCAACATGTTTTATATATTTGTGTTTCCTAGTAACTGAATTATACAAAATAAAATCTGAGTTAATTCCCTTAATAAATTCTCACATATGTTTAAAAATGAAATTATGGGGGGAACTGGCCTGTTATGGTGATACTAGATGCTAATCATAGAATCAAACCTATTAGTGACTCTAGCCTCTGTGCTACAAAATGGAGTAACAGAGCTTAAGACAAATATTCTGCTCCCAAGGAGCCCACATTTTCACTAAGGAAATAGGAAACACAAATAACAGTAACACAAAATAACATGATCCAAGTGTCAAAAAGAGATGTTTTTAACATACTAGAACTATCACCAAAAGGTTGGGAAAGGCTTCATGGAGAAAGTAGAAGCCAAAATCTGAACACTCCAGATAAGACTTGGAGGAAAGACGAACATTTCAGACCAGAATATTATCTTTGACAAAGTTTACAAAGGTTTTAAGGTTTGGGGAACAGTAAGTAAACTATATTCAGCTTTGGTAAATGGCTAAGTATGTCTGGGAATACAGAGGATGGAGCCAAGGGTACAATTTTTGGATGGTGAAATTTGGTTAAGATCTTTCTTCAATCCATATTTATAAATGAACTTTTAAGAAATGTTTGAAAAAAAAAAAAAAGAAATTTTTGAGCTGGACAGTGGTGGCACATGCCTTTAATCCCAGCACTCTAGAGGCCTCCAGAGGCAGGTGCATCTCTGCAAGGCCAGCCTAGTATAGAAAGCAAGTTCCAATATAGCCAGGGCTATACAGAGAAACCTTAGCTCAGAGGAAAAAAAAATTTTTTTAAATGAGGCAATAAATAGATTAGACCAAGTTTAGTCAACAACAAAAACAAATTATTTTACCTATAAAAACATGTCTGTCTTATGACAGAATTAATTAAGATTTATGTATAATCACAATGCAAGATTTTAGAATAAGGAACTAGACCATTTTTATTTTTAAGGCTGGGCCTCATGTAGCTCAAGTTGTCCTTAAACTCATTGTATAGAAAAAAATTACATCAATTCTGATGCTCCTGCCTCTACCTCCCAAGTTCTAGGGCTTTACAGAGGCATGTACCACCAGGTCCAGTGAGGAATCTGATTTCCAATTTTGGGTAGCCACAAACTTTTCACTTGAAAAGTACAAAAAATGTCTATTAATCATGTCCACCAAACAATTATCTTCAGAATGGCAACTTCATCGCCATCTTTTGTTCAATCCCTTCTTGGGTGTAACACTTAAGAACAGTTGGGTCACAGCTATACAATAAAAACTGAAATACGTAATACTCTCTAGTAACTGAGGCATTAGTTTCACTAGGGGATACGAAAAGGTCTCCTCTAAATCCGGGATCCCCACTTAACCTGCACTCAATACTGCTCTCAAAACTCCCTTCAATCTGCTGTGAAGGAAAATGAACCCCACTGTAATACCCAATATGGAATTATGATCCTACAATCTGATATAAATTTTATCAGCACATAAACTTTGGTCTATTGTACACAGTGCATGCTATTTTCCCAAAGCCCACCCCTCCCCCTCAGCTTCTCCCACCCACTCCCTCCCTTACAAACAACAAACCAAATCAACTTTCATAAATTTAGGTGCTATTTTAAAAACATCAAAATTTTACTTTACCCATTCTCTCCGATGCTCCCTGTATTTTTTTAAGCTGTGAGTGGATGACCATGCTATGTGATCAACAACTGTGAAGTTAGCAAAAGTGAACTGAGTTTAGTATGGTAATTTCAAAAATCCTTAAAGTTTGTAATACTTGACACATTTAAGGTATGCAGAATCCTATCTTACTGTATATCATCAGGCATTAACGGCAAGCAATTTATAAAAGCAGTCAGTATTTCTTTGTACAGGTTTAGCTCAGAGCTCAGCTCAGGGTGGAAATACCCCATGTCTATTACTGAAGGCAGAGACAAGAAAGCTCTCTCACATTTTCTAGTATGACAAGCAACGTGTCCCCCACACCACCACCTGTATCTGTGTTTAGGATCTTTTATCACTCAGTTGACTTGGGACACACAGGCTTCAAGCCCTTCAGTGATAGGAAAGCTAGAGCTAGAAAGAGGTATAGAAATGAAAACGAGAAGCTTCTTGCTTGCCTAACCTCTCTTTAATCCCCAAATGCAAAGGCTATTAATACCCTTTCTTCCAATATAAGCTGCACACCCATATAGTAGTGTAGGAATTACAGAAAAACCTATGGCCAGTTTCTCGTCTACCCCAGGGCAAGGAGTTAATTTCAGAAGTGCACAATTACGCCGTGTGTCTTCGCATGAGTCCAGACACTGTACAACCTGGTCCCTCTTATAATAGAGTCCTCCTGCACCTTCCTCACCTCGCCTGTCTTTCTACGGCCTTTAACAGTCATCTATGTCAACATTTTTGCAAGCAGTTGACACAAAGAAGCTGGTTTAGTGCCTCAGCCTCTCCAAGTGCTGGGATTCTGTGTGCACAGAACCACATCCAGCTTTTACTTCTATGTGTGTGTTTTTCATACATGTCTGTATGTGTATCATATCTGCGCCCGGTGCTCTCAGAGGTGAGAAGAGGACACAGAATCCCCTGGAACTGAAGGAAAGACAGTTGTGAGATGTCATGCGAGTCCTGGAAACTGACACAAGAGCTGCCACAAGTGCTCATAACCTTTCCAGCCCCTAATTACTCTTTTAGGAGGGAGGAAAAGACAGAACCTCCTGCAGCCCAGGGTGCCTGCAACTCATTATGCAGCGGATGACTAAATGTCTGTTCTTCCTGCTTTTACCTGGCAAGTGCTGGGATTAGTGTGCATCACCATGTCCATTTTTGTAGTTACTTCTTAAAATACTTATTTTCCCCCTTCATTCTATCTTAATAAATGTATTCAGTTTCATATTTAAGCAATTTATATTATGTTTTATAAAAGGACTCACAACATCTTAACAATGTAAATTTTTACACAAAAGCAAATAGTTACGAATCTTCCGATGGAATGCCAAGATACATGTTTCTGAATGAATAATTTCACACTTAGTAGCCAGGCGGTAGTGGCACACACTTTTAATCCCAGCACTTAGGAGGCAGAGGCAGTCGGAGCTTAGTGAATTCAAGGCCAGCCTGATCTACAAAGTGAGTTCCAGGAGAGCCAGTACTGTTTCACAGATAATCCCTGTCTCAAAAAACAAAATAAAAAACAAAAAAATTCAAATACATGCTTATTTTAGGAAGAAGCGAAAACTTTCAAAGTAAATATTTTCGGGGAGCAGAGGAGAAATAGGGGTTGGAAACACAGTTTAACTATGAAGTCCTGGCTGGTCTTGCTCACACTCCTCTGTCCCAGTCCTCCAACTTTTGGAATTACAAGCATGCACCACACCTAGCTAGTAATTTCAGTGCTGCTGTCTATCACCAAAGACTACTGATGCTTTACAAACTTTTAAAATCTAAATCACTTGTATATGAAAACCCATGCAACAAAATTATTTTACAAAATGAAGCTAGGGAAAATGCTTACAGCAACTTTAAGATACTGATCAAATAGTAATGCTAGAAATAGAACAGAAATTCTAAATAAAATACATTCCAAGGGTACATTTCACCTACTGCCCCAACCTAGTCTTTTCTCATTATACAAAACAAAGGGTTCTGAAAAATAACAGAACTTAGTGCCATTGTATTCTTGGGGACATCTACTTTAGGAGCTTTTCAGCATACTTCTCTCAGATTTAAGACACTACAAAAGACACTACTAAACTGTTACCTAAGAATTAAACTACCAGGCCAGGCATAGTGCCTCATGCCTGCAGCCACAGAATATGGGAGTCTGAGGCAGTAGGATTGCCATTAGCCTAAACACAGTGATACTACACAGTAAATTCTAGAGCAGACTGAGGAACTACACAGTGAGACCTTGTCTCAAAATAGTTCTGAATATGGTTATACGGAATTCAGCATATATGTCAAAAGTTGCAGCCTGCTAAACTTCATTTTGACCAGAGATGTTGTTCATTTCTGATACAGTAACACTTGTACTCTGATTAGTTTGTGCCTTGTAATTAGAATTTTCTACAAACAAAATCAGAAGCAATGGAAGCTATCTTCCCCACCCCACCCCACCCCATGCCCGTTTTATTTTTTTTTTGAGACAGGGATTCTCACTATGTAGACCAGGTTACCTAGAACTTACAATTCTTTTGCCTCAGCTTTCCAGCTGCTGGAATTACAGGTGTGTAGCACCACAAACAGATAAAAGCTATTTTGAAGAAACAGCTGAAAAGAACCAAAGATGATGTGATTGACTATTTTATTCATTAAAAAGGCTCCCAAAGAGTTGGATGTTGTGGGGCTCACCTCTAATCCCAGCATTCCTGAGGCTGTTCCTGGCTGTCAGGGCTACATTTGAGTCCCTGTCTCAAAGAACAATCAAGTCCCCAATTATTGGAAATAACTATAAACATTAAAAAAAAAACCCAAATCAAAAATCAACAAAGGAAAGAAAAAAGAAGAGTACTGAAAAACGAGTGAGCACCTAATGACGATTTAAAATGAAAATCACAGTAACATCAGGAAGGAGAGGTGAGCCTTGAAGCTACAAAACAGCTCAGCGGAAAAACTGCTGACCATACATCACAAGGGTTATCCTTGGAGACTGCCATTCTTTTTAAAATATGACCAAAATAAACAAAGCACTACTTGTTTTTTCAAAATTAAATAACCATAATCAGTATTTAAAATGCCACTTAAACATAAGTGTTTGTAAATATTTACATAGATTTTTTGGTCTCTCTAGGATTACTAGTAGCTCACGTCTATGTTCCAAGCACTCAGGAGACTGAGGATTTCCTAAATTCAAGGCAGTTTGGATGAGACAGAGACAGAGAGAGAAACAAACAAACAAAAATGAAATGAAGCAAATACACCTCAAATTTCTAAGAAAAAGAATAACTTGGGAGGCAAGCAGGTCTTTGTGAATTTTAGGCCAGCTTGATCTATACAGGGATTTCCAGAGCAGCCAAGACTTCACAGAGAGACTGTATCTCAAAACAAAACAAAGACTAAATAAAGCAAAGTGGGGGACAGGATAGAAAGGGAATTAGTTGAGATTCTACTGGTACCCAATGAATTATACCCTGAAGTTGGTCAACCAATTAAAACACTTCAGTGGGGCTGGAAAGATGGCTCAACAAAGGAACTTGGATGCTCCTGCAGAGGACCTAGGCTTGATTTCCCACACCCATACCAGGCAGGTCACAACTGCCTGTGACTCCAGTTCCAGAGGATCCAATGACCTTCTCTGCCCTGTCTGACACTGTTTACATGATACACACACAAACAGGCATATGTGTGTATATAAATTTAAAAACAAAGAACAAAACAAAAATTAAAAATCCACCAGTCATAAATATTCCAATACTACAAATTAAATTGTGACACAAATTTATACTATTAAGTTTCTAATGTCTGAGATAAATCATCTCTTTCCTAGCAAGTATGCCTCTCAGAATCATGCACTCGCTCCTCAGCCATTTCTGTTGCTGTGTTCCCATTTCACATTGCCACTGTGTTATTGACATCTTGTAGAACTGACTCTCATGAAACAAAACACTAAGGAAAAAAATGAGAAGCCAAGCTAAACAACTTCATTCTGCAGGTCTAGATGACCTCCCTAGAGATGACTGAGAACATTCCATTTCACAAGTTTGCTATTTCTGGTTAGTCACTTCTATTCATGGGCCTGAATATACACTGGCAAATAACTTTACATCTTATATGAATAGAACAGTATGGAATTGACAGAAAATGATTTGGGGTGTCATTCAATTTCATAACAAGATACTTACCACACAGTAAGAAACTAACTCAAAAAAGAAGTTTCTACTTGGCAATATTATTCCATTTAATATGCCTGACAAATTCTAATATTTAGAATATGGAATCCTAAGCGACAAGAGTCTAACTAAGCTGGGCATGGTGATGCATCCCCTTAATCCCAGCACCTGGGAGGCAGAAGTTGGCAGATCTCTGTGTTTAGGCCAGCCTGTTCTATATTGAGAGTTCCAGGACAGCCAGGCTACAGAGAAAGCCCGTCATGAAAACCAAAAAGAAAAAAAAAAAATAGTAATACTAAACAGTTTAAAAAAAAAAAACAATAAGGATGGTAAACATTTATCTACAACAGGGTTTCTTGAATTTTTAGTTGCATCAAAACTGTAAGAGCCAGGTATGGTGTCACATGCCTGTAATGTCAGTACTCCAGGACACAGGGAGAGGTGGATCTCTGTTTCAAGCCAGCCAGTTTACATAAGGAATTTCAAGCCCACACAGATTCAGTTTCAAAACAAAACACAAAATCGTCATAAAACTTATTAAACATAATTGCTAGCCTCCACTTCAAGAATAAGATTTTGAGCTGGGCGTGGTAGTATTCGTCTTTAATCCCAGCAGAGGCAGCAGAGCTCTAAGAGTTCTTTCTACAGAGCAAAATTCCAGGACAGCCAGGGCTACAAAAGAAACCCTGGGGATGGATAGGTTGAATTTCTAAAGAGATGACAGGAATGCAACTGTGGCTCCTGTGGAAAACAATGTGAGAACAGGAGCCAACAAATGCTTTTGATTGGGGGGGGGGGTGTCTGGGGTTTGAGACAGTCTCATTCTGTAGCCCAAGCTGACCTAAAACATAGAAATGCTCCTGTTCAGCCTCCCACTGGGCAAAATTACAGGTATGAGCCACTATATCTGGTCAAATGAGTATTTGAAAAATGCTTGCCGAGAATGCATGAAGCCCTCAGTTTGATACCCAGGCATCACATAAAACTGCATGTCCATGCCTAAAATTCCAGCATTCTCAGGAAAGGAAGATCTGAAAGTCAAGGTCATCCTGGGTTATAGGAATTCCTACTTCTAGCCGGGCACTGGTGGCACACACCTTTAGTCCCAGCACTTGGGAAGCAGAGGCAGACAAATCTCTGTGAGTTCGAGACCAGCCTGGTCTACAGATGCCAGGATAGGCTCCAAAGCTACACAGAGAAATCCTGGGGGGGGGGGGGGGGGAGGAGGAGACAGGAAGCACTAACTGCAAAGGGATAATACATAGACAACAGGACAAAATACAACACAAAACTTGGTACAGTGTGCATCCTCCATAAATATCCACCCTCCCTACTGAAAAGCAAAGCTTTGGATAGTTGAAAATATTAAATTGAGGCCTACAGAAATCTGAGGTCTCAAGAAAATAAAAACAAGCAATTTACCAGATTCTTGAGACAGGACAAAAGATTCAGCAAGGGCAGCTGGTTAAATTCTTTTCACGATGAGTCAAATAGGTCAAACATCAGTTGTACATGGTTCACAACTAAATTAGAACATATGGGTCAATAGAGTGTTTTCTATAAAAAAGAAATTAAGTTCTTTTTCTGGCCAATGTTAAGAAACAAATATGACATTTAATCAACTATGTTACTTTCTGATGCTTTTGACTTGTTAAGTTATTCAGCTATATCAAAAACATGATGTAAACTTTAATTTTTAAAAAAATACTTTCCTCTATATCTTCAATAATCCTACAAAATTAATCTATTTTAGCCTTGCCATCCCATTTCTACCCAAGCAGCTGCTAGTTGCTAGTAAATGACCATTTAACCCAAAAGAACCAATGACACTTGCCTATAGTCTCAGCTATTGGGAAGCTAAGGTTAGAGGATTGCCTAAGTATAGGAGTTCCAAGGCAAGCATAAAACAAACAGCTGTGGCATTAACTTACTGCTAAGTGCTTATCTTACAAGCACAAGGACTGACTGGAGTTTAATCAACCCACAATGGTACACACTTGTAAATGCCTAGTGAGACACAGGCAGGTAGATGTTGGGCCAGGGTGACAACATCAGAAGCTGTTCCCTGACCTCTATACATACATACCTCATGCACACATGCAAGCATAGACACATATCCACCTACACCCAAACAGGAACACATTTTTTTTGGGGGGGGGGTGCTAAAGCCAAAAGATTCCTGTCAGAAACTTACCCTGTTTCTTTCTCTCCCTCATTATTTTTTCCTCCAGCAAGATGTTTCACCTTCTTTCATCTTCTTAGTCTACAATTTCTTTGTAGAATGATTAGGGTGGGTAGAACTCTGTTTCCTCAAAAGCAGCAGCACAGACCCGCTTCAGGCATCTTTTTTTTTTTTTTTTTAAATTTGTAACCTAGGCTCACCTCAAACTCACCATCTTCCTGCTTCTGCCTCCCAAGCGGTACAGGATTACAGATGTAATCCTTCCAGGTTCACAATTTCACCTTTTTTTTTTTTTTGGGGGGGTTGTTTGTGACAAGCTCTCACTCAGTAGGGTAGCCTAGATGGAATTCTAGGTACTCTTGCTTCAGCCTCTCAAGTGGTGGGATTGGATTACAGGTATGTGTCACTGTCCAGCTGGAGGCTCATCTACCTCATTTATCTGGTCTTGCCACACTTACTGACGGCCATTTAGTGCTAAGCCTTTTATACTGTTCAATCCTGCTGCTTGTCTGAACCATCAGCAACTTCAAGTTGCACTGTAAGAAGCCTGTTACTGAACAGACATTCAATGATTGAGCATGACTGTAACACGGACTTACTCTTGTAGTCCCCACACTAAAAACTCTTTATTCTTAGTTGACATCCTTCTTTACCAAGAAACACATCTGCCACTTACAGTGCTTACACATACAAAATAATTTTTTTTACCTGAAATACTGTCTCAGAAACATAGGCTTACTTGAGGAGTGCTAAACAACTGCAGAGATTCCAAGACAACAGGGTTCTAGGAGGTGAGATTTTTATTGTTTTCTGGGCTGCTCTGTAGATAGAAATATTATTTAAAGTTCAAAATGCAAAATGGAGGGGGGCCTTTAACCGATTCACTATCCAAGTGCTAACTGAGCTTAGAATGTTTTGGAGACTCCTGAACACTGACAAAATCAAATAGTTACAGACACAGGAAAACTGGCCTTAAGTTTGCTAAAATTTCTTATGTTAAAGAATGTACATGCTCTAGACTATGAAATATGCTATTATTGTGTTTTTTAAATGTGTACATGTACATTAAAGGCTTTACTTCCTTTACTTAAAATGAAATGAACAAGTATGATAAAAGGATGGCTTACAACTGACCAAGATAAGATTCATTAAGATGAGGAAAAAATGAAGAGCATATGTGTGTTGATGACAAGAGAAACACAAATTACAATAAAGATGTTTTTACAGATAATCCATGGGGGGGCACCAGACAGGGATGGGGATTACAAATCTTTGATTCAATAATTTTGCAGAGACACAGTAATGTTCGACACAGATGTAGGTGTATGAGTTATTATTAAACTTGTGTTAGGAACAGATAAATTACTTTCTGAACTGCATTTTCCAAGGTGTATTACCTAAATAATTATCCTATCAATTTTATGTTATCACACATTCTATAACTAATTAGCAGTTAAGATTAGCATCCTGTATTAACCGATGAAGTATTATCATACAGTTCAGTAAGTAAAATTACTACACAAATAGCAAAAATCATCTAAAATTTTTTTGGTATGTTTTTGGTGTTTTGTTGATTTGGCTTTTTGAGATGGTGTCTCAGGAAGCCTAGGGTAGCCTCAAATCAACTATGTAGCTGAGTCTGGGACACTCCTGATCCTCTTGCTTCATCCTTCCAAATGAGGAGGAGCCCCATGTACAGCAATAATAATCTACTACTCAGGGAACACTGATTGACACCCCTGACAGACAAAGCAGAGCCCTGTGGAGATACTGAGCCACTGAAGTAGACTTTACTTCCCAAGAGAGAGAGGCACAAGAGAAGGTGGCACTCAAGATTGAATCTACAGGTTGTTGCAAATGCCAGGGAAAGTGCTCCACCACTGACATACATCCCCAGCTGTGGGCAACTTTAGTCTGATCAAACAACCCATTATCATGGATGATACCAAACAATTGTATTTCTATGATCTATACTTTGGTTCTATAGGTTGGCTTCAAGGCACTTCTGAAAATACACCATCATTCCTGGTTCATTTTAACCTTTCAGAAATGGTTTGTGCTCCCACTTAAAGTAATTTTCATGGTAACTTCAGAGCAACCTTCTCTAACTTCACACTTGTATATTTAGGGTGTAATCTAGGCCCAGTTCCTAACCCTAAGGGCACAACTCAAGTGGCTCAGAGCTTCCCTAGCATATGCAAAGCCCAGGGTTTGATCCCTACCACTGGGGGTGGGGATGGTGTTACAGGCCACCCCAATTTTTTCCCTAAGTCTTCCAGGAATCAGCCAGAGACTTATAACCAAGCTATGTGATCACAAAGAGGCTTTATGCCAAGGGACATTCTTGCAATTAATCCAGTCTAGTCAAAATGACCATGATCTGTCTGAGGGCACTGGACTGCTTTCTCCCAACTGCCACAAAAACAATTCTCAAAATGCTTCTTTAAATTTCCTCTGTGGTCCTTCCTGCTATCATCTGGAATATGTTCAGGGAAAACAAATTATCTCTCTTTTCTAATTACAGAGATTTTTTTAAATGTAATTAATCTTTAAATTTGAGATTTAAATACTACTAATGGGTATCTACTTGTAATTTTCTTAAAAAAAACTGTTTATTCAACATTATTTAGTGTTAACACAGGAAATTATATGGCTTCTAATATAACAAATTATAGATTTAACTTGAAGCAAAAAGGTTATGTGACTTACCCAAGCTTCTAATTAGAAACCAGGTCTCCTGAGTCTCAGCCCAGTGTTCTTTTCCTTAACTTATGATGCCTTATTAGAAAATTCCAAATACAGACAGACCCCCAGTTACATGGGTTTGAGTTACACTGATTCACATATACAAACTTTATATAGTGTGACCAATGTTTCAACTCACGCGGTACCCTGCTTCCATTTATGCAGTATGCCAGGCATCGGCACGATTTTCAGTGGCACACAGGCGGTTGCCACCACCAGGGCCCTAGGCAAAATTGCAAAGAAGGCAAAGTTTGTCTTTGGCCCTCCCATCTCCCTTGTTCATTTCTCTCCCACCTCCTGGTCATCCCCCTGCCCAACCTCCCATTGCCACCATGCTGCCCTTCTGACTGTCCAAATACCCCTCCCCCAACCAGGGGCTATCCTTTCTTGAAGTGCCCAATAATCTGAGTTACCTATTTTCCTACCACCTTAATTTCTAATGAGGTTTGAGTCACCCAAGTAATTGGCTGATTTAAGCAACTGAAGATGCAGTTAACCAAGAGTCTTAAATTTTCAAGCAACTTAAAAAGGAATTAAAAACTCTTTTAGAAAAGTAAAGGGGAAGAAATCTTTGGAAAGGGGGAGCAACATTTTCCCAGAGACCCAGGATTCCTTTACTATTTCAGAATCCTTCACAAATTCAACACTAAAACTGCCACCTTAGGCACCACTACCCAAAACAATCTATTTATAGTCTATAGGGACAAAAACCTCACCTACCTTTTCCATCTGTCTCCCACTTTCTGGGTCCCCATTTCTACCTCTTAAAGTCAAACACACACCCGAGTTTTTGGTAAGCTGTCCGTGTGTGTAACACAAGGCTTCCCATTATATGGTTCAAATTACACAGCACTATTCAGTGATACACCTATGATTCCCTATCCTCAGATAACCTTAAGTTTCCTGTACACCAAAAAAAACTAAAAATTCTGATTTTATTTCAAGGCTCTGAATTACAAATTCATTAAATATGTGGTAAGACGACAGCATGTTATATTATCTTGCATACATGAAAGAATAAGGGTATCTAAAAGTTTTTTCTCTTTTGTTTTACTAAGCTAAGGTCTCACTGCACTACCACCCTGGGTAAATATTCAATGGTCTCTTTCCACTTTTCCATACATGTAGTTGCTCCTGTTTTGTTGTTGTTGAGACAGGGTCTTGCCCTAATTCAAACTAACCTGCAACTATGTAACCTAGGCTATCCTTGAACTCACTGAAATCCTCCTGCCTCAGCTTCCCACCAGGCCAGAATTGAGGTTTCTTCTGAATCAATACAGCACTGAAAATCCAATGATTTCAACTAAATACTATTATTTACTCATAAGCATGAGTTCATCCATAAATTCAATTGGTCTGGAGGGGAAAAAAAACCCAGTAACAGAGACAAATGTAACTTTAAATACAATGAATTTTAAGAATCCAGCTCCCTGCTGGGACTAACACAGAGAGAAATTTATACATATACATACATATTGTAATAATTCAGTTTTGCAGCGCTAGAGGGGCTATTATCAGAGAAATGTTACCTTGATAGGTCATAGATACCTTGATCAAACTACCCTCTGGAGTAATATAAGGGAATCCTACCTATGCAAAAGATACCAATAATGGCATCCATCCAAATTAAAAAAAGACTGCATGAAGCCTCAAACCTTCTACCATGTTACTACAAAGATGAAAAGGGTTCGGATCCTGTATGAAACCCCTTTTAATACCCTCACTTATGAAGGAAAAGGAACATGTTAAGATGTTAAGACATGCTGCAATTGTAAACATTCTCACCCAAATATGAAGTTACATATTCCAGTGGCATTTTTAATTAACATAACTTTCAGGGGACTGCTTACTACATGAATCAATCTTAATTTCTTCCCAGCTTTCCCTTCTCTTTATAGAGTAAGAGTAAGTCTGCCCCACCCCATTTATCTTAACGTTCTACTAAGAAAAGTCCCCTATTAAAACTCTACCATTCATTGAAAGCTGTGAGTATTGCTAAAGATTTGAAATGTTTTATCTTCTCCCGTATTTTTCGACAAAGCACTCAAACTAATTCAACAGAATTTACACTAAGCTAAGTTTATGTTTCCCTTTTCTAGCAAGTCAGATTTAACAACAACAAAAAACTTTTAATCGCTAAGAAACTTGCCTAAACGAGTTTTTACAAGTCAGGATTTGGAATGGTCTTTAAGAAAGTGCTGAACTTTATTTGGAATGTACAATACTAGTAATTATCCCCCAAAAGCAACATTTCATCACTTTAGAAATTATCTAGAACACAGGATAATCCAACACGTAGATGACTCTGTATAAGGATTCTAACCTCACTGAATTTTGTCAAAAGCACAGGCTCCAAAGCTACACAGGAAAACCCTGTCTTGGAATAAAAACAAAAACAAAAACAAAAAACAGCAAAAAAGCCCTTTGTTTCCTTCAACCCTACTTCAGTGGGCATCAAACTGTTTCCAAAATAGTTCTGTTTAGGGCACATAATAAAACTTGTCATTATTTACTAAGAAAACCTCTATTAAGTCATTTAACAAAATGGAGGTCTCTCAGGGGAAAAAAAAAGGCCTAAACATTTTTCTACTTAAAATGGGGGCAAACACACCCATTTTAAGAAACCACGGTTTGGGTCAGATTTTCCACAAAAAAGAGAAAACAAAAAAACAAAAAAAACAAAAAATCCCGGGTTGATTCTGCAGGGCCGGACGCAGCGTGCCCGGGCCTGGGGGTTACGTGGAGGTTTGGAAGGCCTGGGAGGAAGGGGACGGCGGCGAGGCGTGGAGGAGCCAGAGCCGGGGGCGGGAGGACGGCAGGCGGGCGGGCGGCTCAGCGCCACGCGCGGCCCCCGGTCCACTGCGCAGGACGGACGGACGGACGGACACACGGGCAGACGGGCGGGCAGGCACCCGGCCCGGGTCGGCAGCCAGGAGCACCGACCCTGCCTTCTGCGCTCGGGCCCCGCCTCGCCCCATTGGCGGCCGCTCCCGCCAATCCGCACGGTCACCGCCCCGAAGCCCGCCTGCCGCGCCCCGATTGGTCGGGACGGGAGCCGGGGACCTCGTGCTCCGCGCGCGCCCCGGGGCTCCCCCGGAGTCCCCGTCCCGTCCCCCATCCGCGTCCCGCGCGTCCCCACCCCCACCCCACCCCACCCCCAGGGCTCTGGCAGCCACTTACCGTCCCGGGAGGTGCCCATCAGCTGGTCCAGCATCGCGCGCATCTGGCCTGCGCCGACATGGCGGCGGCGGCGGCGATGGCGGCGTAGCGGCGAGCGGCGGGAGGGCAGGGCGGGGGGTGGGGCGCCGCGGGCCCTGGCGGGCGGCGGGAGGGGGACAGGGGAAGGGGTGGGGGAGTGCGGCGCTGTCTCGGCGGCCCGCCGCGGCCTCGAGGCCCGCGAGTCAGTCGGGGGAGGCGGAAGGGGTCGCGGAGAGAGCCCGGCTGCGCTCCTCACGGCGCGCGCCGGCGCGGACGCGGAAGACGGCGGCCCCCCTTGAGAGAGAGAGAGAGCGAGAGCGAGCGAGCCCCCGTGTCCTCGCTCTCCCGTCAGGCTCCGGAGGCCGGCGCGACGCGGGCTAAGCCGACGCTCGCCTCCTCCCGACACCGACACCCGCCAGCAGCCGTCGGCCCCCCCCGCAGCGAGCGCTGACGCCGCTCGCCACCGCCGCCGCTGCTGCCCCGGGAGCGCGCACGCTGCTCGCGCCGAGTCGGTTCCCGCGGGGCGGGGTGGGGAGGGTCGGGCCAATCGGCATCCAGCTGCCTTCGCCCCGCCCCCGGCCCGCCCGCGAAGGGCGCCGCCCTAACGGCTGCGGAGCGCGTGCACGCGCGCGCCGGCCCCGCCCCCTCCGGGCCCGGGTCTCGCGAGAAGGGCGCTCCCGAGCGCACTCCGGAGGCTGCGTCGCGGCGTGCGCGGCCCGTGGGCCCCGTGTGTCCGCCGGCGACGCGGGCGGCCCGGCCCCGGATGAGCAAGCGCCGAGCCGGGAGCGAGCCCGAGTGAGGTGCTCGGCGGAAGTCCTCGGAGTCGGTCCCGAACCCGCGGGAGGGAGTCAGCCGCACTTTGCGTACTCTGCACCGGGAAGGGGAGTGTTTTGTTTTCTCTGTGATTGCAGTTGAGCGAATGACGTACCTGCTGGAACTGTAGTCAGGCTACTTCGGTAATATAAACACACAAAACTTTACAGAGAAGTGCGTTTTTTGTTTGTTTTGTTTTTCGAGACGGGGTATCTCTGTGTAGCTTTGGAGCCTGTCCTGGCACTCGATCTGGAGACCAGGCTGGCCTCGAACTCACAGAGATCCGCCTGCCTCTGCCTCCCGAGTGCTGGGATTAAAGGTGTGCGCCGCCAACGCCCGGCTAGAGAACTGTTTTTGAGATAGGGTGGTGTCACGATTGTGACAAAGGAAATGGCCCTCGTTCAGTAAGCGGGAATGCCCGAGACGTTATCTTTCAGTTTTGCAGAAAGCTGGGTGTCACCCTGACACAAGGCGAAATGGTTGCTGTGGCCTACTCGACATTTTGTTTCTCGGTTCTTGTTGGTTTTAATTCCCTAGTTGCACGTCTCTCCCCCCTTTGGTTTTCAGCGGCTGAATCCTTTAGGGACATAAAAGTCTTCCCCAATTCTAATACTGCCCCCTCCCCAGATGCCTCAAGCTTCTGTTTCAAGACACAAAACATCCAGAGAACGTCCTGGTGCCCATCATTGCCTCTTGTGATTTGTGAGCCCATTCAGGTGACCGACTGTAACTTTTCAACCCCAGGATCACCCGAAAGGGCCTAGACGCGCAGCCAGCTGCCAGGTAGGGAATACAGGGGCCTAGTGGCCCGTGCTTGTCCCTGATTGAATGACGAGCCTTGTCTAAATGTAGCTGACGCTGACAATGGGCCAAATGATTTATCCCTGGCACTGGGTAGTTCAATCAAGCTGCCCTGAAACTTGCCAGCCAAGCTCAGCCTCACTAGGGGTAGGCACGTGCCACAGTGTCTGGTTCAAAACTAAATTCTAAACATCTCCAAACACTTGCAGATCTCCTTTAAGATTTGTTGAGCTAGAGGGGCTGCAGAGAGCGAGCCGTAGGAGGTGAAAAGCACTGGCTGCAGAGGACCCAAGTTCTCAGTTCCCGTCACCCACATGACAGCTTGCAGCCCCCTGACTCCAGTGCCAGAGCATCTGATAATCTCTTCTGGTCTCCGAGGGCACCATGAACACATATGCACAAATACATGGAGGTAAAACACTCGTGTATAAAAATGTTTCTTAAAAAGAAAACTGATGCTGGGCGTTGGTGGCACACACCTTTAATCCCAGCACTCGGGAGGCAGAGGCAGGCCGATCTCTGAGTTCAAGGCCAGCCTGTTCTACAGAGTGGGTTCCAGGACAGCCAAAGCTATACAGAGAAACCCTGTCTCAAAAAACAAACAAATACATTAAAATACCTGAGTAATTGTTTGAGGGATTTTTTTTGGTGGCTTTGGTTTGTTTGAGACAGGACCTCACCATGTAACTGTGACTGGTCTGGAACTGACTTAGACCAAGCCTGTAACTCTAGATCCACCTGCCTGTACATTGTTACCAGGTTTTTTGTTTTTGTTTTTTTTAAGATTACTTTGTGTGCTATAGTGTGAGTGTAGGGATATATAGCTGATTTTCTGCCACCATGTGATTCCCAGGAATCAAAGTTAGGTTTGTCAGGTTTGATGGCAGCTGTCTTTACCTGCTGAGCCATCTTCCTGCCCCAAGCCATATAAGCAATGTCCATGCATTCACTCACTTTTAATTCCTTCTGACACGTCTGCCTTGCCATTTGGGATCATTTGTTTTTGCTTGAAGTTTTGTTTAGATTCTACAAACTGCACTGCTCTTGTGTTGGGTTGGTTGGCTGGTTACTTCAAAATAGAGTTTCACTATATAACCCTGTCTGGCCTGGAACACACTCTGTAGAGCAGGCGTCCCTCAAACTCATATTGAGATCCACCTACCTTTGCTTCCCAGGTGCTGGGATTAAAGGTGTTCAATACTATGCCCAATTGTTTTTTTATTTTGTAAGACAGGGTCCAGGCTGGCCTTACAGTATCTGAAATGATCATCTTGTCTCCATCTTTCAAGTGCTGAGATTACTGCTCAGCAGTTCTGTGTTTTTAATTGAGTTTCACTGGAATACTTCGAGGCTCACACAGTCTCTGACCACCTACACTTAGTTGCTTTTGCCCTTTAACCATGAGTTGTAAGGTTTTAAAACTATACTATATGACCTGCAAGAGTTAACAGAAACTTACCTGCCCTACTTGAGAGTTTGCTTTTGTTTTAGCCTGCTAGTAAATTCCATTTTCTGATGGTCTGCGAAGAGTCTCATTTTGTTGCAGTGCAGTATTAGATAATTTTTCATTCTACTACTCCCAGGAACTCAGTGTTCAGTTTGTCCTCACTCCTTGATGTTAGCTACTTAAATTTTGGGTTTTGGGGGTTTTTTTGGTAGTGGTGGTGGTGGTTTGTTTTGTTTGTTTTGGTTTTTCAAGACAGGGTTTCTCTGGCTATCCTAAAACTCACTTTGTAGACCAAGCTGGCCTTGAACTCACAGAGATCCACCTGCCTCTTGAGTGCTGGGATTAAAGACGTGTGCTACCAACACTCCACAATTTTGGGGGTTTTGAGATACACATTTTTCTTCATTCTGCTAGGAGCTCAATGACTAGTTCATTGAGAATCCATGAACCAAAAAAAAAAAAAAAAAGGAAACAGCCAATCCTGATGAAAATATTTGTAGCACTTGAGAGGAGGAAGCATGAGGATCAGAAATTCAAAGCCAGCCTTGGCCTCATAGTGAGTTTGCTAACCCAGTGTACATTCGAACTTGCCTCAAAATAAATAAATTGTAATCTGTGTGATGGTATCCTGTAATCCTAGCCAATTCGGGGACTGAGGCAAGATGAACAAAAATCCAGAGTGCTCTGGCATCTTCCTAAGTTAAAGGACAGCCTGGACCCTGGCTGTGCATGTGTTGAGGTGGGCAAAGTGGCTGAGTGGTAAAGGGCTTGCTGTGCAAGCCTAACAACCTGAGTTCAATGCCTAGAACCAACAGTGTAAGAAGGTTCAACTCCGAAATGTTGGCCATTGACTCCACAGGTGCCCACATCCACACACACAGACATAAATACAACTGAAGCTCCATGGTAGTGTTGCAAGCCTTTAACCCCAGCATTTAGGAGGCAAAGGTAGGTGGAACTCTGTGAGTTCAGGGCCAGCCTGGTCTACAGATGGCTACTCAAAGAAACCCTGTCTAGAAAACCAAAAAATGGGGAAAAAATTAAAAAGAGAGAGATAGCCAGGGGATGGTGGTGCACACCTTTGGTTCCAGGCAAAGTTTGAAGTCAGCCTGGTCTACAGAGTGAGGTAAGGGCTACACAGAGAAACCCCATTTCAAAAACAAGAAAGAAAGAAGGAAAGGAAGGAAGAAAGAAAGAAAAGAGTTGGGACCCTGATGGGTGACCTATAGTGCCCTTGGTGTTATCTGTCCTGCCTGGTTAGGCGTTCACTTCCCTTCTTCCACCTAGGCCTGTATGAAAGTATGCAAATTATACACCCATGGGGGCGGGGGGGGGGGGGCACGACGGCTTGGGGACATGGACCTTGACCTGAGTAAATTTCCACTGTGGCTGCTGTTGGTATATAAATCTACTCCCCTTGGAAAATAAATGGCATTCTCCTTGCAATAATGACCCACTGTCTTGTCTTTATTCTAACCCTCAGATTCCCTCCCCTGGACACATGAAATGTTGTATTTCTGGGGGCTACTACAAGAAAGAGCCGGGCGTTTGTGGCACACTCCTTTATTCCCAGCACTTGGGAGGCAGAGGCAGAGGGATCTCTGAGTTCCAGACCAGCCTGGTCTATAAGAGCGAGTTCCAGAACAGCCTCCAAATGCCACAGCAGAACCCTGTCTGGAAAAAAAAAAGAAAGAAAAAGAGTGACCCTGTTTCAAAATCAAAAAAAAAAAAAAAAAAAAAACTTTACAAATTAGCTTGCTTACTTTTTCTTTTGTTTTTTTTCCCCTTGAGACAGGGTTTCTCTGTGTAGCTTTGGAGCCTATCCTGGTACTGCCTCTGGAGACCAGGCTGGCCTCTAACTCACAGAGATTCGCCTGCCTCTACCTCCCCAGTACTGGGATTAAAAGTGTGCGCCACCACTATCAGGCTTATTATCAGTGCTTGAACTGGGGCAGACAAGGTGAAGCGAGCTAATTGTAGGAAGCAATTAGAAAACGCAGAAGCAGTTGTGGCAGATTAAGTAGGGAAAGCAAGGGGGCGAAACCACACAAGGCTGAGTTTTTATTGGGTTAGCTAAATGCAGGAGAACCATTGGTTCAAACGCAGTTGAAAAGGCAGGGTGGGTTGACAGGGTAGATATGAATGCGCTCATTCTGTCCCCTCTTCCTGGACTTCTGTGCACTGGGGTTCAGCTGTGGCTGTCACCTTAGCAGCCATTGCTTATCAGGCCTAAGGAAGTGACACCTCCCACTATTGTTCACTTACTGCTTGACATTACTTAATTCATCCCACATCCTCATGAGTCCCTTTAACTCTCCTCAACCTGATTCCATCTGCTTCTCCAGGACCCTAACACATCACAGTTAGGTGTGCTTTTTTTATACACAGACACTCTGGACCAGCAAGTAGGTAAAATCACTTGGAGCACAAGACTAAAAACCTGAGTTCAAGTCCCTGGATCCCACTGTGAAAGGAGAGGACTCCCTAAAATTGTCCTCTGACCTCTCTACCTGCATGGTGGCACACAAACAGCCACACTCATACATATCATACAATAAGGAAGATCCACGTCCATACATGTAATTCTGTGTTCGTGTAGGCACAGGAAATACACAGAAGCATAGTAAACTCAGCAGTGCTGACCACAAGTAACAGAAGTGTGAGAAGAGACAAAGGGAAATACAGGCATCACATTAACGGCATTAGAATTCCTTAAGACACTAGGCTTGCATTGGTTATTATTTTTATAGCTTAAAATATTTATGTTCAGAGCTTGGCATGGAGGTACTTTAATTCCAGCACTCTGTAGGCACAGGCAGGCAGATCTCTTGAGTTCAAGGTCCACCTGGTCTATATAGCAAGTTCTAGGCCAGTCAGAGCTACACAGTGAGACCCAATCTCAAAAATAAACAAAAGTGGGCTGGAGAGATGCCTTAGAGGTTAAGATCACTGACTGTTCTTCCAGAGGTCCTGAGTTTAATTCCTAGCAACCACATGGTGGCTCACAACCATCTGTAGAGAGATCTGGTGCCCTCTTCTGGACATGCAGGCAAACACGCAGACAGAATACTGTATACATAATCTTTAAAAGCAAAACAAAGGTTTATTTTATTTTTTCAAGACAGGGTTTCCTCTGTGTAGCTTTGGAGGTTTCCCTGGAACTCGCTCTGTAGACCAGGCTGGCTTCGAACTCCCAGATATCTGCCTGCCTCTGCCTCCCAGTGCTGGGACTAACGGTGTGCGAGACCACTGTCCAGCTTGGTATTTTTAAATTATGTGTAGATGTGTGAGTATGTGCACATGAGTGCAAGGGCCTGTACAGAGCAGAGGTGCTAGATCCCTTGAAACCTTACAAAAGGTTAGCTACCTGACTTGGGTGCTGGGAGCCAGACTCAGAGCCTCTGCAACATAGTACACACACTCCTGACCACTAAGCCCTCTTCATTTATTTAAAAAGAACAAAGAAAAATCCCTATGTTATAAAATTAGACCAAGCACACCAGGGACTAGGGTATCAACAGGCTCACTGGTTAGTTTGCCCAGATCCCTACCAACACCCTCCTAAATAGTCATAGCTGTGCATGCTTCTAACCCTGAGCTCCAGAGCAGAGACACATGACTTGCTAGTCAGTCACTGAAACCGAAATAGTGAGTCCTAAGTACAGAAAGAGATACTGTCTCAAGAAATAAGGCAGAGACCCGGACGTTGGTGGCACACGCCTTTAACCCCAGCCTCGGGAGGCAGGCGGATCTCTGTGAGTTCGAGGGCAGTCTGGTCTACAAGAGCTAGTTCTAGGACAGCTTCCAAAGCCACAGAGAGAAACCCTGACTTGTAAACCCCCTCTCCCCGCCAAAAAAGAAAGAAGGGGGAGAAGTACTTGAGGAAGGCAGGCATCCTTTTGTCAACTTCTGGCCTCCACATGAACCTGCGCGTGCAAGAGCACTGACACACACATAAGCACATCAATTAATCCAATGTGAAAACGTCAGCAGATTCGCTTGCAGACCCCTCCAGTTTTACTTCCCTAACCACTCAATCAACAAGAAACACAGAACAAAACAACAAAAACCCTACACTTTAAAAAGATTTAATGATAAATACATATTGGTAGAAATGGTTAAGTTCTTAAATGAAGGGATATCTGAGGACTTTCCATCACGGCTCCCAGCCCTTCCCTCCAGGTTGTTGGGGCAACTGTAGGCCCACCAAGCCAGCAGACTCCTCCACTGAGCGCTCACCCTTGCCATGAAATTCCTGGTGAAGGGCTACATGCTGCCGGACACTACGCAAGAGGCAGAGGTAGGTAGCGGCTTGGAAGTGAAGCTCATGTTGGGCTCTGCACAGCTTCTCACTGGTGACCTGAAAAGGCAATTCACAAAGTCAGACAGTCGAGCTTTTGTTTTGTTTTGATCTATATACAGGTAAAAAAAAAAAAAAGGGAAAAAAAGAAAAAAGAATACATGTATTTCCTCCGTTTAAACAAATGAAAGCTGCTTTGTGTTTCTGAGACTTGAACATGGCACACACATTTTGTCTAGGGTGCATTAAAGAAACCATTAAAGAAATGGCCACTCCGTTATGTGGTTTGCTAGCTTGGGTTTTGTTGTTTTGTTTTCAAGACAGGGTTTCTCTAGAACTCGCTCTGTACACCAGGCTGGCTTGACCTCAAAGGCCTGTCTCTGCAGGTATGCACCACCAACATGGCCTTATGGTGTGGTTTTTATGAGAGACAGAATATCCAGAGGCATCCAAAGAGTCCAGAGCGGAGAGAAGATGCAGTGGACTGAAGTGGCCAGGGCTATGAGAGAACAAGAGAGTGGATTTTTAGGACAATGAAGAGCAGGGGGCAAGAAACAGATTGGGCTGGAACAGACCTGTGAGTTGGGAGGAGTGGGCAGGATGCTAGTGTAGGGGCTTTTAAACGTACAAGTACTTATGAGTAGGGACTGTGAGACCCCAGAGGCTACCATGGACTTTGCTGTGCAACCACAGATGCAATTCAATAGAGCCAAGTCCCTTCTGCTGGGAGCAAGGGAAGTGACTGCTTTGTGAGGTGGAAAACTGTTTCACAAGCTCCCGAGGAGCACTGAAGTATGTCTGTAGTCCAGCTGTATTCCCAGATACATGGACTTCCTGAAACCTAACACCTTTCACTCCAGAATCAGAAACTTAGAATAGTAGCAACATGAAGATCATATATGTATATATGTATGCACATGTATATATGTGTGTGAAATGAATATTTTTCATATTACTTAAACTTGTTTGTGCAAGTTTTTTTTTTTAAAAAAAAGACTTATTTAATGTGTCCTAGTGTTTTGCCTGTATAACTCTGTATGAGGGTGTTAGATCCTCTAGAACTGGGGTTACAGACAGTTGTGAGCTGCCATGTGGGTACTGGGAATTGAACCTGGGTCCTTTGGAAGAGGATCCGGTGCTCTTAACCACTGAGCCATCTCTCCAATCCCTTGTTTGTATAATTTAACCATCTGGAAAATCTGAATTCTAATGACTTTAACAAGCTGGAAAGTCCATATCAATGTTCGGAGTAACTCCAAATCATGGTTGTTCTTCCTAATACTTGACTTTTAGTACTCTGCCCTTAACATTCCGGGTTCCACGGCAGTGAGACAGGAGCACAAACATCAATACATTGTGTAATTCCTTTTTTCAGTCTCAATACCCACAGTTAAAATCTGAAAACTGGAGCACACAATACTTTAAAGTACTACAAGCAGCACTTACCTGCTCAAATCAAAATTTTTTAGAGACAAGGTTTTACTATGTAGCTTGGACTGACTTGTAATTCAGTCTTCTTACCTTGGTTTTACAATGCTGAAATTTACAGGTGTGACACCACAATCACACTTGGGTCAAACTTGATGTAGCTGGTAGTGCAATCGTGTGTGTGTGTGTGTGTGTGTGTGTGTGTGTGTGTGTGTGTGTGTGTGTGTGGCGGCTGGGGGTGTTGCTTTTTGAGAAAATGATCTCACTATGTATCCTAGCTGGTTTGAAAATCACTGTCAGTAGGTAAGGACACCTGCTGCCAAACCTGGTGCCTGGAGTCCAATCCCCCAAAATCCACAAAGCTGAGAAAGGGAACTGACTCCCCTACAAACTGTCCTCTCAACCCATTGTTTGGCATGCACACCACCCCCAAAAGGAGAGATATGAATATATTAAAAGACAAAGGTACCCTCCTCCTGGGTAGCCTCACCCAGCTTTATGTGCCGGTCTGTGCCTGGTCTCACTGTGTCTTGTGCTGTGTTCAGCTGGTGTCCCTGGGGGGTCCTGCTCTTTTCTGTGGGGAGAACAGGGCTGGAAGTGGATCTGAAGGAGAGGGGAGATGAGGAGGAACTGGCAGAAGAGGGAGGGGAGGCTGCAGTGGTGGTAAAGAGAATATATAAAAAAATGTAAAAAAAAAAAAAAAGAGGGGTACCTAATTTCCTCATTTCTCCCAGGCAACAGAAAAGATGAGCACAGGAAGCTTTTAGTCCACCAGAATAGAAATCATCCCCCACACGCTATACACATTCACTTAGAGTAGGATCTCTAGTGGCTTCAGGCATCCTGTCCTCTTACCATCAGCCTTGACCTTTTGGGGAGGAGGGTGTTGTTGTTTTGTTTGGTTGGGTTTTTTTTGTGAGCTTCTTGAGACAGGGTAGCTCTGGCTTGCCTGTAACATTCTTTATAGACCAGATTGGCCTAAACTAACTCAGGTATCTACTCTCTTTTGCTTCAGCTGGGATGAAAGGCATGGGGCAGCCCTGGAGTTTTAAGCGTGAATTTTTGGTGTTTTTCTGGGGGAATTTCTACTACTGGTTTTTTGTTTTGAGACAGGGTCTCACTATAGAGCTCTGGCTGTCCTCTAGACCAGGCTGGCCTCAAACTCAGAAATCTGAGTACTGGGATGAAAGGCATGTGCCAAGACTGCCAGGTGCAACTTATTATTGATATCTGGTCCAAGTTCATAGTACACAGTCTGTAGGGTTATGGCATTTAAAAGCTAAGTCAATTTTAGGTCTAAGGCTTTGCATTGCTCAAATTCAGCAGTCAAGATGATTGCTCAAGGACATTAGGTTTCCTTCCCCTAAATCCGAGTTCCACTTATTCTTGTGCAGGTGCCTATCCTTGAGCGTCTGCAGCCTCACTTGCATTTGACCTTGTCCGAAAGGCAGAGAACTGATCACTACCGCCGTGGGAAATGAGCCATCTCCCATTCCCTCAGACTAAGAGGGATACAGAGTGTGGACTTCACAGTGGTACCTCCTAAGGACAGTGTTCTGTGTTTATGTTTGTATATCAGTAAACCATGAAACCTGTGGCTGAAGATGGCTCAGAGGCTAAGGCACTGGCTCTTCCAGAGGTCCGGAGTTCAATTCTCAGCAACCACATGGTGGCTCACAACCATCTGTAATGAGATCTAATGCCCCCTCTTTTGGTATGCAGGCATACATGAAGACAGAAACACTGTGTACATAATAAATAAATCTTTAAAAAAAGTATCCTGTTATACAGCAAGCTAATGATGTAGCTGGTAGTGCAATCGTTTTAGAGACTACAGGTCATTTTGTTCTCTATGGTAAACAATATTTACATAATTCGAAAGGAGTACCCGCACTTGAAGAACTCTCCACTATTCCCCACTTCGTTGTCTTAAAAACTGCTTTTGTCTGGCCTATGCCTTTAATCCTGGGGCTCAGCAAACAGGCAATCTTTGTTCAAGGTCAACCTGGGCTACATAGCAAGTTCTGGGTCAATCAGCTTAATAGTGAAATTCTGTGTCCACACAGACACAGACACACACAGTATACACACACACTAAACACACACACACTGTCCCGCCTCACGAAACCCGGCTTCCTATAAAAGCTTGCACGCAGAGCGTGAGGGAGGATAGGCAGCGCGTGCCCGTGCGCCTCTCACGGTGAGGGCCCAGGGCCTCCTCCAGCCCTCACCGCCCTCACCGCCCCGTACACCAGGGAGAGCCCGGGGACAGCCGCAGCCGGTGGGCGGCGGGCAGGGAGTCCCTCGGAAGACGCCGCCCGCGTGGCTTTCGGGTGGCGGGCAGAGCCGGGCCCCGGGTCGGGTAGCGCAGTGAGAGCCGCAGCCGGAAGCCGCTCGGCTCGTCGCGTCTGCGCCGAGACCCGGCAGCCACGCGGTCCCGGCCCCGCCGCACCCCGGCCTCCCCTCCCTAGACGCGGGGCCGCGGCCCCCGTACCCGATGCGCTCGGAAGGCCTTCACCAGGTAGCGGTAGGCCGCCGTGTCGCGATACGGCCGCCCGCTGGCCGCGTCCAGGTAGCGCAGCTCCCGCAGCAGGCCTCTGAGCGTGCGCGCCGGGGACCCCAGCGCCGCCATCGCGGTGCCCTGGGTGAGCCGGCAACTAGGCTCAGCTCCGCGCCCGACCCGCCCTCCGCGCCGCGCGCCCGCCCTCCGATCCGCGCCCCGCCCTCCGCGCCCCCGCGCTCCGCGCGCGCCCCCGCCCTCCGCGCCCCCGCCCTCCGAATCCGCGGCCCGCCCTCCGCGCCCCCGCCCTCCGATCGCGCGCCCCGCCCTCCGATCCGCGCCCCCGCCCGGACCTCTATCCCCGCCCCGCCACCCGCGCCCCGCCCCGCCCCGCCCCGCCCCGGCGCTCCTCCACAGCGCCACCTGCCGGCGGCCGGGGAGTGAGACGCCCGCTGCGCCGGGGAAAGGCCGACAAGCCGCCAGGTTGCGTGCTCGTCCTGCACGCCGGCCGCGCGCGTCACTGCGGAAGCAGGGGAGACCGCAGCCGGCGGGAGAGCGTGCGGGCCCGGCCGAGGGCACACGAACACCGCCCGGCCCTGCCCACCAGAGGGGTCGCACTGGCGCGCATCGGCCGCCACACCCGGTGCCCCCCGCAGCGCAGGGGACGGACGGAAACGGCGTGCAAACCGCAGCCCCGCAACGGGCAAGGGCTCCCACCGGCGGGCGGCGAGCTCCAGCTGCAAACAAAAACAAGCCGGGCGGTGCGGGCGCCCGGGAGGCAGAGGCGGGCGGATCTGCGTGAGTTCGAGGCCACTCCGGCCTCTAAGTTGGCTCCAAGACGGCCGGAGCAATGTAGGGAGAGCCTGTCTCAAAAGCAAAATCGTACGACAGCAGCAAGAGGAAAAGCAGGTTGTTGGGAGGCGCGAGAAAAGAAGCACCCCAGATGGGACTCGAACCCACAATCCCTGGCTTAGGAGGCCAATGCCTTATCCATTAGGCCACTGGGGCTCTCAGTGGTGAGGCGCTCAAACACCGTAATCAACCTATTTCCTGTTTCGCACGTCATTGCCTAAACATGCCTCTATCCTATCCCGGAGACCCAGACCCATGATCCGTCGGGCAGAGATGCCTGCTGGGAAATGTAGTTCAGGAACAGGGAGCCCACGATGGTTTTACCCTGCGAACAGGAGGTGCAAGGAAAGCTGAAGGGCTCTGTCCTTTGCTTACGTGTCCTGGTTCCTGAGCGGCGTAGCAGGTCTGCGCCTGCGCGGAAGAGGGCCTGCGGGGATGCAGAGCCAAAGCCGCCGCCAAAGCTGGGCTTTCCTTCCTCGCTGATTCCTTTCTTTCGTTAGGCTTTTTACCGGAAAAGCCCGGCCCGGTTCCGACTGAGCTGCTTCTCCGGGCTCGCCTTTGCTCCCCCGGTCGTTAGGTGGCGCTGCTGCAGCGGGCGGCTCCCGTCTCCGCGGGCAGCAATGTTAGCTTCTTTTCTCTTAACCCTTCTCTAGCTCGGGTCACTTCTTATTACCCTCTGTTCGGGTGTCTTAGCTAGATTCACTCTCTCTCTCTCTCTCTCTCTCTCTCTCTCTCTCTCTCTCTCTCTCTCTCTCTCTCTCTCTTTCTCTCTCTCTATTTAAATTAGAAGCAAGCTTGTTTTGCATTTCAATCCCAGTTCCCTCCCCCTCCTCCCCTTTCCCCCACCGACCCCCCATCCCATCCCCTTTCTGCTCCCCAGGGAGGGTGAGGCCTTCATGGGGGATCTTCAGAGTCTGTCACATCATTTGAAGCAGGGCCTAGGCCCTCCCCCGTGTGTCTAGGCTGAGAGAGTGTCCCTCTGTATGGAGTGGGCTCCCAAAGTCCATTCGTATGCCTGGGATAAATACTGATCCACTACCCGAGGCCCCAAAGATTGCCGGGGCCTCCTCACTGACACCCACATTAAGGGGGTCTGGATCAGTCCCATGCTGGCCTCTCAGCCATCAGCCTGGGGTCCGTGAGCTCCCCCTTGTTCAGGTCAGCTGTTTCTGAGGGTTCTCCAGCCCATCACTCCTCCCCTTTGCTCATCAGTGCTCCCTCTCTGCAACTGGATTCCAGCGTTCAGCTCAGTGTTTCTGAGCTAGACGCTTACCCCATCCCAACAGCCAGATTGTCTTCGGATTCCTACTCTCTCGGGGCTTTTTGACTTGCTGGAGTGTATTTTAGAAACTGCTCTAGGCCCTTATGTTTCATATGTCAAGGTTAAAGTTACTTTTGTTGCTTATGGTGGCACCCTTTGGAGACTGAGGTGGGAGGATCTCTGGGAGTTGGGCTACATAGATCTGTCTCAAATAACCTAATTAGAACCTTTTTTTCACTTCTATTAGACCCAGACCCAAGCCGGGTGTTGATGGCGCACGCCTTTAATCACAGGACTTGGGAGGCAGAGGCAGGGGGATCTCTGTGAGTTCGAGACCAGCCTGGTCTACTAGAGCTAGTTCCAGGGCAGCCTCCAAAGCCACAGAGAAACCCTGTCTCGAAAAACCAAAAAAAGAACCCAGACCCAAATGCTGCTGAGTTCATACCCATTTGCAACTATGTGTCTCTAATCCCTGGTGGTTGGTTCTGTACAGGACTCAAGCTAACAGACTCTAAGGCAGCAGTTCTCAACCTGTGGGTCACGACCCCCTTGAGGGTTGGATGACCCTTTCACAGGGGTCGTCTAAGACTGTTGGAAAACACAAATATTTACATTGTGCTTCATAACAGTAGCAAAATTATAAAGTAGCAATGAAAATAACCGCTCTATGAGGAACTGTATTAAAGGGTTGCAGCATTCGAAGGTTGAGAACCATTGTTCTAAGCTCTGTGGCACACTGTATGATGGACACTCATTAACTAACGGGACTCCTCTCCCAGCTTTTCTACATCCTCAAGATCACACCTTCCTTTCTGGGATGCAAGACTCCCTCCTCTCGCGGTCAACCAGGAGTGAAAGACAATCTCCTTACAAGTGCGGCTGCGGAGTTCTCATGAGTTGACAGGAAACCTCACTCACCCCTTTCCCTGAAATCTATAAGAAGGGATAACCCCTGAGACATTTGGGTGTCAACTGTCCTCAGATTCCCTTCCATGCTGCAGACTGTGGGTTTGTGACATTAATAAGTTAAATTTTATTTATTTATTTCTTTTTTTTTTGGCTTTTCGAGACAGGGTTTCTCTGTTTAGTTTTGGAGCCTATCCTGGCACTCGATCGATCTCTAGCCCAGGCTGACCTTGAACTGACAGAGATCCGCCTGCCCTGGCCTCCCGAGAGCTGGGATTAAAGGCATGTCCACTACAGCCCGGCAAACTTAAATTTCTTACACAAAAGAACTGTCTACCTCAGTGTCCCCCTTGAGCTCCAAACCATCAAGTTTCATCTCTTTCCTGGCTGCCTCTATTTACCACATTTACACCCTGTTGTAGCTGTTCTCTTCGTCCAGCTGGGAGACTTACTTCTCCCCAAACCCTGTACCTAAGAGAAGAAAATATTCTGTCAGGCCCCTCATGGCAGTTTAGATTGAGGCTCCTGAAAGTGATAGACATAGAAGGGGCTCCAGACTCAGTGCTTTGTGGCAGCTGGGAGCTAGAGACCTGAAAGCATGGAACTGGTGGTGCTGGACTGTATCTCACAACCCTCCACCCAGCTGCCAGCAAGAAGACAACCACAAACAAAAACGCAAAAACCCCAGCTAGAACAAAACAGACATGAGAAAGCTCCAAGAGCATTTGGAGTGGCAACAGACTATATTCCACGACAGATCAGACTGCCCTATGATTGACTTTCTATTGGAACCAGCCATGACCAGGAGCTCCAGAGCGAAGATAACTGGGACCAAAAGAAACTTCTGGCCATAAACTGATGGCGAGGCACTTGTTTCCCTCCCGATGCTGTAGTGAGAAGCAGACCCACCTAATAGGGAACACTACACTTGTGGTTGGCTCAGTGTTCCTCCCATCCCCCTCCAGGCTGATAGCTCTTTCCTTTTGCACCTTATTTGCATGTACATACATTAAACCAATCAGAATTTACCTTTATAACATTATGTTAACATATAATAAAGACATTATATATTATTATAAATATGTATGTAATATAAATTATATAATACAAATATATACTTGTTATATGTAATATAACAATATAATAAATGTGAGATAGATAAGATATATATTCAGGGTGTGTGGGGACTAAACAGAGATTCTTGAGATCACTCCCAGCAGACAGGATGGGGAAGAAAAAGAAGACTGCCTTCAAGGCTTTCCAGAGACATGTGTTCTAAGGATCACAGAAGTCAGGGAGTTTGGTCAGGCTACCAGTACTCCAGCCTCCAAGAGTCAACCATGGCTGCAGGCAGAGGCAGAAACTCATTCCTGTTGCTGCTTCCCGCTCGGAAGACCCATTGCTTCTGAGACCTGTGACTCCCGCCCCAAAGACCTGCCACTGCAGACTTTGAGACCTGTGGGACCTGTAGCATTTCCCATAGCTGTACAAGCTCTAGGCTAGCATTCTTTTGGTACAAAAGTTCTGCTCTCACTGTTGTATTCCAATTGTCAAGCCTGGGCAGCAACCTGGTGTTTTCATTTAAAGTTGTTAATGCCAAGATAATAGAAGCTCTCCTCGTTTGTCCACCCTTTGCTCTCTTTCAGTTTCATCATGGAGAGAGCAAGAAAAGGACCCAGTGAGATCCAGGAGAACCTAGTCTGCTACTCTGACATTTCTGTTTGGTTGGTTTTGTTTGGTTTTGTTTGTTTTTTTGAAACAGGGTTTCTCTGTGTAGTCCTGGATGTCCTGGAGCTTGCTTTGTAGATCAGGCTGGCCTCACTCTCACAAAGATCCACCTGCCTCTGCCTCCCGAGTGCTGGGATTAAAGCCATGAGGCATCATGCCCAGCCTACTCTGACATCTCAAAGGAACCGGCACCTTTTGGCTCCAGTGGCATATTTTTGTTGTTTGTTTTCTGGTGTTTTCTTGTTTGTTTTTGTTTTTCGAGACAGGGTTTCTCTGTGCAACAGCTCTGGCCTTCCTGGAACTCGCTCTGTAGACCAGGATGGCCTGGGACTCACAGAAATCTGCCTGTATCTGCCTCCCAAGTGCTGGGACTAAATGCATGTGCCACCACCACCACCACCACCACCACCACCTGGCACACACATTTTTTAAAAAAAAAATAAAACAAACATGGAGCTGGAGAGATGCTCAGTTGTTAAGAGTGCATACTGGGCCAGGTGGTGGTGGCACTCAGGAGGCAGAGGCAGGCAGATCTCTGTGAGTTTGAGGCCAGCCTGGTCTACAGAGTGAGTCCCAGGACAGGTTCCAAAGCTACAGAGAGAAACCCTGTCTCAGGAGGAAAAAAAAAAAAAAAAGAGTGCATACTGTTCTTCCAGAGGACCTGAGTTCAGTTCCCAGCTACACACATAAGGTGATTTACAGCAGCTTCCTGTTAACTCTAGCTTCCCGGAACCTGACTTGGGCACCTGCACTCAAATGTATACACATCTAACACACACACATAGGTGTGGGCACACACAAACACACACATACATATGCACACAATTAAATATAAATCAGTGGTGGCACACACCTTTAATTCCAGCACTCAGGAGGCAGAAGCAAGCAGTTCTCTGAGTTGAAGGACAACTTGGTCTACAGAGTGAGTTCTAGAATATTCAGGAGTACAGAGAGAAAACCTTTCTCAAAAATAAATAAATAAATCTGTCCTAGTTGGGATTAATGTTTCCGTGGTGAAACATCATGACAAAAGCAACTTAGGGAGGAGAGAGTTTATTTGGCTCACACTCCCATTGTATCCTTCATCAGCAAAAGAAGTCAGGACAGGAACGAGCTGGGCAGGATCTTGGAGGCAGGGGCTGATGCAGAGGCCACAGAAGAGTGCTTACTGGTTTGCTCCTCTTAGCTTGCTCAACCTGCTTCCTTACAGAATCCAAGACCACCAGCCCAGGATGACACCACTCACAATGGACTGTGCCCTCCCCCATCAATCACTGATTAAGAAAATCCTCTACAGGCCTACCCATACCCTCATGGAGGTTCCTTCCTCTCTGGTGACGGGAGCTTGTGTCAAGCTGACTTAAAACTAGCCAGTAAAAAAATCTTTTACAAATATACACATAAAACAACAAAAAACTAAAATGGAATATCCAGATGGGGGAACATTATGTAGCAATAAAAGGGACAAGTAAGTGATTCATGCAGTAACATGAATAGATCTCAGAAACATCTCCCTTAGAAAAGCAGGACATTTAAATTAATCTGTGATGACAGGAGCCCCGTCAGAATGCAGTAGGTAAAGACTCTCGCTGTCAAGCTTAAGGACCTGAGTTTGATCCCCAAGCCCTACACAGTAGAAAATTCTTTTGAAACCCATGCTTTTGACTCTTTCAGATTTGTCTTTTTGTTTTGTTTTTGTTTTTTTATTTTTTGAGACAGGGTTTCTCTGTGGCTTTGGAGGTTGTCCTGGAACTCATGCTGTAGAGCAGACTGGTCTCGAACTCACAGAGATCCTCCTGCCTCTGCCTCCTGAGTGCTGGGATCAAAGGAATGTGCCACCACCGCCCAGCTATTTGGGGGCAAACCACTACTCCTATGCCCCACACAAAATAAATAAATACATGTAATAATCTACAGTGATAAAACATTTTGATTTTTGGTGCTGGTTTCATGATTTTACAATCATCAGAAACCAATGACTAATTCAAATAGAGGACAGCAACTTTTATATAATGTTTTTGGTAATTGTAATTTTACTATCCCAAACACACAGGATACTTGGATTCCATGTAGACCAGCTGCCTGTTCTTTCTGGCCTGATTTCCTGCCTGTATTAATTAAGAACTAGCTATCTTGCTGTAGCAGAGGCCTCAAACACATAGTGGCTTTTTAAAAGTATCTTTTATTGACTGGACAGTGGTTCACACCCTTAATCCCAGCACTCACGCTTGACTTGAGTTCAAGTCCAGCCAAGCCTATACCAAGAAATCCTGTCTCAAAGAACAAAACAAAAACCCTTTTATTCTTTGACAATTTCATGCATGTAAATAGTATATTTTGGGCTGGAGAGACGGCTCAGAGGTTAAAAGCACTGACTGCTCTTCCAGAGGTCCTGAGTTCAATTCCCAGTAACCACATGGTGGCTCACAACCACCTGTAATGAGATCTGGTGCCCTCGTCTGGCCTGCTGTGCAGGCATGCGTACAGACAGAACACTGTATATATAATAAATAAAAATTTTAAAGTAATGTATTTGACCATATGGACACCAACTCCCCCCTCTCCCTCCTCAGGAGTCCCCGACTTGTCCTTCCCACTTGCCCCAGGAAGCCCCAAGACTTCCTTCATCTTCTCCTGTTTTGTTACTCATAATGCATGGTGTTCATTAGCGCTGCCTGTTGGGATGTTGGCAGGTTTTAGTGACTTGCCTTGGGCAGGCAATCTATAGCTGCAGTGAGTTCGTGAGAGCAATGACCATGTCTTGTCCACAAGACAGCATTTCATATCATGTCCTCCGGATCCAAATTCTTTCCAGCCCTCTTCTGAGATGTTCCCTGAGCGTTAGCAGGGCCAGGGTGACATATGTGTGTGTCTCTGCAACGTTCACAGCCAGCAGAGTGACATCAGCAGGAGGCACAAAGGCCTCCAGTGTAACACGACTCAGGAGCCAGGATTGGCTCACACTTCTGGGGGCTGACCCCGAGTAGTTTATTTAAAGTATAGTTAAGCACAGCACAGTTTGGTGGAAACTGTTCTGGTGATAACTGACTTAATCACACATGCACAACAAACCATACATAGAGCTCCCTGTGGAACAAAGTTAGTTAAATACATATCATACAAGACTACATCTTTGTAAAGTCTGTAAATACAGGTTCTGTAAATTGAGTAAGGTCTGGGGGAGGGGTCAGATGCTGGAAAGGTCTCTGGTCACATAGATGGTGTTAGGATAAAGCGCGCTGGATCGAGGGGAACCTTGGCGGATTCCATGGCAGGCCAGCCCTGACTGCTGAGGAGGGACAAAGATGCCAGCAGACAGAGTTTCAGACAGAAGTTTTATTAGAAAAGGGAGGGAGCCAGGCGGTGGTGCACACCTCTAATCCCAGCACTCAGGAGGCAGAGGCAGGATGATCTCTGTGAGTTCGAGGCCAGCCTGGTCTACAAAGCCACACAGAGAAACCTTGTCCCGAAAAAAGAAACAAACAAACAAACAAAAAAAAAAAAAAAAAGGAAGAAAAAGAAAAGGAAGGGAAGGGGGAAGGAAAGAGGTGAAGAGACACAGGAGGTGGAGAGCATACGTGGGCAGAGGTCTGTCTTTTTAAGGGCTGACCAGTGTACTTCCTGAGTGCATTCTGCCAGGTGACAGGGCAGGTCAGCATAATGCCTGAATCTTTACAGACAGTGCAAAGGTCACCAGGCTAATAAACACGACTGCTTTCAGTCTTGCAGGCAGATGACAGGTATTGCATTCCTTCCCTCTGAGGAACAATACCATGTGCTCAACATTCCAAGCTCTCCTAGTGTTTATGGTGAGCACAAAGACCTCCATGCCTCCTGTAGATACAATCTCCCATTTTGTGTTGAGCACTCAATAGACCTATATCCTCATCTCTGTATTAACTGTTGAGCACTGCAGAGAGAAGCTTTTCTTTCCTGGGTTGGATGCAAGCAAAAGTACTTAGGAAGCAGTTTTGTTTTTATAATTTTATTTTTATTTTATTTACATTTGTGTTTTGCCTGCTTGCCTGTTTGAGTGAGGGTGTCAGATCTTGGAGTTACAGACAGGTGTGAGCTGCCATGTGGGTGCTGAGAATTGAACTCAGATCCTCTGGAAGAGCAGTCAGTGCTCTTCCGTGCTGAGCCATCACTCCAGCCCCTGGAAGCAGTTTTTAATAACATGTAATTTAGCAAAACAATAGTACTAGGTTCCTCCCTATGGCCTGTGACCTTCCAAGTCATTGATCAGGTTTATAGTACCAGGCCTGAATTCATTCCTGGGGGCAGGATTCAAATTCAATCCAAAAGCAGATGGTTACCCCTGTAACCTTCAAGGCATGTAACACGAAAAATAAAAAAACCCTGAGACTGATATTGGGGTTCAAACTTCAAGCTGAAGATCAGAAAAGCAAAGCAGGAGGTCACTAGCTTCTTATCTCTACCTCAGGCTGAACGGGCTGATCCTGTCTCCACGAGCTCTGACCTAGGCTCAGACTGTAACCTCTCCTTAGTGTGACTGGAGAACGAATGCCTCCTACTGACTACTGAAGACCCTGCTTCTATTTTTTATATCCCTCTAGTGCTGGGATTAAAGGCGTGTGATCTGTTACTCTTTTAGACTGATTCAATCTCATGTATCCCTGGGTGGCCTTGATCTCAAAGAGATTCATCTACCTCTTAATCCTGAGTCTCGGGACTAAAGGCTCGTGTAGGCTGCTGGGATTAAAGGTGTGTGCCTGGCTTCTATGGCTTATGGCTGACTCTGCTTTCTGAATCCTCAGACAAGCTTTTTGTTGTTGTTGTTGTTTTGTTTTGTTTTTTTGTTTTTTCGAGACAGGGTTTCTGTGTGGCTTTGGAGGCTGCCCTGGAACTAGCTCTTGTAGACCAGCCTGGTCTCGAACTCACAGAGATCCGCCTGCCTCTGCCTCACGAGTGCTGGGATTAAAGGCGTGCGCCACCAACACCCGGCGTTCAGACAAGCTTTAATAGATCATAAATAATATGTCACCATAATGGCACTTGCCTTTCAGGTACTACTGTGGCATTCAGGGTCGGCTGCCGGTATACAACTGACATCTTTTTCTCCCACAGGCCTGCATAGCACCCTCTCCACTGTGAAAGCTACTCAGCAGGGAGAAAGATTCCAGCTCAGTTCTAGCTTGACAGCTTGGCACCCAGAGTATGTTTTATCTTCGCCAATAGGTGCCGAACCCTTGCACAGGTTTTGGTCCTCGAAGCCTGATTAGGGGTGGCAAGGGAAGGGTGTAAGGACTGACATTCAGGTACATGCATCAAAAAGCTGATATTGAGGGCTGGAGAGATGGCTCAGAGGTTAAGAGCACCGACTGCTCTTCCAGAGGTCCTGAGTTCAATTCACAGCAACCACATGGTGGCTCACAACCATCTGTAATGAGATCTGGTGCCCTCTTCTGGTGTGCAGATATACATGGAAGCAGAATGCTGTATACATAGCAAATAAATAAAATCTTAAAAAAAAAAAAAGCTGATATTGGATGGCCTGGGCTGATGGAGAAGCTTCCCAGAAGCTCAGGGTGCTTATGATATACAGTTGAACAGGGAAGCAGGGCTAGCACATACAGATACACGAGGAGGTACGGCTATTGTGTCACATACAGTGCAACAAGGAGACAGGTTCAGCTAACCCTGGTAGGAGCAGTCCCTGAAGGGGAGAAAAGCTAAGGAGGACATTTTCTGCACGTACTGTCAACATTCACACCTGTGCCACTGTCTGCTGGAAGTATGTGATCTGTTTTTTGATGTTGATTTTACAGGGGATTACAGTTAAGGAGATTGAATGAATCCCAGGAGACTTTGAACTTTAAAACATTGTTGAGCCTGTGATGGACTATGGGGACTTTTGAAGTTGGGCTAGATGAATTTTGTTTATGATAAACTTATGGGGGCTAGGGGATGGGATGTGGAGGTTTCAAATGCACCTGACCCCAATAATCTCATAGGGAGCGGGACTATTAGCAGTATGGCTTTTGTTGGAACGAGTATGGCTTTCTTGGAGAAAGTGTGTCAGTATATGGTAGGCTTTGAGGTTTCCTATGCTCAGGATACTGCTCAGTGTATCAGTGAACTTCCTGTTGCTTGCAAGATAATAGGACTCTCAGCTCTACATCTACTCCTCCAGCTCTACATCTGCCTGCACACCACCATGTTCTCCATCATGATGACAATGGACTGAATCTCTGAAACTGTGAGCCCACCCCAATTAAATGTTTCCTTTATAAGAGCTGCCATGGTCATGGTGTCTCTTCACAGCAATAGAAACCCTAAGATACCAGGCTTGTTTCAAACTCACAGTGCCTGCCTCTGCCTCCTGAGCTCTGGGATTAAAGGTGTGCACCATCATTTCCCAGCTTCCCTTTAGTTTCCAAAGTGCTGGGATTACTTATGGGAGGTACCACACCCAGTCAGAAATTTCTGATTAATACTAGAAATCAAACTCAAAAGCTACATGCCCAATAACTTGATGTCCTAGTGTGGATCTAATCCAATGAAAACATCCCAGGCTTGCTAGCATTGCAGCTTACAATGCTGACTCAGGGCACCGGTTACCTGCTGTCTTAGAGTTTCTATTGTGCCAGGTTCTCAGAGTCCCAGAGACCAACCCAAGGAGCCAACAATTCGGATGCAAATGCAAAGGTTTCTTTTTATTGTTCAAGCTGGCCAGCTTGGGTATGGCAGGGAAATGACAAGCTTTTAAAGGGGCAGACCATAAGTTTGAAGGCCACAAATTTCAGAGTTTCCATGGTTACTTAAGGTCATACAAAGTACAGAGTAAAGCAGTAACTCATGTTTTAAGCAAGGTAACATTTGAGTAAGATAAGACAGGACACGGGTTGTAGGGTTACATGGTCACAGGGTCTGTCAGCTGTTCCCTGGGCTAAGGGATCTTTACAACCTTACGACCAGCAATTAGCAGACATAAGAACGTTGATCCAAGCGGTGGAGGGTCACCTCCCTTCTCTGAGAGCATGGCTCAGGTGCCAGCCATGGCATTTCCAGTCATTAAAAGTTCCCTTTTCAGGGCCTAAGTTTTTGTTTGTTTGTTTTTGTTTTGTTTTGGTTTGGTTTTTCGAGATGGGGTTTCTCTGTGTAGCTTTAGAGCCTATCTTGGCACTCGCTCTGGAGACCAGGCTGGCCTCGAACTCACAGAGATCTGCCTGCCTCTGCCTCCCAAGTTCTGGCATTAAAGGTGTGCGCCACCAACGCCTGGCTATTAAGGGCCTAAGTTTTTAAACTTTTATTAATTTAAATTTTTGGTCCTTAAGTGATAAAACACCATGACCAAAATCAACACAGGGAGGAAAGGGTTTGTTTCATCTTACAGGTTGTAGTCCTTCATCTAGGGAAGTTGGGACAGGAACTGGAGTTAAGAACTGTAGCAGAAACGTGACCTGCTTTCCTATACTATCTAAAGGGTGAACTGGGCCCTCTCCCATCAATCATCAGTCAAGAAAATACACTCAAGCCAGTCTTATGGAGAGACATTCTTTCAATTGAGTTCCTTTCCCCAAATGGCACTAGCTATGCCACTCCATAAAACTAGCCCATGTGGCTGTCAGATACTCAGGGACAATGGCTGAAACTGGCTTCTCTCAGAATAAAGTCCTTACCCTAAAGTCACACCCTGTGATGGATGCTTTAGCTGCACGGACCTGGGACATGTGCCTACATCTTACTTGTGGGGGGTGAGAATGCAAATGTTTTATCATTTGATGAATTTTATTAAGCACCTGCTGTGGGTCCTGTTCCTTTTTCTAGATGCTAGGGAAAGAAAAGCAAGCAAAGCACCTAACAGCTATACTCATAAGCTTCTGCTCTAGCCAAGCAAAGTGTATAACCCATCATGACGAAGTTTCTGCTGTGGAGAGAAAGCTGGGGTTTTGGGATCTGGGGCTTTGCAAGGTGTTCAGGGTCTTTATTGACAATGTGATGTTGAGCACAGAGAAAATCTTTCCTGTGTGACATACCCTACTAATGAGACCCTTTGGGGTCCAGCCCCAAGACCCTCTCAGGGTTCAGAAGGGGTGCAACAGTAAGCAAAGAGGGCTTTTTCTGAGGGTGAAGGACTGTCTCACATGAGCTTCTCCAAATCAGTCTCTATTGTTCTGCCTCTATTCCAATTCTCCTGTCCTACTTCTAATTCCTCCTAGCTTCTCCTTCTATTCTAGAAACTCTTCTCCTTATGAGCAGCTTTGAGGAGATACAAAAATTACAAGAGTTAGCTGGGCATTGGTGGCGCACGCCTTTAATGCCAGCACTCAGGAGGCAGAGGCAGGCGGATCTCTGTGAGTTCGAGACCAGCCTGGTCTACAAGAGCTAGTTCCAGGACAGCCTCCAAAGCCACAGAGAAACCTTGTCTCAAAAAACAAAAAAAAAAAAAAAAAAAAAAATTACAAGAGTTACATCACATTGGTCAAAAGCACATTCCTGGGGTAAGTGACAGGAAGCCAAGCCATTGCCATTGCCATAGCAATGAAAGGCTCCAAGGCCATAGAAGCAAGACCTAGACCAGATTGGGGGGTAGGGGGGTCAGGTGCACAGTGCCCAGTGACAAACCCTGAGACACAGGCCCATTGTTAACAGACTGGCAAGCTAAGAACCAGCATACCCTTCCTAGGGTGCTATGCAGCAACCTGGCCAGACATCTGTGACTCTGACCTTGTGCAAGCTGTAAAGTTTTAAACTTATGATTTAGTTACAAAAAGCCAGCCAGGCATTGGTGGCGCACGCCTTTAATCCCAGCATTTGAGAGGCAGGGGCAGGTGGATCTCTGTGAGTTCGAGACCAGCCTGGTCTACAAGAGCAAGTTCCAGGACAGCCTCCAAAGCTACACAGAGAAACCCTGTCTCAAAATAAATAAATAAATAAATAGTTACAAAAAACCTTTAGTCTAGTTTGAACTTGCTCTGAGGTGAATTGTGTGCAGTTAGTCTGAGGTAAAGGATAAAGCAGGCTTTTAAGTGTCTAACTCCTCATGAAACAAACAGATCTACTTATGAAGCATGTCCCAGTGTATTTTCTAAATGGATGGAACTAGAAGAAACCATCTTGAATGAGGTAATCCAGTCACAAAAAGACAAACATGGTATGTACAAATTCATATATGAATTCATAGAGCAAAGAATTACCAGCCTACAATCCATACGGCCAGAGAAGCTAGGAAACAAGGAGGACCCTAAGAGAAACATGCATGGTCCCATGGAGAAGGGGAAAGGGACAAGATCTCCTGAGAAAATTGGGAGCACAGGGATAAGAGGAAGGGAGAGCAGGACATGAGGGAGCAGGAAGATTGAGCCAGGGGAAGAATAGAGAGCAAGAAAAGAGATACCATAATAGAGGGAGCCATTATAGGTTTAAAGAGAAATCTGGCACTAGGGAAATGTCCAGAGATCTACAAGGATGACACCAACTAAGAATCTAGTTTTACATGTCAATCCCAGTTCCCTCCCCCTCCTCCCATTCCCCCACCGACCCCCTATCCCATCCCCTTTCTGCTCCCCAGGGAGGGTGAGGCCTTCCATGGGAGATCTTCAAAGTCTGTCATATCATTTGGAGCAGGGCCTAGACCCTCCTCGGTGGGGAGGCTACCTTAAATGCCCTTCCCCAATAATGAGATTGATGGCTACCTTATATGCCATCCTAGAGCCTTCTTCCAGTAGCTGATGGAAGCAGAAGCAGAGATCCACAGCTAAACACTGAACTGAACTCCTGGAATCCAGTTGCAGAAAGGAAGGAGTGATGAGCAAAGGAGTCAAGACCAGGCTGGAGAAACCCACAGAAACAGCTGACCTGAACAAGGGGGAGCTCTTGGTCCCTAGACTGATAGCTGGGAAACCAGCATAGCACCAATCCAGACTCCCTGACCGTGGTGTCAGTTAGGAGGCCTGGACAATCTAATGGGGCCCCTGGTAATGGAACAGTATTTATCCCTACCTAGTACACAAATGGACTTTGGAAGCCCACTCCACGTAGAGGAATACTCTCTCAGCCTAGACACACTGGGGAGGGTCTAGGCCCTGCGCCAAATGATATGACAGACTTTGAAGATCCCCCATGGAAGGCCTCACAATCCCTAGGGAGCAGAAAGGGGATGGGATAGGGGGTCGGTGGGGGGAATGGGAGGAGGGGGAGGGAACTGGGATTGACATGTAAAACAAGCTTGTTTCTAATTTAAATAAAAAAAAGAGAGAAAAAATCATACAGGTAAATAAAGTCATCTTCCTGACTATCCACAGATATATGTGTGCACAGTAGATGGAATACTCTCACAAGATAAACAAGCAAGCAGTGGGGAAACACTCAAAGCTATTCTGAGGGAAGGAATTAAGTGGAACATGAGAAAAACTGCATATACAGGAAATGGTTTTCAGAGTCAGTGGTCCTCTAGTCCTTGCTAGACAGGATTATCTCCATCAGAGTGCTGGGTTGACACCTGAATTATCAGTTGCCATATGCTATGTATTTCCATGGCCTCTGACAACCTACATGGTGTTTTCAGATGTGTATGTGCGTGAAAGACAATGTCTAGCCAGGCAGTGGTGGTACACACTTTTAGTCCCAGCACTCTGGAGGCAGAGGCAGGCAGATCTTTGTGAGTTTGAGACCAGCCTGGTCTACAGGAGCTAGTTCCAGGACAGCTTCTAAAGGAACAGAGAAACTCTGTCTCGAACCTCCCCTGCAAAAAGACAATGTCTATACTTTCTTAAATTGCCTTAAAAATTATATAATCACAAATTTTCCTCCTTCCCTTTCTTCCCTCTAAATCCTCTCATAAACCCCTGCTAGTGCTTTCAAATTCATGGCTTCTTTTTTCAGTGTGCGTGTGCGTGTGTTCCTAAATATAACCTGCTTAGCCTGTATAATGTTACTTGGATGTTGGTGAGCTCTTGCCTTGGGGAAGCCTGTTTGTCCCACTCTGAGCTTTCCTTAGTTACCTGCAGCTCTGTGTAGGGCTGAGGCCCCATGGTCCTCCCCCATAGCCCATCCACTTCAGCATGTTTTTGTCCTTGTTCGGCTCATGTTAGTGAGGCTCTCCGGGTGTAGCTTCTGACATCATTAGGAGATGCAGCCTCCCAGCTCTCGCTCTTCCCATTGGGCTCCTTCTCCAAGTCTTTCCTGAGCTGGAGGTGAGGGAGAAGACTGTAGATGAAGCTGTTCAGTAGAGAGGTCTCCCTCTGCTTGGCACATTCTCAGTGAGCTCATGTTGCAAGAATTCTAAATGTTCTTAATAATAAAAACAGAGTCTGCCAGGTGCTGGTGGCGCACATCTTTAATCCCAGCACTCAGGAGGCAGAGGCAGGGGGAACTCTGTGAGTTCGAGACCAGCCTGGTCTACAAGAGTTAGTTCTAGGACAGTCTCCAAAGAGAAACCCTGTCTCGAACCCCTCCCCCCAAAAAAACAAAACCCAGAGTCAGATATGGGGGTGGGGGCTGAAAGACCAGAGAAGCAAAGCAGCCAGCCATTAGCTCTTACCTCTATCTCGGATCAAATGGGCAATCCTGTCTCCACGAATCCTGACTGAATGCTCAGACTGCCTCAAATTGACTGCCTGGACTGCCTCAGACTAACCACTGCTCAGACTGCCCTGAGCTTCTATCTTCTCCTGCCTTATATTCCTGCCTGGCCTCTATGGCAAACTCATGTGGTTAGCTTTGCACTCTGATCTCCAGGCAAGCTTTATTTGTTAGATCATAAAGTAAATATCACTACACACTCATGTTCTCCATCCAGCTCTGGGTAATGAGGTTCTGGAATGTTAGCTTCTTACACCTTAAAACTAGGAAATGGGTCACTGTAGGTGCCATCCTTACACTGGCTACCTGTCTATGCATACAAGACCGGGGAAAATTGTAAACAAGAATGTGAGGGGTGTGAAAGAGAGAGCTCATCTTCCTGCTCTTCCCAAAGACCCCGATTTGGTTCCCTGTGCTCACACTATGTGGCTCACAGCTGCAGGCAAGTTCAGTTCCAAGGGAATTTGTCATCCTCTCTGGCCTCTGTGGGCATCCACATATGTGTCACACACTCACACATACACACACAAATGAAGGAAAAATTTAAGAGTGTAAATGCAAGTAGACACATGTACAAGTATGCTTCTATGTAGCCTACAGTAGGGCGTTCTAGACTTTCTGGATTGTGTGCCCCAAGTCTCATATCTTCTTCTGTAGCTACTTGCATTTTTAAATTACAGACATGTCAGAAGAACTGAACCAGCATAGTATGGCTATTTTAAAGCATTCACAAAGCAAAAATGAGGGCTACTTTAAAAAGTAAGCAATATTTAGAAAATACTTTTATTTACTAACAGTAAAAAGTCCTAATTTCTCACAGTAAAGATTATTTTATTGAAAACAATGTAATTCAATATGTTCAGTATTTTAGAAAATCATTCTTTAGCACATTATTTTGGACAACAAAAATCACATAGTGATAAACATTTCTAAACATTCATTGCCAAGTTCTCTTCATAGCGTATTTCTTTTAAATGTCAGTAAATATCTCTTATAGCTTAAAAAAAAAAAAGTCACCTTTAGGGCTGGAGAGATGGCTCAGAAGTTAAGAGCACTGGCTGCTCTTCCAGAGGTCCTGACTTCAATTTCTAGAAACCGCATAGTGGCTCACAACCACCTATAATGAGATCTGATGCCCTCTTCTGGCATAAAGTCGTACATGCAGACAGAGCACTCATACACATAAAATAAATAAATCTTTTTTTTTTTTTTTAAATCACCTTTAACTTAGAGACCCATAAAGCTCATCTCTTTCTGTGTATCAGCTAGGTGGCTGGATCAATCAAGGTCCAACGAGAAAATAAGAAACCAATGCAGGGCTCTGAAGCAGGGAGGTGCCTAGCGCAGGGCACCAGAGGGCTGCAGGTGTAAGGGGGTGTTTGCAGCCACACAGCATTTCAGAGTACAAGGACATGGTTGTTTCGGTCATCTGGGGCAGAAAAGTGCATGGATTCCTTTGTGGTTGATCTCAGAGGCTCAAGTGATGTGAGGTGGGACAGACAGGTGGCTTGGAGGCTAGTATAGAACGTTAAGTCTATCACAGTCCCCAAATTCACTGAGCACTGCCAGCCAGTGACATTAGTTTGTCCTCTTACCTGAGGCTTTGTTTGAGTGCACTGGCAGGAAGAAGCCTCACCCAGAACCTAGAAGGCAGAGTTTGGTGAGTATCTGTAGTTTCTATGGTAAGCAGCGGAGCCTGTAAGGATATGGGGATGAAGACTGGTACCCAAACTACAGAACTGCACTGCAGCATCCATCCCTACAGCCTCTGCCACTGAGGATGGGCAGGGAGCAGTCTTTGTCAAAGCAGGGGTATCACTTGTAACACTGGTCTCTAGAGGAGCTCATGAACATTCCCATCATATTGTGATTTCTACAATTACTTAAAGGTCTAAATTCTAATTAGTTCTTTTTTCTCCAGACACACTGGTCTGGAACTCACTTTGTCGGCCAGACTGGCCTCAGACTTATGGGGCTTCTCCTGCCTTAGCCTCCATGTTATGGGGGCATGCCCCCATGCCCAGGTGAGGTCTTACTTTTAATCAGATCTACTCTGTTGACAGCAACCTGTAGCACGTAAGTTGCAGGACATCATAACCAAGAGGAAACATGACTATTAATGAGCAAGCTGGACACAGTACGTGCAAGCGGGAACAAGCTATTCTTTTCCCCAGTCACAGGAATCTCCAAGGTGACTTCTTCCTCTTCTGTGTGAACTGGAGGTGGTTCACACAGGAGCCTCCAAGGAGACTCCTTCCTCTCCTGTATGAACTGGAGGTGGTTCACACAGCTTTCCCAGAAATGCCAGATCATCTTTGGTTCTGAAAAAGTCCAATCTGTATCACACTGAAACACCAAAGCTAACTGGATGAAATGTTTCCCGTTGCCTGCTGAGGTACCCCAGGCTGCACTGTGGCCAGGAGCTCTGAATTGGCCAAGCTGGTCTGCTGAAATTCTTAGATAAGAGTCTTTGCTCAAGCAAAGGGTGAGCAAGGAGCACCCTTCACTCTTCATGAGTGCTCCCATAAATCTGCTGCAATGGTACATTTTTTTTTTCTACACCTGGATGAAATTTATAGCTTTAACAGGCTCTTCTGGGAAACAGGTTAAGTTTTGTGATTTTTTTTCTTATTCTAATCATTATTTTGCCTCTTTTTCTAGGTATCAAGTCTCATCCACTGTCGAATCAAAACACCAAATGTCATGTCACTGACAACTATGCTGTGTCAGCTGGGAGCTGTGTGGCAGAAGGGTCACAGGTCAGCATCCTTTCTGTTCCTCACACTCCCTCCTCCCCATTTGCTAGCTTCTGTGCCAAGGACGAGGTCAGGTCTCCCTTGATTATTAGAGGGGGACACTAGGTGGGCATCATTTCTAGTGAGACTGGGGAGCAAGGCTTCTTTTCGTTTGGTACTTTTTCACCGGTTCCCAAAAGCTTCTCCAGTCACTAACCCCTGCAGGGGGCCTCCTTAGTCACATGCTAGGATTTTAGCCCCAGTCCTTCATTTGACACCAGTCCTCCCTTGAGTACTCCCTTCAGTTAGGTTCCTCACACTACCCACACCCCAGCAGTACGGGAAGTGGAGCCAGGCTCTCAGGTGCTCACATGGAGACAGAATGCCAAGGATTCCATGAGCCACTCCGTCTTCTGGAGGCACTGGCCACCAACCTGCAGACCTTTAGGAATGCGTCGGATACCATCTGCAAGACCTCCAAACTCTAGAAGGTGTGCTGGTGGCACTGCCAAGGCCCTCTTGGAGGCTCCTCACTGGGTCTGAAGTGAAGAGGAGCTGCTGCCAGAGAAATGCTCTCCTGGTCCATGGTACAGCTCAGAGGTAGGCGCTCGTGGTCCTTCCGGATGGAGCCAAGGGCTGCATGGTCTCTTGAGCTCGGGCCGCAGAGGGTCATCCAGTTCTTCCTCCCCTTAGAACTCAGAAGGACACCTATTGTTTTGTTCTCAGCCTTTGGGGTCTCTGGTGAAACTGACATAGCAAGCCTCACTTTAGTAAGCGAAGTTACCATGGTTACTCTCTTCTTTATGAACGCCTGTTCTTGAAGCACGTTATCTGATGGACCAGAGGTGTCACACAAGTTTACGCCTTATGAACTGGGCTGTGTGGAGATAGTTAAACAGAACTATTAACTATTTTTATATTGTATTCTTACCTGGGTATTTCAATAAAAGTATAGAGAATGTAGTTTCCACATTATGTACAATCCGATGTGCAGAGATTTCTGTCAATATAGAGCATCTTGTGAAAACTTTTAACATAAAAAATATTTGGTGGTGTTGCACACCTTTAATCCCAGCACTGGGAGGCAGAGGCAGGTAGATCTCCGAGTTTGAGGCCAGTCTGGTCCACAGAGTGAGTTCTAGGACAGCAGGGCTACACAGAAAAATCTTGTCTCAAAACCCCAAAACCACCTAAAGAACAACAAAAAAGCCTGAGCCACTTTTCTGATGCATGATCTAGCTGAAACAAGTGGGAAGGTCCGAACACTCAGAGGTCAGGAGGAGAGAGAGGCAGGAGACCCAGCTGCAGCATTTCCCGGCAGTGTACACTGACAGGAGAGGGAGGGTTGACTACGTTTCAACTTGCCTCTGAAGTAAAAGGGAACAAAGCCCCAGACTGGCACTGCAAGAGGCCAGGTCATAGATTCCTACAGGATGCTGGGTCTGAAAGAGACCTTCTTGCTGGGAATGACAATAGCAAAACAAAAAAAATCTAGTCATCTGTGGCTTTTTGCTAGGATTTTTCTGTCACTTGAAACTCTAGGTGAGTAACATACATTAAAATTCATTCTATGTGATGCTCAAATCCTGAGCTAAAAACTTAGTTTGGAGTGGTGGTCTTGGGTTAGTAATGGCCCCAAAGCCTGGAAGATGCAAACTTACATACTCTTTTTAAAAATAACACACTTTAGCCAGGCATGGTGGTGCACATCTTTAAACCCAGCAGAGGCAGGAGAACCTCTGTGAATTCAAGGCCAGCTTGGTCTACATAGTAAGTTCCAGGACAGTTAGAACTCCACAGGATACCGTCTCAAAAAAGAATTATAATAATAACATACTCTAGGGCTGATGAAATGGTGCAGTAGTTAAGACCACTGACTGTTCTTCCAAAGGACTTGGGGTTCAATTCCCAGCAGCCACATGGTGGCTCAAAAACATCTGCAAATTCCAGCTCCATAGGCTATGACACACTCTTCTAGCCTCTGAGGATCGAATCATGCAAATGGTGCATAAACATACATGCAAGTAAAAACACAACACCCATATGTATATACATATTTAAACACACACACACACACACACACACACACACACACACACACACACACACACACACACACTCTTTAAACCCAGGAATCAAAGGAACCATAGCTAACATTCCTAAGCGTAGAGACCTGTGTGGAATGACTCAGGAGTGGGGAATGCTCACTGTAAACAAGTTACAGAGTACAGTACACAGAAAAAGTAGACTCCTGGTTTCATTAGAGTGATCTGAGGCCTGTTCTTTGCTCTGGGATAGGTCTGGTGCTCCCAACTGACTTGCTGTTCTCAGGATCATATCACCATCTAAGAAAGTCCATAAACCCAGGGAAACACAGAAACACGGGTTAAAATAACCAGTTGTATCAGTCAGTGGTGGCACACGCCTTTAATCCCAGCACTCGGGAGGCAGAGGCAGGAGGATCTCTATTGAGTTCGAGGCCAGCCTGGTCTACACAGTGAGTTCCAGGACAGCCTCCAAAGCCACAGAGAAATCCAGTCTTGATAAAAAAATCAAACAAACAAAACAACAAACAAACAAAAAAACCCCAACCAGTTACTAAGTTTACAGTTACAACAAGAAAATATATGAGCAGGCCAAGGGGAACAGGATAGGTTAGGAGTGGGCATACATGGGCTGGGACGCACCTCAGTGGGGAGGCCTGCTGTTTGCCCTTTGGAGGTATACAAACCTGGTGTGGTGGTAAACACCTGAGACCTCTGTGAACACAGTGGGTAGAAGATCAAAGCCAGTCTTGGCTACATCTCAAGTTCAAGGCCAGCCTGGCTACATGAGACCCTATCTCAAAAACTCAAAAAACAAAAACAGAAGAAAAAAAGACATGGGGAATATGAAAATAAAAATCAGACAACACAAAGTCTCAGCAAACACAGAAGAGAGATGCAGTTAAGAGAATAAAGAAATCATGAGTGAGACTGTTTAAAAACTAACAAAAACCACCAGCTCAAAGGTCTCCTGGAGCACCAAAGGAACAGAGGGAACCCTAAACTTTGGACACAAAGCAGTGAAACTGCAGAACCCTGAAACACAGCATTAGAATGACATTAGCTTTGCAAACAGAAGCCCCAGAGAGGGAAAGAGCAATGAAATTATATTTTTAAGTGATAAATAAAAAATAACAACTATATCCAGTTCACCTGCTACTTAAACATTAGACTTGGAAAGTTTAGTCCACAAAAAGCCCATCTGGAAACTTTCCTGAAATACATGATTTTAACATAAATTGGGAATATAATATTATACTTTTGTTTGTTTTTGTTTTTTGTTTTTCTAGACAGGGTTTCTCTGTGTGGTTTTGGAGCCTATCCTGGCACTAGCTCTGGAGACCAGGCTGGTCTTGAACTCACAGAGATCCGCCTGCCTCTGACTCCCGAGTGCTGGGGTTAAAGGCATGTGCCACCAACTCCCGGTTTATACTTTTTTTTTTTTTAAGATTTATTTATTATGTATTCAGTGTTCTGTCTGCATGTTTGCCTGCAGGCCAGAAGAGGGCACCAGATCTCATTACAGATGGTTGTGAGCCACCACGTGGTAACTGGGAATTGAACTCAGGACCTCTGGAAGAACAGTCATTGCTCTTAACCTCTGAGCCATCTCTCCAACCAATATTATACTTAATAAATGACTTAGCTGGCACACGGAAACGGAAAGGTAGAACATGAGTAGTAAGATGCCATTTTATACCTGTGAGAATAGATTGGACAGATTTTAAAAATGGAAAATAGGGGCTGGAGAAGTGGCTCATCAGTTAAGAGCACACACAGTTCACATAGAGAACCTGAGCTCAGTTTCAGTGCTCATGCCTCCTGGAGGTCCAGTTCCAGGGCATCTGGCTACACATACATGCCATCAGGAAAAACACACACACACACACACACACACACACACACACACTTTTTTTTTAGGCTTTTCGAGACAGGTTTCTCTGTGTAGCTTTGGAGTCTATCCTGGCTCTCTCTCTGGAGACCAGGCTGGCCTGGAACTCACAGAGATCTGCCTGCCTCTGCCTCCCAAGCGCTGGGATTAAAGGCATGCGCCACCAACGCCTGGCTCCACACTAAATATTTTTAAAAATTACAGTCACATTCAGAGTTCTTTGAAATGGAGTGTGAAAACTGAGAAAAAACAATCAAAGATTATACAAATAAAGGGAACTGTGAGTGTTATTTCTAAGAATTTTCTCTGAGTGTTGCTTGTGTGTCAGTATTATGGGAAAATACTTGAAATAATTCAACTTGTTCATATGACCTACATTCCCAAGCAACTTTAATTTCATAAATTGTATTCATCAAAACTGTAAGCAGGCATGATGGCACAAGCCTGTAATCCCTGGACTGGAAGGAGACGGGCCTGAGCCTGTCTCATAAAATACAACTAAAATTAGAATAAATACCACACTTAATAAAGTCATGATAGACACAATGCACCAAGAAACAAGAGTCAAAGACCTAGATGAGGAATATAAGCATCACTGTTTTGGCCGGGCGTTAGTGGCGCATGCCTTTAATCCCAGCACTCAGGAGGCAGAGGCAGGTGGATCTCTGAGTTCAAGACCAGCCTGGTCTACAAGAGCTAGTTCCAGAACAGCCTCCAAAACCACAGAGAGACCCTATCTCGAACCCCCCCCCAAAAAAATGCATCATTGTTTTGATAGATTGTCTTCAGGGGGGCTAGAGACACAGTTCTGAAACCAATACTTAGATTTTATTAATTTCACTGGAAATCTAATATAATAACAGGAATTACTAGACTATGAAAGCTTAACAGTGCCAGGATGTAGCTTGGGCATCAATCTCATGCTTTCCATGTGTGAGGTTCTGGGTTCAATCCCCAATACCACTATTTAAGTTTAGTAAAGGTAATGGGTATAACATCAACTTTGAAAAATTAGTGGGTATTTGGGTGTGGCGGTGTGAACCTGTAATCCAGCACTCAGGAAACTGAATCAGAAGGACTTTCTGCTCAAGGCCAGATCCTGCCACAGAAACCGCAGTGAGGGAGGAGTCGAGGAAAGGAGTAGTATGTCTATGGCTGGGTTGCTGGCTCAGTGGGAGAGTGTCTGAACCCCATTTCCAGCACAGCAAAAAAGAAGGAAAAAAATAAGGAAACGGAGGAAAGCAAAGAAATAGCAGATGAGGGACGGAAGAGAGGCTAGAGGTAAGGCAAATCTTCCCTGCACTCTGGGACAGGAAAGTATGTTAGAAAAACAATGCTTGAAAGCACCTAAATATTCTTATCTCCCCTCAAGTCCTCTGTGACCAGGCCTCATTATGTAGCTTAGGTTGGTCTCAAACTCACAGTCCTCCGGCTTTGGCCTACCACACTTGCTAAATTTGACTTAAAAAAGAAGGATTTCTATGCAGTAGAGGATGCCATACAGGGTAGGGATAAAAACATGACATCCAAGAGTAGGGTCTACAATGAAGACAGAAAGTACAACTGGAAAGCAAGCAAAGATGGACAAGTAATTCCCAGGAAGGGAGCCTTTTTTGTTGTTGTTTTATTTTTCTCTGGTAATAAGGACTTAAGAATAACCTAGGGTATCTACCTCTAGGGAATGAGCAGTTTACAGTGGGGCAGGATACACACTTAGGAAAAATGATGCAACAGTCCACAGAAGCACACAGTACATGGAACAATGTAGATTAACCCAACAGAAAAGGCAGGAGACATTTATAGCAGACTATCGATTGTATACATCAAATCTGTATGTATGCAAAGCAATGTTACTTACCAAGATGCACGACAAGGGAACATACCAAAAAAATAATAGGTGCTTGTAGGATGGAGCAGGACTAAGGATAGACAGAGGATGAGTTGTATAATCTGGGAAGAGAATGCTTTTGAACTGACATTATAAGCCATACATGCTTACATACAGTTTGGAATAACAGTAGCCAACTGGCTATGAAGACAAGCCTGAGACCAGCAGGTAGGCTACCTGTGAAGAGACAGACTTTAGTGACCACTAGATAAAGCTTCCCCTGCCCCAGGGTAACTTGAAAAATTGCTCAGGCACACGGACTGCTCTTCCTTTGTAAGTCAGAAAGCATTCTAGCTGGGTTTTTATCCAGACCTGCGTGCTAACCTGTGATCACAGCACATTTTCACAAGACTGTCTCACTTTCGTGTTTTGGAGAAACTCGAAAGAGGAAGCATGCATTGAGAAGCAAAGACGGAAAAAGAATGACTGTGCTCGGCACTCTGCCAGGTGCTCTCCACAAGTCTAACCCAACCACTCGCACAGTGGGGAACACGGGCAAGAACAGACCTGCAGTTAGAGTTTCCTAGTGCAGCCACATGAGCCTGTCTGTCTAATGACAACTCCTCCTTCACATACGCTACCCTACTAGCAAAAAAAAATCAGTGAGAGACAGTGAGGGACACATGTCAGGACACAGCGGTAGATACAGAAAAGGACAACCACGCCAAGGCACACATGCCAGGACACAGCAGTAAATACACACAGAAAAGGACAAGCCACGTCAAGGCACGTGTGGATGACACACCAGTTTCAGAGATGACAAGATGTACTAGTATATATACACACCTGGAGAGGAGGCAACTGCCACTGTCCTTTGAAAAGCACAGGCTTTCCCTACAGTGCAACACCACTGTTGCTGTTTCTGACAGAGTCTCACGTAGCCCCGGCTGATCTCAGACTCAGTATGTAGCTGAAGATGACCCTGAACTACTATCTATCTCCAAAAGATGACATTACAGGCATGCAGTGTCACGCTCAGTTTTTGATCATTTTAAGACATGCTACCAAGTGTTAATTTTATTTACCCAGCCAATCTCATCCTGATGATAGACTGTACTCCTATGCTGTTACTGTAATGCTAGAAACATACTTGGACTCAAATCTCTACATGCTCATCCCTGGAGTTTGTAAAAGCAAAGTACCTTTGTCAACAATTTGTTAAATCTGGCTGGAAACTCCATCTAGACCCTTTCCTAAACCACTTTCCATTTTGTTGCCTCCATGTTGAAAGATAAAACCTGCTTCCTCTTTAACAAAGTTTTTCTTTCTCTCGAGACAGGGTCACACTATCTATACTAGCCTGGCCTGAATGAAACTTGATGTGCAGATCAGGGTAGCCCCTAACTTTTATTTCTACAGTCTAGTAACACTTCCTACTAGATACCCGATTCCCAGTCTACAAGACAGAATTGGTTCTACCACGTATTTCTCAGCTCTCTAAACCGTTAGCGTATTCAGAAACCCTTCAGTTCTTTGGATGACTTTCTTCAAAAAGTTCTCTGAGTTGTGTTTTCATATACAGAATAAATGTGAAACAAGGTTACACCAGTAATAGCGGCACACAGCTGTCACCTAGCATTTACAAGTTTGAGGTAGGAGGACTGCAAGCTCAAGGCTAGTACAGGCCACAAAAAGAAACCCATCTCAAAAAAAACTTTTTAAGTATACATGAATAGTAAAGCTACTATTTATTTACTGCTTTGTGTAAGATAGTGTGTCAAACCAATAATGAATTTTTAAAAGTACATGTATTTAGAGAGTGAGTTGTGTGGACACAACTATGTAAAGGTCAGAGGTTAACTTTCAGGAGTTACTTCTCACGTTCCACCAATGTGGTGAAGGATCAAACTTGAGCTATTAGGCTTGGCAGCAGCATCTACTCACTGAGTCATCTCGCTGACCCAGTAACAGATCTCTTAAGATACCTGGGCTGACGACAATGGCGTCTTTCAGGATCTGGAGACAGCGGAGTACTTAAGAGCACATTCGTTCCTCTCCCACAGGACCCAAATCAGATGGCCCACAACTGTCTGTAACTCCAGCTACAAGGGGTGCAACTCTCTTTTGGCCTTTATGGGCACTCACGTGCACATGCATATACCCACATGTGTATACACACACTGACGTGGGCAAAAATAAAAATAAATCTCTAAAAAATACCACAATGGTGCTTTTTTTTTTTTTTTTTTTTTTTTTTTTGGTTTTTCGAGACAGGGTTTCCTCTGTGTAGCTTTAGAGCCTATCCTGGCACTCGCTCTGGGGACCAGGCTGGCCTCGAACTCAGAGATCCGCCTGTCTCTGCCTCCCGAGTGCTCGGATTAAAGGCATGCGCCACTAACGCCTGGCAACACAATGGTGCCTTTAATACATAAATGTTATACATTGACAAACAGACGATGATATCATTGAGTAATTATGTCAATCCCATTTTTTTCTTTCCCAAGACAGGGTTTCTCTGTGTAACAATCCTGGCTTTTCAGGAATTTGCCTTGCAGACCAGTTTAGCCTCAAACTCAGAGACCCGCCTGCCTCTGCCTCCAAGTGCTGCATGCCACCACCGCCTGTCACGTTGAATTATTTAACTCAGGTGTTTTTGGGGAGGCTTCCAAGGTCATTCAGAATAACAGGCCAGGACACAGACACAGCTGTCTTTAACTGGTAGCTCAAAGCAGCTGACGCCATTTGAAATTCTTAGCGGTACTTTTTCATCTTCAAGACATTGAAACTACACAGTGTAAAAGATGAAAACAAGCATTCAAACCACTATTCACACTTTGGGGGTCCCTGTCTGTATTTTCTACTCACAGATATATATTCAACACACCACACCACACCCACACACACCCACACACACCCACACCCACCCACCCACACACACACCCACACACCCACCCACACACCCACCCACACACACACCCACACACACACCCACACACACACACACACACGCTGTTGCCTATAGGAAGGACCTCATGAGCTTGCATTCTTGGACTCTACCATCCGCCTTCATCAACCACTCAAACGTACACCTCCCAGCAAGCGCATCTACCTGACACGTCTCCCCGACTGCCAGTTTCTGCTCTGCCCTCGGAGGGCCACCTAAAGCTTTCTCCACTTCTTGGAGTCTTCCTTTGTTGCTCCACAACAGAACTCCAGTGGCAAGGGAGCACATTTTTGTAGACAAAGTTTGAATACTTCTTGACAATTATAAATTGTCAAGTGATTGCAAACTGTTTAGAACACAACGAGCAGGCTGTGCCCTTTCTTTCATTGCCTATGGTACCTAGGTACAGTGTAATACAGACTCTCAATCCTTGCTGATAGTGGAACCTTTACACTCAAGCTTAGCGAAATAACACAAGAGACATGAGACCAATATTTACAGTCCTCTTTATTTAATACAACAAACACATAACATATACAAAAAGAAAAAGAAAACACTCATGTAAAAGACCCTGTCACAAAGGATCGACAGGAAACATCTATTTTGAATCAAATAAGGCTCTTATTTCAAAATGGGTTTGCTAGTTACACCTGGAATATGGACAAAGCTGCTGCAGAGTGAAACACACAAACATCCCTGCCCCGAAGCAGTGCATCACAGGGCCAGTGTAAGCTCACATTTAGGAATGTTTATGTTCTCATGTATCCAAAATTCATAAGGGGTCTTATGGAAGGTGAGGTTCTTTTGTTGTTAAGTTTTTTTTTTTTTTTTTTTTTTGTTGTTGTTTTGTTTTTTCCTAAATCTGCCCTTCTTTTTTTCTGAGGAAAGTTATTAATTCTAAAACCAGGACCAGTGAAGTGTAGAAGCTTTAGTGCCACAATTTAAAGGATGCTGGAACTACACCCAGGATCAAAACACCAAGATGGCTGTGAAGACGGGCTTAGATTCTAACTTAATTCTCATTTGCTAGTGCTGCACAGACCACTGGAAAGGCAGGATAAAGTACCTCCTCCTTGCTCAGTGTAGGGTCAGTAGCAGCAGTTTGTCCATATTCCTGCTGAGCTTAACTAGAAATTCAACAAGCACCAGTTTGCCTTAAAAGAGCCTTACACACACACACACACACACACACACACACACACACATACACACGCGCGCGCGCGCCCCATCACTACCCCCCTTTATTAAATTTATTTATTTACTAAAATAATACAAAAAAAGGGAGACAGGTATTATTTACAAAACTCCATGGCTGGTACAGTACATAATTTTTAAGACACACTAAATGCTACAATCTTTCAGGTCCTGAGATTATTACAAATACCAACTCAAAGCTTGTGTTCAGGTACAGTTTTTAGAGGAAAAAAAAAAATCCCAAAGTATTAAGTCACACACTTATTTGAAATACAGCATATATTCCTTCAAGTTAGCAAAAATACACCTTCCGACAAGCAGATGCAGCAAAGTAACTGGGGGCCTTTACCTAAGGCCCCATCAACGTCTCAGGTTCCTTTCTCAGAGACTGGCTTGTGAACACGTTAGCATCTGTGTAGGGTAGAGCTTACGGAAGAGGAGGAACTGGTTCCCTGGTGGGAAGCAGCTCTGCAGAGTGGACACTCATGGTATAAATAATCATTTTTCCTTCTGCTACTAAACCACAGTCTCCCCTTATCTAAACTTTGAGTTGGAAATATGTGCTTCACCAGACTAAAATTCAGACTCTTGTTTTCCAGTTATAGCAAATAGGTTTGCAGTTCCACAGTAATTCTTAAAATTATAAACCTTGCTCACAAGCAAAGAGAGAAAACATCCATCTCTTAATCACCTAGGTTAGACTTAATAACGTTATTATTTAGGGGGCAAAATTTTCACCAGCCAGAGATTTCTTTTCCTCTCCTTGAAGTCTGACACTGTTTAACCAGAGAAACCTTGGGGAGGCTCTCCTCCAAGAACAGTTTAGTACTCCAGTATTTCCTAGAGTCAGATAGTTTTCAATGATAGTTGACAACAGATCACTATAAAGCTTGGCTCTGTGGATGCTAACTATGAAAGAATCAGAGGAAGCTGTGTGGGAGGGAAACCAACCTCTACTGGGAGAAGGCCCTTGATGATCCCACGTCAAGAAAGTGTATATAATCCATTATGGAGGCAGAGCCAAAATGTCAAGAAAGCCGACCAAAGCTGGCTCAACACTCTAACCATTTAAAACAAACACTTTCATCAACTGACAAATTTATTTTCCTTTTTATGTTCCTAGCTAAAATTGGGCAAATTTTTGCTAGTTTTTGGTAATTTTGCCAGTGTGTGGGGAAAAAGCAATTTTCTGACAGTGCATATAAGGTTTCTGCAAACGGTAGAGGAAAGCGAGAGAGGAAATTGTTTATGGTCGTAAGTACAGAAAATACAGTATGATTGCAAAACTTTAAGCACAAGTTGTCATGCAGGCAATGGTTAGTCTTAGTTGCTGTCTATTCCTAAATGTACTCTGAAGACAGATGGAGCTGTTGACTTTCAGGTTATCTCGGGTAAGCCATCTTATCTGATGTCAGCCAGAGCTCTACCACCAAGCATCCAACACCAAACTCAGGCAGGGTAAAACAAAATTATGTAACTGTAGCAAAGTCAGGGCCAAATGAGTTTTCTGAGGAACTTAACATTGGGGCTAAGGATTCAATGGTCTGCTTGGCTCAGACAGACCTTAGCAAAAGAGCTCTGTTCTCGGTGAGACACAGAAAACAAGCAAGCCGGACTATTATGAACTCCTAATGAAGAGCTTATTTCTTTTTGACAAATCTTGAAAAGTACAGGTATTATGTAAAAATGTGATCTATTTATTGTTGTTTTGCTTCAGGCTTTGCACATGCAGAGCAAGAGCTCTACCACTGAGCTACACCCTCAGCCTATGAGATCTATTTTTTAATCTAAGTGAGAAGAGGAAAAGTCCCCACCATCAATAATCTGCAAGTTCTGGACTATGTATAGAACCTTAATTGTACTACTGAGACGTCAAATGTGTTCCAGACCAGTTTGGGTAACACTGTAAAAACTACACAAAGTTTGAATAGCAACTACTAGGAAATGGAAATACACAGGAAACAGGAGAAGTGGAAACATCACAACACAGGGAGATCACAAATAATCACTTTAAAGCAAATGGTACTTGAGTGTGCATGAGGAAAGTGTCATTTAGCATCAGGCTGGTCACCCTAACAGTGACGTATGCTTTTGTTCTCTGCTAAAATGTAAAGCATCCCATCACTGTGTATGTGATGGGAACAGAGGACAGATGGAAAAAGGAGGGAGAGGAGGATGTGGGAACAATACACCTTTCCTCCCTAGATCTAACAACAAGCAACTCACACTGTAGAGGAGCAAGTGGCTAACTTTAGAGCTCCACCCCAAAGGCAAGAACAAAGACTAAAAAAAATGAAGAATTCAACACTAATATTTGAAGCTGTTTTCAGTGAGAGCTTGAGTCAGCATTTGAGTTCTGTCAACAAAAACACTCAACTTCTCAGAATTACACTGGATGACTTCATAAAAGTGCAAACATGATCCACTACACTAACTCTAGGTCTGCATAGGCAAAAGGATCTTCAGCTAGCTTGTTATGTAAAGTTCACATTCTAGGGCAGATGAACACAGACAACATATTTATTTTAGGCTGTGGTTACTCTTCCCCAGAGAAACGCACACACATTCAGCAAAACCTCTAAACTTTATTACTTTGGGTTGAAATCTTAACAATTGTTAATGAAGAATGGAACAAGACAGAAATGTGGAAAACAGAGTATGTTTATGTGCACAGCTGATCCTTAGTGACTATGAACTAAGGCCTGATCTGGAGGAGGGGGGAAAAAAACCAAAAATCCCAAAAGTGATTTTAGGAAAACAACCACCACCACCAGAAAACCTTCTAGGACTAGAGAATGACCAGGTCTGAGCCAGTTCTGGGATCAGCCCAGATGTGCTGGCTGCTTAGGCCTAGTGCTCTCTCCTAACTCACTTGAGCTGGGTAATTGTTCCTCAACACCCTGCACTCTTTGCTGACCCTGAATATGTGCTGTAATTTAAACTCACTCATACTCTCTCTCACACACTACTTAGCTCTAACAAAAACTGCAGCATCCATTTGTTCCTGTTGCTTTAACGAGAAACATTGTATGCACAAATGGAAGGTGAGATACAATGATCTTGACCTCCTCCCAGGAGCGAGGGGAATCATGTTTCTTTCCCTCCTGCCCCGACCTCTCTCCTTTGCCACAGCTGTCATCCTTCTCTCCTTTTCCTACAACCTGAGCAGCTGATCGCTCCCACTCGCTCATGGGCTGAAGAAGCATGAACAGCAAATTTAAAAGTATACACAGCTGCCTAGGTGTAGGCCTGCCCCATCCCCCAGGGCAAAGCGGAATAAACCTAGACACAGGAGCATCAGGCAGGCTCTGATTTACTCTTAGAGACGGAAAAAACCAAGCAAGTACTACAAGGAAATTAGATTCAGAAGGTAGAAGAGGGAGGTTATAACCTTTCAGGATCATTCATCAGTAATCCAAACTTTATCTAACTTTACTTTCACAACCTTCAAAAACTTCACACAAGTAATAACATCATAAAAGCTTTAAAAAAAAAAATCTATTGGTAGTTAAGAAAGTTAGTGTCATCTCCTTTGATTTAATCTGAAACTAATAATTCTACTACACTACAAATATGGTATGTTTAAATATCAAATATGTATCTAAATTAAATTCCAGTGATTTTTTTTAAAACATAAAGACCATAGGGTGCTCTTTATATCCACTATAAGGAAAACATTTGTTTTTCAACCTCTGCAGGAAGATAATACTATAATTATATAGGATGTTCTAGAAAAACTCAAAATATTTTTGAAATAGTAAAGTCTCTGATATTCCCTGGGAGGTAGGCTATTATTATTATACCCAAATGTCTCATGGGCAATCTGAGGCACGAAGGTTAAGTGATATCCCCCTAGATAAAGTAGTTTAGGAATTAACACTCACTACTGATCCTAGCTGCCTGACTCTGACAGCTCTGCTACCAGGAGCTGCTTCTTTTAGCTACCAGTGTCCTTTTCCAATTAAAATTTTACTTAAGTGGGGTCCTTTGTAGATATATTTGTACTGTTTAGAGAATTGGTTCAATTTAAGTCTCTTTCAATGTGTCACATTTAAATAAAATAAATCTGAAAGTTTAATGTTATTTTGCTAAGATGTTTAAATGATCATGAAATCAGAGTAAAATCTAATCATCTGGAAAATAAACAGAATGAAAATCTCTCAAGTATGTTGCAGATGAGTGTTTCCTCATTATCTAAAATCTAAGTTTAAGTTTTAAAAGGTATTCAGCTCTATGATTTCTTAAAGATAATATTTCCAGAAGAAAACACCTTTTAATAATGACATAGGTGCTAACTTCCTTCAAATTGTGTTCAGGTACTACCTTCAAGGTTCTAGCTCTAGCCCTCCATGTGTTTAATCTTGTCTGCATAGGGCACCATATCAGATTGATCCACAAGATGCTCTTGTTATTCTGATGCTTCCTAACACACTACTTCTGCCAAATTTGAAGGGTAGAGAGAAGTGGATTACATCCAGAAATAGTCAATGAGTCCACCAAGTTTATTATGCTTGCAATAACCAACACGTATATATAATGCCCTATAAATACACACACTCACACACACACACTTACTTTTACAGATATTCAGAAGGGGAAGCCAGCATCATGTGCAAAGACTACTTCCCGACCTGCCTATCTGAATCAACCCAAAGCAATGGAATAAACAAGGTAGAAGGTCTGCAGTGTCAAAAGGGCAGTGCTTAGAAAGACTGCCATGCAACAGCTGTTCCTGGTTCTATACACACACTGTGCGACTCGTTCTTGTATCCACACAGACAAAGCAGAAGGGAGATTATTGTAACATGACATGATTTTGGCAAGTCTGAGATTCTTTCTCCTGAATCCCCTGACTTATCAGTATGTACTTGAGGGTGTCTGAAAAGTTTCTAAAGAGGGGAGAAAAAGAAAGAAATAAAAGGCACTTAACAAAGACAAAGGCCTGAATTGAGCATGATTTAGAGGAGTAATATAAGCATTTTACCAGAGATAAGAAATTATTTACAAGGAGTTAAACTTTTCCTTTAAAATTTTATAAAATAAAATTGCATAACATGTTTGTGATCATTTATCTACTACTGCACTTCTTTTCTGCTTTGTTTTTACAAAACCAAAAGCACCCCCAAAGCTAAAACAAACAAAACGTCACACATGTACAACTAAAAGTCAAAGTGCCTTTAGAGAGCGCTGGGTCAGCAGAGGCACTCTTGCTGAAGCACCCGACAGCTCTCAAGTTTGGCCTGGAGTACAGGGTTTTGTCATTATTCTATTTTTCAATTTGAAAAACAAAACAAAAACCAACAAACAGAGGAAACAAATTCAAAACCTAAGTAACAATAACAATACAAGGACCAGTGTGCTTTCATAGTACACTCCTAAAGTAAAGTACCCTAGTTCTACACAGGGGTCAAAGTACATGACAAACTCTCCTATAAATAGAGAAGTTAAAGTCAACCAACACAGGCAAAGTCATTTTCCAAATGTAGCAGCAAGTAGGACAGATAATGAGTTCTAGGGACGATCCCAAAGGACAGAGTTCTCAAAACCAATGGCAGTTGCAATAACAGTAGAATTTTCATTTCAGAAAGTCTTGAACAAGTAGAGGTGGAAAGGGCTGCAGGAGCGGGCAACCAGAGGAGAGAGAAGAGGGTGTCTGCCCTTTCCATCTCTGCATAGTAAACAATTTAGATCTGCTTTGGGAAAAAATATCCTGGGTTAAGATCAGTTCCAATAAGCTGTTTCCAAGCAGGTGTCAAACCCACAGTCTTCAAACAGGTATATGCCCAGTTCTTTTCCCAGTGTTGGGACCCAAATAAGCCTTATTCAGTGTCTATGACACAAAACAATATAATTTAGGCTAATAACATCCATCAAAGGGGTGGTGGGCATGAAAAAATGGACTAATTGAATCGGCTTGATTTCTTCAAAGCATGTTACTACAGAAAAACTTGGCTTCTTTTCTCCAAATCTTTTCTCCAGAATGTTTTAAAATCATGATTTCTCACTCTGTTCTCAGAAGCATGAGAATTAATATATTTAATTTTAACAGAAATTATTGCTTGCATTTATTTCCGAGGCTCTGAATGAGCTTGACACTTTGCTCCCAAACAGTCTCCAACTGAGGTCCAGCAGACAGCTCTGCTGACTGTTATTGCTTGTGAATACTGAGGATCACCTTGTATGTACAGTAACAGCTTATACATCAGTGAAGGCAATTTCAAATGTAAGACAGTTGGAAACAAATAGCTTCATCTTCCTGAATCAAGTACCCATGAGTGGGATCTAAGTGTGCTGATTTTCTTCTGCATTTGGATGTTGCTAATGTTCTTTAGCGATACACATTGCTCTACAGATAACCTTTCCAGTTATTCACCATTTGAAAAATAACATAATTTGACTTTAAGTGCAAAAATACAGTATGAGTTGCAAGTCTCTGTTAAAAAATAACCAACTTATATGCTTGTTCTTAGTAATAAAAAGTGTAAAGACAGGTAACCATAAAGTATGGACACCATTTTCAATGCTATGATATAGAAAGAAATGTATTTACATGTAGAAAGGACTCTGATTTATCTGTATAACATGGAAGGTTGCTGAAGTGGGGAGTCTTACAGCAGTCCTTAGGGAATCAAGACTCGTAAGAACAGAATAAACTTTACGTCTTATATTCTCAGAGCCCAGGGCTTCAGGTAATTTTATAAAAAGACACAGGAAAGAGAATTACTAATCTTGTTCTTTTCTAATGATGGCAAAGAACCATCAGGGGCCTTCATATAGCATGGTTCAGAATTATTATGTCTTTTAATAGCAATTGATTTATATGACCGTGTCTATGTAAACACATAAACACACAGGTATCAGCAGGAAGAGAGACTAATATGCACTGACTTCTCCCTGGGAAGAGGAAATGAAGCCCAAGGCCACCTTCCTAAACACACCCCCAAAACAGCAGCCCAGGCAGTATTAGCAGGCATGTTGGAAAAGAAGTCACCTGGTGCTAGAGTAAGCCAAGAGCTGAGTAAGCTTCTCTAAGAGACCTTTCAAATGAAACTTAACATGCTAAATTCAAGTCAAAGCTCTCTGCTATGTCCCTGTATCTTTCCAATTATCTACCAGGGCTCACATAGCATCCATATTTGTTTTATTGGTAAACTAAATTACTACAGTCAAGAAATTATACCAATGATTCTTTTCCTTTTCTCCTTTGTTTCCTTTTTTTTGGAGACAGGGTCTCATTGTCAGCCCAATGCAGACTAGCCTGGGTCTTGCTATATCCTCCACGCTAGCCTCAAACCTGAGATCTTCCTGCCTCAGCCTCCTGAGTATTGGGATTACAAGCATGAGCCAGTATACCCAGCTTCAATGGTTCTTCTGTACAATCATTTTCCCTTACTGTAACAAGTTCTTGGAACTAAAGTTTTCAGTTGTTCATTGACTTCTTGCTATAAAGCATGCCAATTTGACTTTGAAGTCAATTTATAGGCATAAAAATCCAAGCAGATCTGTGGTTGGTTATTATAGTCCTAGAGGCTTCTTGGGACTTTTGCTTATCAAAGGAAAATGGGGTCTGGTTAACACTCTTGTCTGTATAAATTTAATGTTACATGGTAATATGTAATGAGAATATGAAAGCAATCTTGTTATTACCAGGCTAGTCTGTCATCTCACAAACTAAACTTGTATCACTTAGAGCTTACACTATTCTTGGATAAATTGAAAATACTCCAAAGTTTAAAATTCAGGGGACACCACAATGTAGTTGAGGCAAAATAAAAAGTATTCAAAGAGAATTGTGTATTTATCCCTTCATATCCTTCGTTGACTCTATTCACATACAGCAACCAGAATTAAGGAATCTTAACTATCTGTAGGCTCACTTGAACATCAACATTGAGTAAATTCTAGTAAGACCTTCAGATTCCAAATGCTGCAAACATTTTTCCTGCAAAGGATATGGGACATAGAGCTGCACTGTGACAGTTATGAAGGTGGTCCCTTGTGCACAGCATCCCCACGGGACTTCACCCCTTTCAACAGTACACAGCGATGCATCTGCCATCTGGGTGACCCACAAACACACAGATGCTGTGCACTCTCCATCAACAGCTCTAATCACCTGAGGACCAGTGGTGAAGAGCACTGTGCAGTGAGGGAACTGGGCATCTGCAGTTCTTGGCAGGTCACAAGGGAGATCTGCAGCAGAGCAGCAAAGCAGCGAGCAGCCCAACACCAAAGACCCCATGTATCAAGAGAAAATGCAAGCACTCACTCTTGCACACCAGGACTAGAAATAAATACTAACCAGTCAATACCAGATGACAAGTCAGCTGCAGAAAGGAGTTGAGTACCTACTTCTGAATGGAGGATGAAATAGACCCTTTTACAAAAAGGGGATTATCTACATTTTGTCTGTTAAGAGCAACAGGCTCATTTTCCTGACTTTAAAAATCTAGAAGATATAGTGATATTTATCACTGTGCTACAGCAACTTTGCTGAAGCATCTTCAGTCTTACACTGGGAACTGCTACATACTGGAGAAGATTCAAGTTTGCTCAGGACATTTGAGGGTACAGTATTCTTCGGCTACTGTCTGGAGAACATTGTGCGATTGACTGTGGCAAATCTGTCCACTACACAGACATGACTGATTCTCCTCAAACTGGGCTAATTCTACTTTTAGTTGCTTTTATTATGCACTTATATGTCGCGTGTTCAGATCCAACCCCCAGGATGGATGGCCATTTACCCAAATCCTCTCAACTTCCTTCTTTCTCCCCAGGTTTTAAAAAAAAAATAAATCAAATTTATACTTCTGTGGGTTTGACAGCTGAGTCTCTTTGAAGCAGGTTAACATGGGAACTTTGAGAGACCAAAGGTCACTAATTTTGCACAAAAGCATTTCTTCCTCCTGCACCTGGTTTTACTCAAGTAACATTTTCTTTCCTTTTCCTCCTCACCACAGTGCTTGGGACGAGATTGTAAACATGGACAGAAGCAGCAGCCCTGTGACCACATCAGACTCCCCATCAGGTCGGTCCCAATAGTCAGCCAAAGGATTCCTCTCTTGATGGCCGGGAAGTCACTGAGATTTCCGTGGTAACTTAGTGTCCCCTTTACTTTGGCCTCCATCTGAGAAAAGAAATGTTAAATTGATATGGGTTGGCATGGTGTAAAAAAGAAAAGAAAAATAAAAATCAAGAATCAGTTTACTGTGAATTACATTTCTAAAAAGATAACCCTTATTTCACATGGTGATAGCATTATAGAAGTTGATTAAACATAAGACGTAGAAACACAGTGACTGAAAACTATATAAAAACTATTTCAGCAGGTGTTTACCACTTATTTACGTCATAACCATGTCCAATGCTGGGTTATAGAGGGACCAGATCATACAACACCCACCTTCGAGGGACCTACTACATCTTTTGATTCTCTTGAAGACGAGGTCAATTTTATTTCTTTTGTAAGTGAAATTAAATACTGTGCTATAATATGACGTTGTAACTTCCAAATATTACGAACACATCACACTGGAAGTGAAGAAAGTCCTAGCCTTGTGGTGCAGGATGTAAGGCTACTGCTGGGCAGCGTAGTTTCTGTATCTACTATGCTGTTGCCCTTCACTGTTTACAGAGAATACGTAACTACTCTATGTGATCCTTAGCCAAGTGCTTCTAAAATAACTGGAAGGGGAGAAAAAGGGGATTACCCAGGCAAGAGAAGGACCCAATGACCCAGAGGGCCAACAGAACATGAAACCTCTGTTCAGAGCCCTAGTAAGGAAAATGAGGGCCCAATGACAAGCCAGGCCGGAGGGAAAATGACAAGAGAAGGAAACTCTTCAAGGGAAGAGGAATGAATGAGGACCCTAAGTCACGTGGCCAGATTCACTCATGTCATATCCAAGTATCTTGGAAAACATTAAAAAAAAAGTTCAAAGTTATATTAACAGTTCTATTAAATAACCAGGGCCCTTTTCATTCATAGTTAGATATGTATCTATATATATTTGTACTGTAGAGAGAAATGATTTGATTAATGGAATAACCAAATTTATAAAATGGTAAGGTACAATTAAAATAGGATTTTGCTCAAAGTAACTGATTAATTATCAAAATAAAACAATTCTATTACCTAGACTGTGAAATTTTTTATACCAGAGTTTAGTGCAGCATGGCCTATGGCCAAATCTGGCCCACCATTTGCTCTTGTTAGTATGGTTTCATTGGAAGTTGGCTTTACTCACTCGTTTATAGTCATTTGTGGCTATTTTACAGTACAATGATACAGTACAGGTAGCTGTAAAAAAAGGTTATAGTGACTGTAGAGCCCAAAATATTTATTATTTGTGCCACTCAGGCTTGGTGGCACACAGCACACAATGAGTTCAAGGCCAGTATGACCTAGAAAGTAAGTTCCTGGACAGCCAGGCACACACAGTGAGACTCTGTCTCTGGAAATAAAAACAAAGAAAATTTTTTGATCTCTGTTTTAGATAAGATTAAGAGACTAAACATTAGTAGTCCTCTGTAACAGCATTGAGTGACTTTAACTGCTGAAGCTTGATTATGACTTCAAAGAAACTTGTACGACGTGTGCATGATGGGTGGGACATAAGTCCCACTGATGTGAAGGGAGAGGGTACTTTTGTGGAGTTGGTCCCCTTATCTCTTTTTGAGGATTCTGGGGACAGAACTCAAGTACTTTTACCTGCTGAGCTTTCTTGTCAACTTCTATGACTCTGGCTAATTATTTTATGAATCCATGCTTAGGTAACATGTGTATATAATAAAATCTCTTCCCTTCATGTCTAACAGGTCTCATTTACCCCTTTCCTTTCTCTTAAAAGTATTTGTTGCCACTGAGGATCCAGTCAAATGAAAATTTCCCCACCAACATTATGATTAGTCATACTGTTTGAAGAAAATTTAATCAGCATCTACACACATTCATAAACAACAGAAATAAGCAGCTTGCTTACCATTAAATGCTTGCTGTAAGTGTGTAGGCAGAGTAGAGTGGGAAAGTGTTGCTGCATGCTGAGTTCCTGGCTGTAAACTCTTTAGTAAATCTGAGAGGAAAACAGACTGGTCAGGTATCTTTAAGACACGAGTCCCCTCAGCTCAAACTCAGAATCTGTCTTATCTAATGCCAGCAAGAGCTTTCTGACACTGCAGAAGTTGACTGATGGAAATACAGTCTTGAACATGCTAAGAAAATCCCCCACATGGACCTTCTCCTGCTTATTTCATTACAACACCAAATGTGGTGTGGACAGTCCATGTGCTCATTTGAAATCCAGCTCCACTTACTCTGAGTTAGGCTGTGATGGAAAGCGGCTGAGGTAGATCCCGAGGTGGTTGTCACTCCAGCTGTGTCCGTTCCAAAGCCAAGCAGCTCCAAGGGAAACTGGAAGGGCATGGTCACGGGAACAAGGCCACCCAGCATCCCAAAAGGAGCCACAGTTTGATTGGTTACAGACAAAGGTGATGTCATGAGAGTCAGAGGTGAGGCATTAGCCAATACTGGTGCTCCTGCTGTGGACTGTGTAGAAACCAGGGGTCAAAACAGATAAGAATAAAGCATTGTACCTAAATTGATGTAACATCTTCATGGATGCAAGACTGGGCCTTTATCTGTTCTGACAAATAAGAAAAAAATTAACACTGAGGTGAAAAATACAGCCCAGTGAGTTACCAATAATGGTTCTGAAAATCTGCAAATAACATTTGAAAATTTTTGTATATACAGCTCTACCAGCATTGTAGTCTGCTTTTTAGCTGTTCCATGCCCATTCTTGCATGTAAGCCTCAGAGTTGAACTTACAGTTCTCTTTCTCTACTTCTCCATCCAAAGCCATACAGGAGTCACTGGGACTCTAGAGGCTCTTTCCTGGAACAAGGCCTACACTACAGCTGTTTCCCTGTCAACTGCTCGTTTGTGACAGCACCCGCAGCAGACGAGGTCCCTGAGAGCTAGCTCTTCATGCTTGCTCTTACCTGTGCTTCCCCAGAGCTGACAACTGCCCAACCTACACCACAAAAGGCTCCTTTCTCCACAGACTCACTCTTCCTTTCTCTCCTTGTCTCTCCACAGTTCCAGTGCTGTATCTGGATCTCTCCCATCTCCAGTAGTCAAATTTACTGGACATCAGTCTCCATTTTCCACATTATCTATAGTTTTCTCCAAAATTGCTGAAGCTGGTTTCCATTATATCACTTTTCTGAAATCAGACTTCCTCAGTATAAAGTGCTTTCTCACTCATCATGTATGTGAGCTTTGAGGCCCGAGTGACGAATCAGAAATCTGCTAATGTTGGTTGAGCTTCATAGGAAACTACTTAAATATACTCTTTGGGCTAATTCAATTCTTCCAATGATTTTCTATCCAGCAATTAAGTGACTTTTCCACTTCTGACATTTCTTCATGTTGGGCACTTATTATCAAACATTTATTTAATACATTCAACTTTCTTAGAAGCAAACACTACACACTACAGTTCTGCCACTGTTTTATTTTGTAGCTTGTAATGCTTCCTCAGCTAAAAAGTCTATTGTTTTAACTAAGGTCAAGAAAAACTTAATTTTTTAAATTTTTTTAAATTTAAGATTGGAGAGATGGCCAGTGGTGGTGTCACATGCTTTAATCCCAGCACTTGGGAGGCAGAGGCCAGCAGATCTCTGTGAGTTTGAGGCCAGCCTGGTCTACATAGTAAGTTTCAGGCCAGCTAGAACTCCCAAAAAGCTTCTTTAAAGTTAATAATACACATTAGATATTGTTGGTTTTGTGCTCTTTCTACCAAAATACCTCATTAATTAAGGGTTGATGTTTTATCTTTGTTTTTCAGTGTCTCATTGTGTAGCTCAGGCTGGTCTGGAATTCTAACACAAGCAAACCTTGAAATCCAAGTCTCCCAGTCTCAGCTCTTAAGTATGTGATTACAGGCATGCCTCAGACGCACCACGCATGGTAAGGGCCATGCAAGAAAATACAACTTTCCCACACATATGCGGGGACGCTGCAGGGTCCGTAGCACTGCTGAACAAAAAGTGAGGAACTCTCCAGAAACCATCTTCTCCATTTCCTCCCTTTGCTCATCTCCTCTATTATCACTGATATTTGTAAGCTCAGTTCTGATCTGTCACCTCAATGTTCATCTGTGAATCAGTTTAGTGAGTAATACCACTTGGATTTCCAAAACGAAAATAACAAGACATTTCCAAAACTGGAACCACCCCCCCCACACCACCCCACACATCTTGCCATCAACAAGCACTTCTTTTCCCGGAGCTTGGGACTATAACCTCGGTCTGCAGGTCTCATCAACTACAGGAGTTTCTTCTTCATCAAACTTTCTCTTGATAGCTAAGCACCAATCCTTAACACTTTATGTTAAATTAAGACACTTTGAAGCTGGGTGGTGGTGGTGCACGCCTTTAATCCAAGCACTCAGGAGGCAGAGGCAGGTGTGTGTATCTCTGTGAGTTTGAGACCAGAGCTAGTTCCAGGACAGTCTCCAAAGCCACAGATAAACCCTGTCTCGAATACAGCCCCCCCCCCAAAGAGACAGAAGAGTTGCCGGCCATTTTCTTTACTATGACAGTTATGATACACAGTGGGTACATTTAAGAAAAAATACCCAGTTAGAAACAATGCTGTTTTAAAGTGACTAGGATAAAAAGGATCCTGTTATCAGTTTAAAAGTAAGCAAGAATGGAAGCTGGAGAAATGGCTGCTCTTTCTAGAGGTCCTGAGTTCAATTGCTATAACCACATGGTGGCTCACAACCATCTCTAGTGGGATCTGATGCCCTCTGCTGGCACAAAGTTGATATACATTATATGTATACTCATATACATTAAATAAATACATCTTTCAAAAAAACCTAAACTTAAAAAAAAAAACCTTTTAAACTTAAGTCTACTGTAGTCTCAAGATAGTCTCCAAGATTATGCCCTGAATGGACTCCCTCAGTGAAAAATAGCAAATAATATGAAAGAGTCCAGTTGTTTAAAGCCTTTCTCCAAGAGTCTAACTGAAGCATTACAACAGATGGAGAAGATAAATCAGGACAAGTTCCAATTTCTAAAAATAACTTGAATACCAGCAACTTAAAAGAAATTTATTAAGAATTTTCAAATCCAGCTTTATGACTAAATTAGAATGCCAGGTGACCTCAATGTTACAGTAACATTTAGAAGTTTCTCTAAGAGCCCCTTTAAGAAGTAGAAAACCCCACTGTTTTATAACATTTGGGAGCATAGACAAGCTGTCAATATTAGCTAGCTAAGCAGAATATATAGTGTCCATAATCAGATATGTTTTCTATCCCTTCTCCATCTTAAGAAAAAACAAGAACTGAAACTGCTTTTCTCACTCAGGCACTTGACCCTGTTTGGTGAGACGGCTGCTCCCCACTCACCTAGAGGAATACTCTGAAATGCACCCATACCGTTCTCCTGGTTAAGACCTTCCAACAGCTTTTTCCTCTTCACAAAGTAAACCCCGTCAGATCCATTCTACCTGGTGTAGCCCCATAGTTTGGTCACAGAGCACATGGGTTTTCATCTCAGGCTGTTTAACGTGCCATTTCTATACTGCTGTTTCCTCTAGCCCATACCAACTTCCTGTCTTCTCTACACATAGCTGTACCCTGCTCTTTCTATTCTCAGCTCAAATCAAATAGTATTTCCTTTAATAGGCTTTCTGTGGTCCCTTATGTTAGCAATAATCAATTTTTAACTTTTTTTTTCACAGCACATGCTTTCTTCCTTCCTTTCTTTTTTTTTTTAAAGAATAAAACTGGTGTTTAGCTTATCTAGAAGATAATGCTCCACAAGAGGATCAGGTATGTTATTTATCCCAGTTCCCCAGCACATAGTAGAGAGCTTGGCACACAGTACCCATAGCACCGAGTGATGGCTTTTAGAGTCATACAGTGGCAAATTACATGGTCATACAAAGTAAGCTGAAGGACAAGCAAGAGGAAGAATGCTCTGGAAGATAGAGTTAATGATCTGGGCTCAGGGATATTTTAACTTTGAGCCTTGTTCCCACTGTGCTTTGGGTAGCACTGTAGATGCCTTGTAGACAGGAGGTACAGGCTTCACAGAATAGACCCCACGTGTACTTCCTCATGGAGGATATCCACCTGCTTTAAGCACCTGGGTTCAACAGACATCTACAAGACTCAAGAGATGCTACATCACATGAAAACAACTACCCAATGACAGAGGGGACGTGACATTCATCAACTGTTGACTTTTCCTTGAGTCAGACCAGTAAGACAGAGAAAAACACATCAAAGAAGGCAGGAACCTTGGAGTTTCCAAGTCAAACAGTAACCTGGGAGTAGAAGAGTACCAGGAAGGAACTTGTCTGGAACACACAATTATTCTTAAGGCAATGAATGACTTCTTTTAGGATAAATGATAGTCAAATACAAGATGGCCAGGTAGATTTTAGAAGTGAAAAAAGGCAAAGGACAATTTAACCAGACACTTGAAGGCAATGAAGTAAAACAAAACAAAGCAAAACAAAAAAAAAACCCCACAAAACCAATTTTTAAGTAGACAAAACTCCCCTATCATTTTATAATAAGAAAGTAAATGAAGTCATAACTCTGATAGTGTTATAAAGACAATACTTATTATCATGGGAGAGTTAACCAAAAATCTGATTACTATTTCAGCAAAATAGTACAGCTACATGACAACTATAATTCTTATTTTTATGATGAAAGTCGCAAGACAACATAATGGTAACATTCATAAAATTAAGAGTTTATCATTCATTCATAGTGAGACAGGGTCTCACTATGTGGCTTGGACTCAAACTCAGAGAGATCCACCTGCTTTTGCCTGGGATTAAAGGTGAGCCACACCACACCTGGTTGTCATTTTTGCTAACTGGACATGGTAGTGCATGCCTATAACCACTGCATATGGAAAGTAGTGGCCTTGCTCAAGGCTTGTCTCAGAAAGAACAAAAGCGTGGACAGTAAGGAAGGTACGGGTCAGGAACTGCCACTTTTGTTAGAATTCCATTTTTTTTCCCTTTGCTCAAACTAAAGGTTAATTTTAGAAAGGACCACGTTTTTTAGCAAATAAGAACAATGATGATGAACAATTTTAACAGATAATCCCCGTTATCAGTGTGTTTGAGCTTTGTTGTATACCTCTCCCCATCTGTCTTTCCCTCTCTCTTTGAAATAAAGTCTCACTGTATCACCTAGGCTGGACTTGAACTTATGGGCTCAAGTGATTCTCCTGCCTAGATGCTGGGCTGCAGGTGAAGAACACCCACTCAGCTTTATTTCCTAATGATGAGAAAATTTTTTTTAAAAGAGACAAACATCGGGGGCTGGAGAGATGGCTCAGAGGTTAAGAGCACTGACTGCTCTTCCAGAGGTCCTGAGTTCAATTCCCAGCAACCACATGGTGGCTCACAACCATCCATAACGAGATCTGGTGCCCTCTTGTGTGTGCAGATATACATGGAAGCAGAATGTCGTATACATAATAAATAAATAAATAAAATCTTAAAAAAAAGACAAACATAAATATAGATTTCAACCATTGAAGTGCTAGTAAATTGAATTTGTTCTACATGAGTACACAATCCTGAACCCATGTGAGTAGAAGAATAACTTGGTATTATTAAGTATGTATTCAATACCAAGTCTTACACTATTCTGCACTGCAGAAAGTCTCTACAAATAGCAAGGGGAAAGCTTTTCATTAAATTCCTACTCCACAGAAAGAGGAGCAGCACAAGGCTAAAGCATTGCCTTGGACAACTCATTTCACAGATCAGAATCATGTTCTCAAAGACTTCGGACCCAAAAACTCGTACATCATAAAATGCATATTTTTAAAGATATTTATAACATAATATTAATATCGTGTAAGGCAGTTTCAATTTTAAAATACCCTACATATGAAAGGTGGTGTGCATAGGTGCTTTTATTTTCTTGTCTCTAAATTTGCTCACAGTGAATATATACTACTTCCAGGAGGGAAAAATTGATATTAAAGAAGTCACATCATTAATGTGAAGGACAAGTCTCTGAAAGTCTCAAAATACAGTGAAGGCAGAGACGTGAACACAATACAAGGTGATACAGAAGTCAAGAAATAGACGAACAACCCATCAGACATGGTAGTCCAAGGCTGTCAGCCAACAGCTGAGAGACTGCAGTAGAGAACTGCTACAAGTCTGAAGCCAGCCTGGGCTACAAAGTGAGATCCTGTCTTTTAAAAAAACAAAGTTTTAAACTAACCCTAAGCTAAGTGGGTGGGGTGTGGCAGCAAATGCTAGGGGTCTCAGCATCAGGGATAGGTAGGAGTACGGCAGGGTCCTGGCCAGTTCAGCCAAAATACAAATACCCAATGTCTAAGCTAAGCACGGAATCAAAACCAATTACCAAACATAGAATAACATAGTCTTTGCTTTTTATTCATTTTATTTATTTATTTATTTTGGTTTTCGAGACAGGGTTTCTATGTTGCTTTGGAGGCTGTTGTCGTGGAACTAGCTCTTGTAGACCAGGCTGGTCTCGAACTCACAGAGATCCTCTGCCTCTGCCTCCTAAATGCTGGGATTTAAGGTGTGAGCCACCAACGCCTGGCCTTGTTTTTTATTTTTAAAAAATTGGTAAAATTACTTTATTCTTGGGTTGGGAGAACTATACTGCGATGTGTGTGTGTGTGTAGGCCAGAGGACAACTTTTGGAAGTCTGTTCTCCTTCTACCATGTGGATCCCAGGGATCAAACTCAAGTCATTAGGCTTGGCAGCAAGCACCTTTACCACCTCACTGGCCAAGAGAAAAATATTCTTGAGCTGGAAAAAACAGCCAGGTCTGAGGCGTCTTGTGTTCTAAGTACAAAATCAATGAAAATTAGATAAACAGAGCTTTAGCTCAATACTGGGGTTTAAAGATAAATTTTCTAGCCATTTCAGCAGACAAAATACATTACTTATTAAGGAGAATAAAATAATCAGCATAGCTGCAGACTTTTGTATAATACAGAATATTAAGCAGGGAATTTGGGATGGAACTCAGTGACCAGGAAGTGTACCCAGACTCTTGTAAATGTTACAACACAGAAAACAGTGAGTATGTAGGCAAAAGCAATGGTAAAGCAGATACCATTCATGTCCCTTCTAGCAAAGAGTCCTTGGCTGAGAGCCAATGCAAACTAAAAACTGACCAACTGGGAAAATGGCATATAGGTATTCCAACAATTATACACGAATAACTAAAAAGTTAATGTAAAATAAAAATTTGGAAAGGATAAACACTTAAGGAAATAATACAGATATATAAATTTGATTAAATAAACAGAAAAGCTGGCTCAATGGTCCCTAGTACCCAAGTCAGGGGCTGACACCTGCTTGTAACACCAACTTCATGGCCTTCTTCAGCACTGCATCCAACATGCAAATCATGCCCCCATACACATTTATAAAGACAGAAAAGGTAGGGAGACAACTGAATATATGTTAATTTTCTGCACTAATACTTTGTTCTTGCTCTTAATAAGAGAGAGCTTTTGGAGATTTTGTTTTTTCAACATGGTGTCATACAGCCTATGCTGTGTAACAAAGGGTAACTGTCAACTTCCTCTCAAGAGTTGGGACTGTAGGGGTACACCAGCATGTCTGGCTAAAAGATAAAGTTTTAAATACATCCTCAAGCTTTATTTTCCAAAACAAATGTTAAGGTAAATGTGAATCTTTTCCTGATATTGGGGATGGAACCTGAAGTTTCTCATGTGCTAGGGAGACTGTCACTGAGCTAACACCCTCACCTTCCCATCCTATCTTCTTCCCATCCTATCTTCTAAAGTTTTACTTTAGTTTTAGTAAGACTTTGTTCTGCAGCCCAGGTTAGCTTAGAATTCCCTGTGTTCTCCCTACTTCCCTCTTCCGTGTTCTAGGATTACAGGTGTCACACACCACACACACAGCCTGACAGAATACTTGTTGATAAATAAAAATGCACATTCCAAAGAAAACCTCACCAGCACTATGATGTCAACTCTGAGAGCATTCCATGGCCACAGCTGTTAACAGCCTAGCATAAAGACATTCTCCATGTCGTGTATGTCGGTGACTCAGAAAGCCTGCTCAGTCTTACATTTATCACATGAGTGAGTGAGTGCACAGTACATACATACCTGCACACTGGCTGTGACCACTGAAGACCCTGAGGCAGAGGTTGGTCTGTGTGGAGTAGACAACGGTTTAGTAGCACCCTGTGTTCCACTTCCTGTTCCCCCAGATAGATTAGTCCTATTAGCTCCACTTGAGTTAAGGTTGCTACCTCTGCTGGCAGGTACATTCATTGGAATTCCACTCAGGCTGTTCTTCCCAACAGTTCCAGTGGATGATGAGTTTGTTAGTTTAGAAGGGGCCTGAAGAGCTTTTGTAGATGGAAGGCCAGAAGTGCGATTTGAGGGCAACAAATTCAGAGTGGGTGACTGTCTGCTGATGTTCACTCCACTGGGCTGTTTGTGGACAGGGTTGTTACTGGTGGAGTGGCTACTCTGGGCTACGAGTGTGTTTGGACTGGAGGAAGTTGGGCATACAGCAGGCTTGGGAGTTGGGTTGGATTTAGAAATAAGTTTAGTTGGTACTGAAGGCTTAGCTGACAGAGAGGGCTTGGGTGATGCGGAGGGGTTAGGTGAGGGCAAAGGCTTGGGAGATGCGGCAGGTTTGGGAGATGCAGCCATTGAGAAGGGAGATTTGAAACCCTGCGTGGAGATTTGTGACACCATAGCCTTGGCTAAATAGTTACTGGAGGTAGTGGTACTCGATGCTGTCCTAGAAACCAGGGGGTGGGGCCCCTGAGAACCATTTCCAGGTGACGGGGTAGACAAAGGGAGGCGATACGTCAGTGGCTTATCTGAAGTCTTGAGTAGTTGGGATGAACAGGAAAGTTGGGGGTTATTACTCAACTTCACCACTGGGTTGGTTTGTGATTTACTAATGGTGGCTTGTAATGGAGACACATAGTTCTGCTGGACAGCTGAGTGCTGGTGCACCTTTGTTGCTTGTGTTAACGGAGAAGCATCTTGGGCCTCTGATGTTCCCAGAGCATGAGAGGAGGCAGCAACTTGGGCTTGGGAGGATGAGACATGAGTCTGTGAAGAGGAAGAAGCATGTATCTGGCTGGACCTTTGTAGTCCTTGCTGGAGTAGCCTGGCTGGCAAATGTTCTAAGGAAACTTTAGGGTTCTGAATTGAAGAACCAGCAATAAGGCCTGAAGAAATGCCAGTATGAGCTAAATCCTGGGGTTTCTTTGGTACTGGCCCTGAGTGACCAGCAATGAGACTTGATGAGTGTGCAGTCTGAGTAGCATCTAGTCTTTTGGGAGCAGCCAGTGGTAATTTACTCATGATACTCGCTAGTTTGTCTTCTCTCAGTGCTGGACGAGGCTTTGTAGCTGGCACATTTAGCCTTGAGCCAACGGAGGGGCCTTTGTTCCCATTGTTGATGACGGCTAAAGCTTCCGAGACGAGATCCAGGGACGATGAGTGGAAAGCAAGGTCTTCATCGAGGGAGTCATCAAGGCAGATGGTTTCCTGGGCGGGCGCTAAGCTGGGGCTAGCCGATGCAGTGATGGCTGTGCTGGAGCTTGTGGAAGGACCGCCAACGGAAGCCAGAGAGACGGGAGCCTTCAGGTCTTTCTTTGGGCTACACTCCTAGCATAAACAGCATTATATTGGAAAAAATACAGAGAGTTAATTACAAATCTTAAACTTAGTTTTTACAAGATTAAGAAATTCTTGCCAGGTGTCGGTGGTGCACGCCTTTAATCCCAGCACTCGGGAGTCAGAGGCAGGTGGATCTCTGTGAGTTAGAGACCAGCCTGGTCTACAAGAGCTAGTTCCAGGGCAGCCTCCAAAGCCACAGAGAAACCCTGTCTTGAACCCCCCCCCAAAAAAAAGAAATTCTTATGACTAGCATTATTTTTTGGCTGTTATGACAGAGGTCTGTTGATAGCTCTGTCTGTCCTGGAACTCCCTAAGTAGACCAGGCTGGACCTTAATTCACAAAGATCCACCTGCCTCTGCCTCTGCCTCCACAGTGCTGGCATTAAAGGTGTGTCCCACTGTACTAGACCCTCTCTTTTTTTTTAAAGCTAGAAATCTTGAGAAGACTGCCAAAACCAAAACCATGTTTAGAACCAGCTCTCCTCATAACACAGTATGTGGCACACTCCACTATGTCCTTCCAAGTCATCTTAGCAGGACATGGAAAGGGGCTGAAGCACACCGACTGGGGGGACATCCCCCGTGAACCACACTTCCATCAAATATTCCGAACCAACTTCAACCCCAGCATCTCAGGAGGTTTTATTCTTCTGGCGCTCGGAAGGGATGTTGCCTTTTATCAAAACTACAACTTCTGTCTAATAAGGTTAGTGGGATGCTGACTCTGGTTTCCTGCTTCCTTGCATTTCTATAGCTACCCTCCACAGTACACAGGGAAACTTGTGAATCATTCAACCATATTTAAATCATATTTCTACTTAGTGTCTCCTATGAGTAAGACTATGCCCTAAGAAAATAAAGGTATTAGTAATTAAAGTGCTAAACATCTAAATGAGTATTTCTGTTAATTTTCTTAAAACTCAAGGAAGAGTTAAGATTATTATGGTTTAAAATACTCAGAGTAAAAATAAAAACATTAGCAAGAGCAACCAATTATTTGTTGGGAGTAATATAAAGTACTAGACTAACTTCATGTTTAATATTAATATAAAGACAAAAACTACTACACAGATTAATACATCATTTCAGAGGCTCTATTAGTTCCTTAGAAAGGAAAAGTCCCAAACCCAGAATCTTATATACTGATGTATACAGTCACATCACTTACCTTCAGCATAGTGGGGAAAGAACGAACAGGAAGGGTCTTTACCATCACCTCCTACGGTGTTACAGTAAGTAAGCTGTTAAGGAAGCTGTTACACTCTAACTTCCATAGCACTTATCCTAAACTTTTACTCTAAGAACTCCATCTTGAAAACCTCACTACCTATAGAAGCATGGGCATGATCCCATCAGGGTCACACTGTTGGCTAAAATGAGAGATAACACATGATATAAATGCTTACACATGTTGACAATCCAAGTACACTATTACTAAAACTCCATCACTAGAAAGAGGATAAGACTGAAGCAGGGGCAGCATTACCAGCACAAAGTTTCTATTTTAATTATTTTGGGGGGAGGCAGAGTCTCATATATTCATATATTCCAGGTTAACCTCCAACTCCCTATCAAGCCAAGGATCATGCGGATCAATCTTTGAACTTCTGATCCTCCTGCCTCTACTCCTTGAGTGCTGGGATTATAGTCGTATGCTACCACGCCTACTTAATGTGATGTGAGGGCTTCAAGTATGCTAGGCAAGCACTTACCAAATAAGCTACACTCATAACCCAACTATACTTTTTAGGGATGTTTTTATTATTACCTTTCCCACCTCAAATATTAATTTTAGCAGTGAAGGAAGACTTGTCCCATCTAAAGAATAGAAGAATGGAGCAAGGCGCACAGCCCAGCTTCTCCTAAGCAGGGTTAACATTATTTTATGTTCCTTTTTCTTTTGGGAGGAACAAGTTGAGACAGGGTCTGTGAATCCCTGAGTGGCCTGGAGTTATTTCTGCCTTTGGCTCCAGAGAGCTGGGATTACAGATATGCATCACCACACATGCCCGGGTACTTTATGTTCTAAACTAACAAATTTACCACCTATTTGTGGTGGATTTAATTGTTTCTGACGTCCACTGACTCTAACCTGTACTACTAAATCCCCTTACATAGTCTATATTTCAGACAGTAGACAGATGGGCTTTGTTATTTTTTGTCTGTTGCTTTGGGTTTTTTTGTGGTTCTGGGATTATGCTCAGGGCCTCTGGCATACTGAGTCTATGTTGGGCCTGAGATCCACCTACGGCTTGCATGTTTGACTTGTGCTGCAAACAGGGAAGCTTAAGACGCGGGACATTACACGGGGCAGAATCTGTTTCTGCCTGCTGCCCTGGGTCACTGCTAAATCAGTAAATTACTCAGCCATCTTGTGCAAGTCATGCAAACTAAACTAACAAAGGGGGCATTTCAGGCAGGACTTTTCTAGACTTTCTAGACTTTCTCCAGTCTAGAAACCATGGTCAAGACAGAATTCTTTCTGCTGGTAGCAGACGTTCCACTCCCTCGTCACCAACTAAAGACGTTATTCAGGGCCCTGCTTTATGCAGGGTTCTTTTCTCTTTCTGATGCACCAACCCCCAAGAAGCCCTACCTGTTGCTCTGAAAAGACAGTGACAGGGAATCTCTCCAAGGACAATGAAGGCCTCAGCAATAGACCATCAACATGGTAGTACCTCTCACCCCATCCCCCCAAGACAGGGTTTCTCTGCAGCTTTGAAGCCTGTCCTGGAACTCACTCTGTAGATCAGGCTAGCATCGAACTCACAGAGATTTGCCTGCCTCTGCCTCCAAAGTGCTGGGATTAAAGGTGTGCGCCACTAATGCCAGCTGGTAGAGTGCCTCTTTGACTCTGGAATCTCTCCTTTTAATTTATAATTTTAGCTATTTTCTTGGGGGGGGGGGCGTCACACAGGGCTTACCTGTGTAGCCCTGGTTGGCCTTGAACTTAGAGATCTTCTTCTGCCTCCTGAGTGTCAGGTATGCAACCATGCCCAACCATTCAATTACGTTTTTAAAAAATGTTATATTTTTATCCAATATTTCTATGTAGAACTAATGAATGCAAATCCCCACAGCTCCAGAACAATCTACTTCCCAAATGGACTTTTATGAAGTTGGAAACAAGCAACTCAGCATAACATCTATTACTCTTTGCTACACATCACGAGCCCTTTCCCCCTAAGAATCTACCCCCAACACTCACCAATTAGGACCAAAACTACAAATGTGCTGGACTCTTACCTTGACTTTGGGTTTTGATGCAGGAATCACCTTTTTCTTTGCCCTAAGATAAAAGATTAAAATGAAGCAGTTGTAAGTTAGGAATTAAAGCAGACCACCCTAATTCTTTCCATTATTTAGAAAGCTCTTTGAAGACAGAAACTACTCAGCTCACATGGGGACAGTCAGCAATATTTTTCTAATTCAGATTGACTGAAAGGGCAAATAATTACTAAGAGATATAGATAGGGGAAAACTAAAAGCCACATATAAAACATAAAATGACTCAAAATAGGTTAGCCTAAGGAAACTCATTTCAAAGGATTGATAAGAATTCACACTTATTTGTAAGAAAACAGCTTCGAGGTACGCCATACTCAAATCAGGCTACTGGGTTATGAATGACATTTTGCTTAAAAAATTTTAAGGTTTTATTGAAAATTATTTTTAATTGCAAAAATCAAAAATTTTTAGAATGATAACACATCAATTTAGTAAAAGGCAAGAAGGAAGCTTTGTAAGTTTGGGGTCACCCTGATCTATATAGTGAGTTCGAAGGCAGCTAGGGTTACATAAAACAAAAAAACTTTGTACATTTAGGAACCAGCACGAACCACCTGCTCATATGGAGTTTCAGGAAGGCAACAGTAAGTCTCCATGCCTTTTTCAGAGGAAGCCATTATAGCATTAAGACGGCCATATTTACCTATCCTATTTTCTGATAAAACAAAACAAATACAAAAACCCTAATAATAATAAAACAAAACACAAAGGTAACGGTAACAATGGAACTGTTTTTAAAAAGCAGAGGAGAGGACTAGATGTAGCTCCATGGCAGAACACTTGTCTAAAAAGCCCATGCTCAATGCCCAGCACTGAGGGGGTCAGACAGCAGCCTGTACTTGCTTGAGGAGCAGAGGCAGGGTCACTCAGAGGTCAGGAGTTTAAGACCAAATTGGGCAATAAAGCAACATTCTGTCTTCAAAGAGAAAAGCAAGAGTAGTAACAAAAAATAATAGATCTCTGTCCCATCTGGAACTAAAAATGTCCATTTCTTCTAACAATGTATAAAAGGAAAGGAGTGGAAGAATTTTATAATGTCATCTTCAAAATGATCATCTGGTATTTTACACTAAAGTGCTTAGCAGATTATAATGCACTAATATGTGCACTAATGCACATATTTCAATGATGCTGGAGATGGAACTAAGGGCCTTATGCATGGCAGGTAAGCACTCTACCAACTGAGCTACATCCCAGTAGATTAATACGTTTCCCCCAAAGCAACCATAAACAAAATATGGCATCTTCCTATGTATTAGGAGAATAGAAGTTCATTCTTTATAAAGTTTCGCTGGGCTGGGTATGTAGCTCAGTACAAGGGTGCTTGCCAAGCATATGCTGGACCTGTGTTTAATTTCTGGTATAAACATTTTTAAAAACTTTTATTTTTGAGTGACTATATACATGTGTACAGGTAGAAACATGTCTCAGGGCATAGATAGAGTTCAGAGGGCAACTTCCAGGAGTTGGTTTTCTCCTTTCACCATGGTTCTAGGCCTCCAATTCAGATATATATGGCAAATGCTTTTATTACTGAACCATCTTGCAGATCTAGAACCCTGCTTTGTATTTTTCCTATGCCCAATTGTGTACAGAGGAAGACTGACAGCTTGAACAAGGCAGGGAAGGGATGCATATCCAAGTGTCCTGTAAGTCTGCTCATCTAATGCAAGTTCCCATGCAGACACTAACAACAAGGGGAGCACACCTGAGCATCCCGTTGGATGGCTCCTGAAAGCAGAAGCCCAATTTAGACTAGGAAGATTTGAAGAGTACCTTGGGACTGTTTCCAAAGTCAGCAGTCAAAACAACAGAAAAACAAAACAACAAAAGGGTGGCAACACAGAGATGACCCACTTTGTCAATGAGCATTTGAGTAAGATTTTTGTTTCTGAAAACCATAACATAAGCCAGCGAGAGGTGGCACAAACCTTTAATCCCAGAACTTGGTGGGGCAGAGGCAGGTGGATCTCTGAGTTCCAGGGCAGCATGACATACAAGACAGCCATGGTTACATAAAGAAATCCTGTCTTGAAAACAACAAACCAAAACAAAATAAAACCCCCACAAAAACCCATAACATGAATAACAGCACATGGGAGAAATCTGGAGTCAGTATTTACTCACGGGGCAGAAGTAAGATGATTATGTACACTCCGGCTTTCCTTAAAAAGCATTCTGGAAAAATCAGAAAGACAAAATTATTTTTTATAGCAGGTAACATGGTAATTGCTTCACTTTTTGTTTTTTTGTTTTGAATACAGGATCTTGCAGTGTAGCTCAGACTATCCTCAAACTAAGTATTTTAGCTCAGGCTTGAACTCAAGATCACTAACAACTTGATTTTTGCTTATTTACCAAGCAAAAGTAGTAATGACTTTACCCAATAAAGTATTTCATGAGAAGTTTTATATCGTTTCTATGCATTTACAAGTTTTAACAAATCACAGAAAAGGTTATTTCTGTTACTATAAGGATGATAGGTTGATAGACAAGTTTCTTTTTTTCTTCTCTTAAAATTCCTCCAGCCAGGCATGGTGGAACATGACTTTAATCCCAGTACTCAGGAAGCAGAGGCAAGTAGATCTGAGTTCAAGGCTGCATGGGCTAGATAAACCCTGCTGGCTTTGAACTCACAGAGATCTGCTTGCCTCTGCTGCCCGTGCTCTGAGATTAGAGGCATGCAGCACCATGACCAGAAATTTTGATTCTGAAGATGGATTTCACAGCATCAGGCAAGCTGACCTGGAATTCTCTAGTCCACGTTGGCTTCAAACTTGCAACCCAGCATATAGTCTCATCAGTGCTAGTTACAAATGTGTGTTACCACATCTGGCTCTGCTCTAAATTCACCAGGAGCTTCTTTTATCTGTCAAAAAGGCCTCAAGTTTATAACCATCATCTCCTATTCCTTTTCCCCATTACTAAACTCAGAAGCAAGAAAAGGAAAAATAGTTTGAATTAAAAACAAAAAAACACATTATTATACCTATCTTATTTGTAGCTCCACAAGGACTGTTTTGTTAAATGCTGATCTGAAATAACACACACACACACACACACACACACACACACACACACAGGTTGTTTTTGTTTTTTTTTTTGAGGTTTCTTGATATATTAATAGAATGTTGAACATGTAAGTTCTTATTTTTTGAGATTATAATTTCTCCCCTTCTCTTTCCTCCCTCCAATACCTCCCAAACACACGAGTTCTTAGAAAAATCAATGTGATGTGTGTTTGTGTGCAAATACATCCTTAGTAACAGCAGACAAAGTAAGAAAGCACAAGATCCAGGAAGGCACATTTCTTACCTGGCCTGCATCCAGCCTTTTGGCCACAGCGGCTTCACCTCTGTTTCCATGAAGGATTTAAGGTAATCCTCAGCAGACTGGCTTTTATTTGGCTCTAATTCATAACATCCCAATTTGATCTCAACAAGGTTACATAACAAAGTCCTAAACAAATTAAAAATATATATTGACACAGAAATGTGAACTGTAAAACTATAGAAAGTAAAAATGGAAACAGGTATTTTTGAAGCACACAAATCTGGTGGCAATAAAGAATAAATTATTTAGACAATGATAAGAGAAATAAGTTCTAACATTGATCATTCACTGCATTACAATCAACCCCCACCATGAAACAATGGCCTCTGGAACTTTTACATGAGCAAAGATTGAAAGGGGTACAGTAAGCAGACAGTTCTCACAAGTATGTCACGTGCTTGTCCCTATGCAACCAGAATGACTTCACTCCACTGTTAAAACAGCTGACAAAATGCATTCGATGAAGACCAAAGCACCAACACCGTGAGGTGATCACAACAGGCTGCATTTCTTGAGTATGTTTTCTTAGACAGTAATCTTTGGTTGCTTCTGATCTAGTCCTCCACTTCCTGTGGATTGTTCTTCTATCTCTGCCTATAAATGAAGATTGACTAACAAAGCTCACCTAATGGTATCATCCCAGTGGAATTTCTTTCGTGGGCCTATGACTCGTTTCCCTGGTTTCTCATCGTCATCATCTTCAGATCCATTTTTTTCCCGTTCTTCATCTGCTTGCAACCTAAAAGATGAGTAACACTTTATGAAGCCAAGTTTTAACCCAGAATTCACAACCATATGGTTCTTAAATACGTCAGTTGCTCAGCCAAATGTTTACTCAAAACAGAACAAACAGGGAGCTATATTTCCACATAATATGGTAAATCTCAAATCACTACAAAGTAGATGAGTAAATAAGGGCTTTGAACTATAATACAGAGGTACAAATGCTCATCCTTTAGATGAAACTCTGTGTTCAGCCCTGCTTAGTAAAACCATCAGCATGTGAAGAGTCTCAGCATGAAGCCTAGGCTGGGCTGGAGCCTGACCACTCTACTCTGCTGACACCACCTACCTGCTGCTGTTACATGAGCGTCCCAAGTGCCTGTTCACATCCATACACTAACCAGACACAGCAGCTGTCTGACAGCACAGCAGCTGAATAGGAATTAACACACCACTTAAAAACATTTACTCTAGAAAATGAGGACAATTTAGGAACATCAATGTCGGGCATTGGTGGCGCATGCCTTTAATCCCAGCATTAGGGAGGCAGAGGCCGGTGGATCTCTGTGAGTTCGAGGCCAGCCTGGTCTCCAGAGCGAGTGCCAGGATAGGCTCCAAAGCCACAGAGAAACCCTGTCTCGAAAAACAAAAAAAAAAGAAAAAGAAAGAAAAAAAGAAGAAACATCAACTAAGTGCTCAGGTGGATTTCTGAGTTTGAGGCCAGGCTGGTCTACACAGCCTGGAACACAAAACAAAAACCCTGCCTGGAACACAAAACAAAAACAAAAAACAACAACAAAAAAGAAGAACAGCTAAATGTGATCTCAAATTCTAAAACCAGCCCAAAGCAGACGTACATACTTGGCACACTTGGCTTGACTGCGAGCCTGGCAGTCCTCCTGGTATTTGAACAGCTGTTCAGGCATGACGTTGCTAACAGCCAACTTCAATTTCTGCAGAGGTTCTCTTAAACGATCATCCTAAGGGGGAAATATATTTGGAGGTGTTTTTTTGTTTTTTTGTTTGTTTATTTTTGTTTGTTTCTTTTCAAATATCCTAACAAAACTTACTCTACAACCAGAACTTCAACAGGGGAAATCACATCTCACATATTGAATATAGACCTGAAATGTTGTCTAACATGGTATTTCTTCTACAGCCCCGACTTGTGAAAGGCACACTGAATGAAGAATTAGGAGGACTGTGTTTCCTGCTACACCAAGTAGAGTCACAGTTTTTGCATGCTGCCCTAGTAACAGTGTTCCTTCACATTCTTAAGGATGAGCCCAAGTTTTGGTCAATAAGTTTTACAAATAAACTGTAATATAAATAACCTAGAGAATAGGACAGACATTGCCCAGACTACTTACTGTTTAACTCTTGGTGTTGAAAGATATACTCCAAAAAGACACCACTCTGAAATACTACAACACACAATCTGCTTTGGTGACTACCAACAGGATGTGGGCACCCTGTTCTCCCAGTTGTTGCAAGCAATTATAACTTAAACTGAAAGCAAAAAATTAAGTTCAAGGCCAAATGAAAGAGGAAACTGAGAAACTCTTCTCCATATGGGTTCAGCATAGAAAGGAAACTAAGACTCAGGCACACTAAGCAAGCCTTTACCTGAGCAGTTCCCTAACAAGTCATTACAACTTTTGATAAAAGATATATTTAGCAAAAAAAAAAAAAAAAAAAAAAAAAAAAGGGAAAAAGTGACCCAACCACCCCCCCAATGCCATTGCAAAACATGTTTACTGGAGCAGAATGTTGTTTCCCTCAGAGAATTCTGTGACTGTGCCCTGAACCCAGGCTTGAGACTAACAGCCTCTTCCTGAGCTCCCCCTCCCTCTTCTGGTGCTACGGTATAAAATCAGCCCAGGAAAAAAAATGAAGAGCCTTCTGACCACCAAGCCAGCTCTCTGTGTTGTTAATCCAGACACCCTCCGCAGATTCTCGGTTCCAGGCCATGTGGGAGCAGAAAAAAAAAAAAAGCCGGGGGTGGTGGCGTCCCAGCACTCAGGAGGCAGAGGCAGACAGATCTCTGAGAGTTTGAAACCAGCCTGGTCTATAAGAGCTAGTTCCAGAACAGCCTCCAAAGAGAAACCCTGTCTCGAAAAAACACTCCCCCAAAGATATATTTAGAACATGAAAATTATGATTAGAAAGCACTTTAATCTATTCCATGACACCAGTTAATAAACTGAGCACCTACTGGTGTCTGGAAGAAAAGTCTCAAGACTTAGTATTAAGATTTATTAAAGAAATTTGTAGTTAAGATGATCCAGTTGAAGAGAGGGAGGAGGGATCATATGAACAAGGAGGGGTCAAGACCATGATGGGGAAACCACGGAGACGGCTGACCCAAGCTGTGGGACAGAACTAGGCCCTCTGAATGTGTGTGTGTGGGGGGGGGGAGGGGGGCAACCCACAAACAAAAACAGGCAAGATGGTAAAGTCTACAATCCCAATGTAAACTAGAACAGAATACCTTCTCAAAAAGGAAAAAAAAAAAATTTATACTACACAAAATGGTGTTTTTCTGGGCTGGGTATGGTGGTACATACCTCTGCACTGCTGGTGGATCTCTGTGAGTTTGACATCAACCTACTGTATGTACATAGTGAGCTCTAAGCCAGCCAAGGCCACACCATTCTCAAGAAAAAAAAAAAAAAAAAAAAAAAAAAAAAAACAAACTAAAAAGTGTCTCTACTTCTATTTCTATTTTATCAGCTACCCATTTTTGCCATTTGAATTTTGGCTCCAATTGCCAATGTCTGAAGTTGCCATAAAAAAAAAAACATAAAATATGAAATAGAAACACATTTTTTTTGTTCATTAACCTGCTTTGAATCAAGAAAGAACTATAATTTTTCACCTCAAAAGAAGTCTTTGTTAACAGATTTTGGGGCCTTAATCAAAAATTCTGTTTGCTGTACCTACTACATTGACTTTGTAGACCAAGAATCTATGCCTTAGAAATCAGTACTTTCATCTAAACCTATCATCTGTTGAAGTATTTCTTTAATTGTGTGTGCCCGCCCATGTGTTGTTCGGGCTGTGATCTATTTGTGGAATCTGGAGGACAATTTTGCCAGGCTTACTCGGCAAGTGCCTTTACCTACAGAGCCATCTTGATAGCCCTAAGGAAGGGGCTCCTAATCACCTTTAGTACCATACTAAGATTATTAAACATGCGTGATAGGACTATCAAGTGATGTGTGTGCAAAGACTCTGAGCAAACATTTTCTTGTTTACTGGTTACAAAATCTAAGACAAAGATATTACTCTTCCACTTACCTGGACATTAAGATGTAACTTCTTTAGACGTTTTACCAGTGTTTCTTTATTGCATGGCACAAATGCTTCAAGATGGGAGTAGACACCACTACGAATGACAGGGCCTAGTTCTTGTAGCTGTAACTCGATGCTGACCAAAAATAAAAACAAAACACACAACAGTAAATAACATAAAATCCTTTTTACACACTATCATACAAGCCAGAAGGTGGTGCACACCTTTAATCATAGCATTTGGGAGGCAGAGGCTGGTGGATGTCTCAGTTCGGGGTCAGTCTAGCTTAAAAAGTGAGTTCTAGGACAGCCAGGACTACACTGAGAAGCCCAATCTTGAAAACCAAAAGCAGAGAAAGAGGGGGGGAAGGGG